>NW_005054345.1:158084-201335 GCF_000277835.1 Geospiza fortis | reverse complement strand
CCTGCAGTGTTTATTCTGCTGTTCCTTACTTGTCCTATGCATAATTTCTTAGTCACGACTAACTTCTGTTATGACACATTTTGTAATTCTTACAAAATTATTGTAACATTTTAAAATGTGCTTGCTCAATGCCCCTTCTTCAGATAAGCTGTTGATTACTTTTTATCATTGGAAAGTTATTTTAGCTCTTTAGGTTCTGAGCAATTTATTTTTTTATTCAGAAAACTGTTGTAACAACTGTGGTTTTGCCCAAGAAACCTTTCAGCACTTAAAAGACTGACCTGTAATCTTTCATAAAAAGAAAAGATTTACTGAAGTGTGGTAACACTGTGGCCACAAAACCTCAGCTGGCAATTTCTTGCATGTGCCATCCCTGTGTGGCTGATGCTGTGGATTGCACTTGATCCTGTTTCCTTCTCAGCTGAGAGGGGTGAGTGGGAACCTGCCTTGACAAAAATGTTCCCCTGCCTTGCTTTTTGCACAGCTGTTGTTGGAGTCAGTATCAGAGCAGTGATTCAGTGTGATTAAGGCTTTCTCTCTTTGCATCAGCCTCGGAAGACAATTACCTGTGTTCCGCAGGTGCCCTGAGGGTCTGCAGCAGCAATGTCTCTTCATTGCCTTCAGCTTCTCCCCCAGCCCTTCCTGCTGGGTCAGCCCCAGCATCTACAACCTCCCCTCTCTCCTGTTCAGCATCACCCAAAATCAATCTTGGCCTCCCCTTCCCCACTTTGATTTGCTGTCTTAGCACACCCTGTACCCTGCCTGGTATGCAAATTGCTTCTTCAGTTTTCATCAGGCTTTTTGGTGTTTGGAAGCAAAGTTCTGTAATTTATTTCAGAAGTAACTGATATGATTTGCTTTTGTTTGACTTTGCCTAAAATCATTGGATGTCACAAATAATTCAGGGCAATAACCTGGGAGTAGGAGCTCTTAACCATTTTTATTCTTCATCATCATTAATATTGCTCCAACATTCAGCCTGCAGCCAGAGCAGCAGCATGTGCACTCTGTGGTTGTAGCGCACTTTGCTCCAGTGTTACCTCTGTGTGTGTGTGCAGAAAAGATCCCCTAAACCTCCTAATGCAAAATAATTCTATTTGTGGGCATATGGGAGTTAAATTTTCTTTCCCTTACAATTTTCATTAGACAGAGGCTTACTGGTACCATGGCAGAATGCTCAAATAAGCATTTTAATGTTGAATAAAGGTCAACACACTGGAATTTGAAACCATTAATCCTTTTGCTCTTAAAGCAGGCAGAAATTTACAGACTAAATAAGGCATTAAATAGTAGATTCTTAAAGTTCTGAAAAGGAGAAACATATCACAAATTACCCATTTAGATTTCTAGAACTTTTCATTTTCTGCTGTTTGAGCAAAATATGTTTTGAGGGTTTGGGAGGAAGTGTTTTTTAAATATAATTTTTTCATTTTCCAACTTTCTGATGGGTATATTTCTGAGTTCATAGGGCTGTGGAAAAGAAGCCCAGTGTGTGAAAATACCACATGGCAGTAGAGACAATGCCATTTCAGGTTGCAATACCAGTCTCTGGATGCAGGGACCCTCCTGTTCAGATGAAAAGGAGTTCAGGCTCACTTTAAATTAATTCCTGGACTTTGAACAATTGTGGGATCCCTCTAGGACATAACAGACTGTTAAATTAAACCTGTATTGCCTTGGGTTGAACTTTTAACCTACGTATGACTGAAGTCTGTCTTTTGGGAAAGCATCCAGTCTTGATTTCAAGGCATCAGGAAGCAGAGTATCTACTGCTTCCTTTGGTAATTTGTTCCAGTGTCTGATTACTTTCACTGTTAAAAACATAAATCTAATTTTTGAGTCGAATTAATCTTGGATTATGTATTTTTTTTTTCCTCTGGTAGCTAATTTTTGCTACAAGATTAAGAAATCATTTACTCCTATGAGGGGGATAGAGATGGAAGTTAATGGTAATTGTAATGCAGCACATTGTAGTACTTGAGTCTCACGTCAAGATATATTCACCCCTTAAGTATTTCCTGTGGCTTCTTGTTGTCTTTCAGTTTCTCAACATCTTTTTTAAAAAATATAGGTTCCAAATCTCCATCATTTTGTTCAGCTTTATAAAATACTTTATTTGAAAAATATAGATATTTAATTTTGCTCGCTGCTCCCAAACATCATGTGCAAGGATCTGATTTCTGGGACATTTCAGTAGGGCTCGTGGAATCACAACAGTGGGAAGGACCTTTGGGTAACCTGGATCACCCTTTTAGTGTGGCAAGATCCACATTAATTTTGGAAGGATTTCTGTGTTATTTCTGACAGCTTTTTCCAGGAGTATTCCAGAACTTCCACAGACAATCTGTCTTCTCTACTGTTTATTGCTTTTTACTGCCTGACAGTTTTTTCCCTAAAATCTAGCCTCAGTCTCCCTGGCTGCTCTTTAAGTCATTTTTGCCTTGCCCTATCTAACATCAGCACAAAGAGCTGTTTACCAGTTTTGTGGTTTGGGGCTTTGTTCCTTTCTTTTTCATTTTTCCCCCCTTAATTTTTTTGTTGGTTTATTTTTATGTTTTTTTTAGGGTTTTTAGCAGCATTTTACTTATATCTGTACTTGTTTTTTTTGGTTTTTTTTAGCAACTTCAATTCTTACTTGTGTTTTCTAAATCATAAATTTCTTCTGGGTTATCACAAGTTGGTCCTCACTTTTTGGAGGTGCAGTTCTTCAGATTGGATCACATAAAATGCAGCTGCAGCTTTCCTGGTGCTGAGTAGAAAGATTCTTCTGTGTCAAGCAAAGTAGAACTAATTTATCCATTGCAGTAGGACATTCATCTTTACTGGAGCAGCATGATATTGTTGATGGATTATCCAGCTTGTGATCCACAGTAAGTTTTAATTTTCTACAGAACGGCTACCAATGGTAGTGGTTCTCCATCCCAAGTAGTTAATTTTTCTTGGCTCAGTGTTATTTCTGACTTTGCATTTATCCCTACTAAAAAAACACTGGGGCTTCTGAATCAGATCTTTAAATTCATCAAGTTTTCTCTGAATTCCAGTCATTATAAATCCAGTGTATTTTTAATGCCTCTGAGAAGGACATTGTCACAGCAAGTGTGTATGTGATGCTATTTTCCAGGTCATTAATCAAAATCCTAAATGTTGCCAGACATAGGAGGGCCTCATCTAGATTGTCACTTGAGGTAACTTTCCATGTTAATAGGAACATTGCTAATCACACCCCAAGCATGTTTTTTCTGAATCAGTGCTGCAGCCACTTTGTACTATTTCCATCTGAATCATGCTTCCATGGTTTGCTTAGAAGATTGGTAAGTGGAAGGGGATCAAAAAGAGTCCAAAGTACAAATGACATCTGATGCTTTTCCTCTGTCCACAAGGCCTGTTACCTTATCAGGGAAGAAAATTAGATTGCTCTGACATGATTGCTCTTGACAAATCCATGTTGGATGTTATACATGTTCTCATTACCTTCCAGGCACTCACAAAGAGTTGGGCTCTTTGTTTCAGTATTTTTCCATGAATTGAAGATAAGCTGATTGGCTTACAATTGTCAGGCTTGCCTTTTTCTTTAAAATACTTTTTAAAGGTAGACATTACACTGGCCCTTTTCTAGGACTTTCAGTTTATACACTGTCCTTTTTAAGTTCTCAAAAATAAGCCCTGATGACTCTGAGATTCCCATTTAGCTCTATAAGTACTGGTGGATGAAGTTCATTAGACTCAGCCTGTTTAAAAACATCCACCTTATCTAAGTGCTCTGAATGTTGTACCTTCCCTATTTGAGGCTCAAGTCTGGCCCTTTGTCAGGGAAATTAATTGTGATAGATACATGATTGTGATTGACCTTATAGTAAAGACTGAGGTGAAAAAAAAGGTATTCATTAGTCTTTTGGCATCATCCATCATGTTTCACTTCTCCCTTAAGGAGTAGACTAGACTTTTCCTTGATATCCCTCTTACTGGAGTATCTGTAAGACTTTTGTTACCCTTGATGTCTCTTTATGTATGTGTCTCGTGTACACACTTATTTGGATTTTTTACTTTTATCCCCACCAGATGGGTAGTTCCTTTGTTCTGTAGGTGTTTTTATTCATAAATGTATACTTCCATATTTCCTTGCATCTAGACCACAGACTTTGAAGTGGTCCGAATAACACAGTGACCAGTTTTCTATGATTAACCTGCTCTTCATCATCTGTCACCTCTCCAGCTCTCTGTTGGCCACATATGACAGCTGTAGTACATCCACCTTTTCTTTTAGATCCTCAATTCAGAGACTGGACAGTGTCAGCTAATATCTATTTTTTTGGGGATTTCCATCAAAAACATCAGCACTACATGTCCGTTCTTTAATTACTATTCCTAGGGAATTTTCTTCAATTAGCACTTCATGCACGGAACTTATACTTTATTGAATTCATGGAATTATCAATTTTTAAATCTTAGTGACAGTTGGAAGTAAGTCAAAAGCTCCATGAAATTATTGCTGCAGACGTCAGTTACATTTCCTGTCTGTACTGAGATTTTTAATTTTATAGAAATGGAAGTCACCTTTCCAGAAGCAGAAGTTGGGAAAAGGAAAGGTAGGATGTAAAGGGTGGATTAGGATGAGTGAATGGCTAATATAGAGATACACAAAACAATCTATCTTATCCATAACAAACTTTATTTGTGACATGGGAGAAACTCAAAGACAGGTAAAGAAAACACCCATCTCTGTGCAGCTTCCTTCCAGCAGTAAAAGTCCTAAATATCTGCTCTGCTGGTTTTCCTATTGCTCTAGGCTGCTCTGGTGCAGGGGTGCAGAGTTCCACCAAATTGATATTGCTGCACTCATACCCACAGTTTGCCACAGGGAGACCCCTGGGCTTGCTCCTAGCCTTGGACCAGCTCAGTGCTTTGGAAGGAGGCTCCATTGTTTCTGAGATCACACTTTATAACACATTGCTATTGCTTCTGACATTTATATTGACTGAGGGGCAGCTTCACCCAGGCCTGGGATTGCTCATAGATCAAAGGCAGATTTGCCAGCTGTCACCAGCCCTGCCCAATGTAATGAGATGCATTGACAATTATGACACTAAATGCACTGTGATTGTTTATAGATCATTTTTTGATTTAACCAATTGAAGAAGCTATAGTATCACTGTGATACAGCAAACATAAAGAGGGAATAAAAGATTTGATTAATATTGTGAACTAATGAGATAGGCTATTTGCTCACAAGGAAACCTGAAGGTTAGTCATTCATACTCCAACAAAAATCAGACTTTGTGAGATCATATTATGGTTAATTGAAGAAGGCAAATTCTAAGGATGATGCCATGTGTAGCCCTGTTTATTATATGAGTGGAGCTAATTTGACAGTTTGGATTTCCTCGTGTAGAAATGTACTTCTCCCCATATTTGGAGGATGGCAGCGAATGTGGCTCTGTCACATTTCATTACTTTAGACTTTACTCTGTTTCATTTCAGTCTGCAGCAGAACTGCCTCTGAAATGGGATTATTGACCCCTGCCATTGATCACGCTGCCCCGGCGTGTGCGTGTATGTGTGCACAGTTAGCACTACTATCAAAATATGTACATCTGAAGGTAAAAATAATACATGATCTGCAGGGTAAACACTATCTGTGGATCTTCCCATTCTCCTTCTTTTTTACCCCCCTTTTTTTCTGAGGCTAGCTTAGTCCATCAGTAGGATGAAAGGAAAAATTGCTACACTTGTGTTAAATTTCCCCTGGGAAAGTAAATTATGGACAAGCCTCCAAGGACAACCCAGAAAGAAAGGGATAAGATATTGATGCACACTGTACCTCTCACTCTTTCTTCCTTGTCCCACAATTGAGCACTCCTTCAATGAAAAGTTACGAGTTCCTTGTTAAATTGAATTTCTCTTCTCCTTGTCTCACAATTTATTGTGACGCTGAAAATTTTATAACTTGGTGAAAACTGGCAGCAGCCCCATTTGTCCCCACAAAAGGCTATCCAGGTTTGAATAGGTTTTGAAACAGAGCTATGAATGCTCACACTTAAAGACAGATAGTCATGCCAGTTCCCAGCTTATTATAGGAACTTTTTTAGTTACTGTATTTTTTCATCCACATTAAGTGTTATATTTTTGGGGGTGCTCAGGGAAAGGAGGGAGGGGGATGAATGGAATGTCAGCATGGAAGAGGAAAATTTGGAATGGTGAGTGAGTATCCTTGTGCCAGCATCACTGCAAGCATCACCTGCTGTTTTTTTTAAAGAAACACTGATAAACCTTGTCTCCTAAATTTCATGCCGTAACATTTTGGTGGTCGCCAAAACCTCAGGGGTCAGTTTTAAAGTGAGACTTCAAAGATTCATTTCTAAGCCTGTTCATGGATGCTTTGGGTTCGATTCCCAGGTTGATAAGAATTCTGCTTGGTTTTACTCCACCAAATAAAATCTGTGTCTTTTTCTTAATATGTATTTTAATAAAGGACAAGAAATAGAATACTTTAGATTTAAACTTTGCTGAATTTCATCATGATGTCTCTTTTTCGTGGATACACAATATATGGCACTTCTTGTATCAAACCTAAATGTTGAAAAGAAATTGCCTTTTCCCCCAGCAGCTTTCTCTGCAGTCATGCAGGGTGCTTAATTCTGGTGAAAGGGAAAGCAAGAAGACTGACATGCTACATGACATTCCAGTTATGGAAGAGGAAAAAAAAAGTTAGCAGATTGACAGGCCAATAAAAATACACAGAAGGTTTTTCTCCTTTCCAAGGATGCATGTGTGGGAATGTGAGAGAGGAAAAGGCTGGGGAGGGTGAAATGTAATTACATATAGGTGCACACATATAAACCTATATGTACAGGCAAACATTAATTCAACAGGTAATGATGTCTGTTCAAAATACCTTTTGTCTTAATGTTGGCCAAAAGGGTGCAATTTTCAGCGCTCACCATCATACCTTAAATTCAGCCTGGCATTGGTGTGACAAATTGGCAAGAACTTCTTCTGTGTGAGTTGCTGCAAAGCAGTTAAATTATAGAATATTTACATTGAATTTCAGGTTTGATGTGTTGTTCTGAGCTTACCAGATCAAAAAGGCACGGGTGATTTGGATGAGCTGACTTTCCTGACGATGACTGCTAGTCTGAAGGTGCAGAGATTTAAAAAAATTATACCAGTCTCAAGTTAAGATGTGGCTTCCTTTCATATGGGAGAAGATCAAGGGTCGGGTTATTTTGTTCCCCACCCACAAATGTCTTTCCTCCATTTGCAAAATCCCAAAGGCCCATTTGTAATCCTGGGAGCAATGTGATATCTACCTGTAGACAATGGACAGAAGAGGAGGAGGGGTGAATAGCAGAGCGCTGCTGGTGGCATTTGGGGTGCCAGAGGAACTTTTGAAACTAGTAAAAGTGGAGTGGGTGATAGGATAAAGATTGGAATAACCAGGTTTAAGAGAGGTTGTAAAATGGGTACATGTGTGCGTTGTGAGAGAGCCAAGGCACAACTGTTAGGAGAATTTTGAGAATAGCGCCTTAAATTATTAGAAATAACACTTCTGCTTGGAGACTGTAAATAACACCAGGACAATCTTTAAAATTGCTGAATACACAGTCCAAATATTCCTTCCAAACATGCTTGGAAATGTTGGACTGCCAATAACAAATAGAAATAGCCCTAGTGATGCATTCCTTGTGATTGCTTCTTCCAGTTAAAGAGTACATTCATCTTTACATGAAGGAGATGAAAGTTTTAGCTATTACAGTATAACACTATATATTGCATATTAGATACATTAGAGAGTGACATTTGTAGCTTGTATGTCTATATAAGCATTTTGCTGTGAATAAAGAGAAAAGAAGTATTTGAATTCTACTGCCATATGTTTAGGGTTTGTCTCTGGGGTGGTTTTTTTTTAATTTCTTTGGTGTTTTGTGGGATTTTTAAATTTGTTTGTGGTTTTGTTTTGTTTTGTTTATTGTTCAGTTTGCAATACCGTAGTTCATTCTTTTACTCCAACTGTTTTGTTGAAATGTTGGTAGTTTATCGAGGAACTCTTTGAAGAAGGAGTATTTTGTGTTCATATGTACTTGTATGTATACAACCAAAAACTTGGGAATTAATAATTTCTTCCCTGCTTAGTACCTGCAAAGTCCCCATGACCAGGTGGAGCAAGGATCTCCTGAGTCTGCTGCCACCTCAGTTACTTACCTGGGTTTGGAAGAACTTCTGTTTACTCCCTGTTCTTTGCAACTTTTGGGAGATCAATTCCTCCTGGCTTTATTCAGCTGGTGTGGTTAGTCAAGGAATGGCATTTAGTTTATAGCAGTGTCTAACATTCCCTGCTCTGTGAGGGATCTACATGCAAAAGCTTAAACGAGAGAGAAATCTAACAGTTCTTGCACAAATGGTGTTGTTTCTACCTGCCTTTCCTGCCCTTTTTCCTCGTGCCTCTCCCTCAGAACTCTTGGTGGATTTCCAGGGAGGTGAAGGTTGAGAGGAGGTGATGCTGTGCCATGTGCAATTTTCCTTTATGGTGATAGGACTTGCTTATTTTGAGGCATTTCTGCACCTTGTCAAAGATCTCAGGGGCTGCTTTTCAGGTTTTGAACACTTCCAGAATCATGTCTATCTGAATGCTACAACTCAGAGAGAAACAGTTAAAGAACCTTTTTGTGTGTGCTCTCCTGCACTGTTAAAGTGAATAAATTTTGTCGTTGCATTTAAAGCATTTCCAGATATCAGTTTCCAGACTTGCCTATAGGTGATGACCACGAGATTTATTTTTCTTCACAGATACTGCTCTGTGACAAAGTTCTAAGAAAATACCAAATGTTATTTTTTTCCAAATTATTCTGTTGGCACCAAGTATAAAATTGCTGTGAGAGTTTGTCAAATTATCAGGCATTCTTAGTTCTACTGAACTTTCGCAGGAACTGCGGTATTTAGCACCACCAGACCTGGAGACAATTGTCATCAGTAATCTCCTGAAAGATGAGAAAATAGTGACAAAGTTCGAGTACTTTGTGAATGCAGTTTTGCTCTTGGTTTCTTAGTTCCTATATCTGAAAAAATCTACATAGGCACAAAGTTGGATTTTGTGCACTGCACCAGTGTGTTCCAGGAAGTGACTGGAGATCCATCATAGTACAGATGGAATGTCATCCAGGGCTACCTTAGCAGAAGAGTTAATGTGCTGTACCACTGTGTGCCTAGAAAAACCAAGGTCTGAAATGCAATGGTCAGGCCATTCTGTACTTCTGCTAATGATTAGAATTACTCTATTTCAGCAAATTGAAAAAATGTATTTAATTCTCCAAAAGAATTAAATTTTCTTTGTCATCAGCAATGCCAAGTCTCCTTTTGCCTGACTGGGTTAAGAGCCAAACTGCTCAGCTCTGTGAAAACTCAGGCAATTCTGAGTGGGTGCCAAAGCAGAACTTGCTAGTCTCTAGTCAGCTTTACAGCCACAAAATGCTGAATGAATGGGATACAAGTGGCAGCTGAGGTTCACAACTCAGGATCACAGCTCTGGGTTTCTCTACCAAAATTCCTCCTGATTTCAATTTTATGCCTTCAAGTCCTTTTTTTAGACAGAGTCCCAAGTGATGTAGCTGACATTCCTGTCAGAATATAAGCTCTGTCGAGGCAAGATTGTTTCTTTCCTCACCTAAAATGGCATACACATATCTGACTGAAAAGTCTGAACAGATTATTTCTGCTAGGGCATTCTTGAGGGCCAATATGATCATTCATCTTTTAAACAATAACAGTGTGAATATTTATTCTCAAAGGATTTCTTCACTGCGCAGCAATCACACAGTTCTGTTTTCTGATCAAATCTGAAGTCGATGTGCAATAGACTTCCATAATGTAATTTACATTCAGTATCCAACTGTGATCTTAGAGCCAACTTCTGAGCATCTCTGTGCTTCACTGTCCCATGGCACATACTCTCTGTGACAAACGCTTTGTTGGCTTGCAGTCTCTTAGGCTGCACAGTTTGGCAGCCTGGGTATACACAGGAGGAGAGGAATATCTAGGTGAGTTACCTGGCTTGTGTCTGCATTCCCTGCTGCAGAATGTAGCTGGACACTAAATATTCTCAATGCAGTGGCTTGAGAGGTTGCCAGGAGCTGAGCCAGACCCATGGTGAGTCCCAGGATTGTTGTTCTAAGAGTAACAGAGAGCCCAGAAGGTGCTGTCCTCTTCTCTCATTGCCAGGTGAATTGTACCTGCCACTATCAGCATCTTGAAAATACTCATTTACATCTTAGTTGCCAAATCAAGTGGATGTGGCTGTAATCAGCTCTGTGTTTACCCCAAACAATGTGTGTCCTTATTAGTGCCTTTCCAGTCCCCTCAGACATGCTGATATTGATTGAATAAACACGGACAATGATCTCCATTAGCAACAAGCCATGATATGCACACATCCTGTAACCTTGCTGCTGCTGTCAAAAACCCTGCAAGATTCCATTTGCAGCCATTGCTTGGGTGGAAACCTCACATGGTGGTTTCCTCAGTCTGTCTCTCAAATATCTCCTTGAGTGTTCTGATCTGGTTCCTCCAGGCTGGAGTCAGGGACCTGTCCTTTGCATTTCAGTTGTGCTTTTCACTAAAGTTTCTCAAAGTGGCATCATAATAAACATTAACCAGGACAGCAGCCATTGAGCCACACACAGCCTCAGCTCCCTGGTCAGGGCAGGACAGACAGTTCTATACCCAAATAAAATTGCAGGAGCAAGCTGGGACAGGGAGAAAGTACCAGAGTGGGAATTTGGCTGGGACACATTCCATTACTACAGGAATGGATTACTTAATTACAAGGATGCTCAGGACAGTGATTCTTGCACTGCAGATGAAGGATCAAGTCTTGTACTTTCCAACACCATTTCACAGCCTTAGTTCTGACTCACCTAGTGATTGGAAAATCATGACCTGCTGAGTCATAAATGTCTTAAAAGAAAAGTTTGTTTACTTGTATTTTCAGTTCCATGATGTTCATATTACTCTATCAGTAGGCAGTGTGTGAACAAATGAGAAGATTTCAGGTTTGGCCAAAAAAATGTTGGAAGTGGCTCAAATAAAGTGTGTCCATACAATTTTTTCTTCCATATATATATATTTTTTTTTCTTTTCTTTTTCTGGAATAGCACACAAAATACCCACCCATCAAATTCTGAACTGAGCATGTGAGCTCTGTTCAGTTCTTCCTCATGTGAGAAGCACTCCCATCCATAAATGACCAGTTAGATGGTTAAGGAAGAATGACAGAGCAAACATGATCTGTTTTCTTTGACTTCACTGTTTGCTTTCATGGTTTCTTCATGCAAGTAAAATATTTTGTGATGCATAAAGCCCTGTGGCAAATCCTAATCTAACCAACAATCAAGAGAATAATTGTATTGCAGGGAATATTCTCATTCTGTATTAGAGAACAAAAGCCTTGCAATTAAGACAACAGACTATTAATAACACACATTTATCACTCTATATGAGCTTATTATTTCCATTCCTTTGCAAATAGTTCTAATTTATATACCATTCCTTGCAAAGCTGTATGTTAATGTGATCTGCATTGCTAGGTTAGTATCTAGAAATATTTTTAGCATCTTGCACTATAAACTTCTCCAGATTCTTTGAAGGAGAGTGAACAACTTTGAAATTCATGAAACACACCCTTAACCCTCCTAGCCTGATACTCTCTACTACCCTCCTCTTGAAGTCCAAGAGCTGGATTATATTTTCATTCTAAACCAAACCCCTTCATTTTCCACTTGGTGTTTCTTCTTCCTCCTACCCAGCTCATTTTGCCCTTCATTCTCAGACATTTCTTGCTCTCAGCTGGCTGTTTATGCTTAGCTGTTCTGGCAGTGCCATGCTCCTACAGGAGAATCTGTGCCTTTTCCTACACCGCCCCATATGTCTGGGCTATTTTTCCTTTCTTGGTCAATCCAGATAAGTTTCCATGCTTGGTTCTCATGCATAATTCCAATGTTACATTCTCCTTTGCTCCCTGAGACAGATGACTTAACTGGGAATGGAGCCACGGCTTCATACTGGTGTCTGTCGGTTGAAGAACCACTGGCTGAATTCAGAGGGGAGAATAACTTGCATATGTTAAAGGGCCATCACTGTTGCTCTGCAGATGTGAGTGCTTCACAAATAATTTTCTTACCAAAAAGGTGGCTTTGCTCCATTTTAGCCACAGTCCATATGCTTTCCATATGCACCATTCCCCCAATATGTATTTTGTGTGTAGAAAGCTGAGTGGGGGTTGAATGGTTCAAATACTACTGGAGTTTACTCTTAATAATCTCTTTAGAAATGTATAGTTTTTTGTTTTGTAAATACTGAGGACTTGAGAGTCAAAAGAGTATTTAAAAATATTGTAAAATCATATGTATGAATGTGGCTTGTTTATAACAAATTTTTTGTCTTTCTGTGGCTGTTGCAGTCTAATGCAATTCTCTTGCTAAGATTAAGGGAGTGAGCATGTGAATAAATTAGTGATATTTAAACAGAGGTGTTAATTTGCAATGCATAAGCTGCTCCATAGTAACTGCTTATGTGTGTGCTCTGACCTGGTGATAAATGGAAGATGCTGTCAGCTTACACCAGTTAAAGTTAGTCCAAAGAGAACAACTCTTCTTCAGAATGACTTGTCTTTTCCCCTTAGAGGGTATTTTCAGAGAGCTGATCATGAAGGAGTGCCGCTACAGACAATGTAAAAGATAATCAGAGATAGAAAATGGAGTCAGAAGCGTGAGAAAAAATATTTGCTTGCTGGATGTAGAATACCATTCATCATAAATTAAATGAGAGAATTTTCCCAGCATGGTTATCAGTTTTGGAGAGTAGGAAGTGTGTAACATCTTTGAGATCAAGCCAGCCCTTTTATTTGATCTTCCTTCCACTTGTTTAACTCCAGTTTGCTGGCATTGTTTGAGACAGGATTCAGTTGTTCAGAAGTCTTTCTGGGACTGCTCTAGGTACCCTTGAGTAGCTGAGGCATTCACACTGGCACAGCAAATACAACAGAGACCCCCAGGAGGCCAACACCAATCCAAAATGGCAGAGGGAGGCTCTTGAAGTTACACGAAGTAATATATGAAATATACAGACTTGTATCAGAAAGTTCTATTGGAAAATTTTCATTGCTAAGTCGTTTGTTTTGTTCAGTTACCTATATGTCAGAAGAATTCACTGCTTTTCTTAAGAAATATTTGTCAGCCATCTGTGGACTGAGAATGCAGGCAACTTTCTGTTAGGAGCAGTTATTAAAGTAAAAAGGATTTTTTAGCAATCACTAATATCTATGTTTTAAATATTTATTGTTCTAACTTGAATTCCCAGACTAACTTTATCTAACTTCAGCCCCTGTGTCTTTACCAGGGTGCAGGGTGAATTACAGGTGTGTCATTAGACTTTCCTTCACAATTAGAATTATTTATGCAGCTGTCCTGTCCCAGTTTTCATCACTTATCACTAACTATGCAAATATTCATTATTTCCTACATTCCTACAGTAAAAGAATGTGGAGGTTAGATATGGGCCCACAACAGAAATTGCAAATAATGAGGTTATGCAAGGAAAGTCAAAGAATTCAGAATATGATATTAAATTTTTATCAATATAACCACTTGGAGGAAAAAAATTAACTCAAGGAATAAAGAGTTATACCTCTAGAGACACAAATTCTGTATCAATATAGAGAAGGAAGGAGAAGGACAGAAGTAAGGGGTATATATGTTTTTGTTTCATTTCTTGGGAGTTTTTTGTACCTTGAAGACTGACTTCAAATTTGGGTTTGACTGAGACAAATATAGCAAATATATTTTTGACTTTTCCTTTCCCAAACCAAAACAAATGTTTTGCTCCAGGGTATTTTTGGAATGTACAATAAATCAGTAGAAAAAGGGAAAAAATTTAAACACTATCAAAGTGTTCTTAAACATCCATTTTCAGAAAATAATGATATTCTAATGCTGCCACATAATGTAAAAGGAAAATAGGACACTTAGGGAAAGTAGCTTTTGAGATAAATTTGACGTATTTATTTTGGAAGGAAGAGAGAGGATCATATGAGATTGTTTTATTTTATTAATTTGAACTTATGAGAACGAATAATTTCTGCATCATTATAGGAATGTGCCACAACAGTTATTTTTTTGTGCCCCTCAGAAGTAGATGTTGAAACTTGGGTGGAGTTAGACCTTTCCTCCATTGAACCAAGGGCAGGGGTTTGCAGATGAGGCAATGAGATTTTGGCCCCTTTTTTTGGTTGGTTTGTTGTTTTTCGTTTAGAGCAGATCCAAGAGCTCATTAAACAACTGTGTGTCCTTTCATTCAGCCCCATGCTAGTCTAACCAAAATGTGTGATAAATGTGTATTTTCCCATTCATCTTTTGTCTGTAAAAATATCTTTTTATGTTGCAGGCACATTGCTGATTTGGTCTGTTGTTATAACCATCACATTTCTGGTTAAAGGAAACAGAACAGGCTTCGGTAGGAGCTCTCACACTGTTGGGATCTGGAATCATTGCAAATTAAATGGTGTTATGTAAGTTTGCCCTTCAGAAATTTGCTTTGGGAATTTCTAAATCCAAATAAAAAAGTCCTTTGTTGCCAGTTAATGGAAAAGTTGCCACCAAATGATATAAAGTACATGCTGTTAGGTATTAGTGCACAGGCTCCACAATGTTACTAGGGGGCTAGAAAAGCTGGATTAGCTATCTTTTGGGAATTAATTTGTTTATATCACCAAGTACGTGGTCAGCCATACAGCAGTGTGATTAGCTGCCATGGATTTCTGTTGGCACAGGATCACTTTTACTCTGTCATGTAATTATTGTATTTTAGACAGGTTAGCAAAGGAGAATTCTTAGCCTGTAGTTACTTACT
This sequence comes from Geospiza fortis, assembly GCF_000277835.1. Lineage (NCBI taxonomy): Eukaryota > Metazoa > Chordata > Aves > Passeriformes > Thraupidae > Geospiza > Geospiza fortis. The sequence continues at coordinate 186,440 of NW_005054345.1, read as the reverse complement.
CTCCACTATCTTTTAGGAAAAAAAAAATACCTCTTTCCACTTCTATAATCTCCCATTACAGCAAGTGTTCTCTATCTCAGAAAATATATAAAGACCAGATTTTGCCCTCTGGACACCTGCAACTTAGTGGTCAATCTGTAAAGCTCCTCTTAAGTAACAGAGAGTTCTCAGTATTTTTTTTGTCCTTCATCTCTGTTCCATTTTAAGGATAAGGATCTAAGTATCTGAGTAGAAGCAAAATGAACTACAAAATGAGCCATAGCTGATACTTTTGTTCTCTGAAGTCTGGATTAGTATAACTTTGTTTGGTTTTCTCACGTATTATGGGCAATTTGTCAAGTAGATAACATTAGTAGAATTGTACTTTTAAAACACTTCTGATCACAATCTATTTGTCTGCAATAGGAATGTGAAAAAAGTTGTAAATTGGTTATTACCCTGAGTGCAATTTCAATATAAAAAAATTCCTCTTAAAGTGAGACAGAAAAATGAGGACTTAAATCAATGAGAAGGTGTGAGCTGACTGTTACAAACATAAAGTCCTGTTGGTTTCTGTGTTATTTTCTGTGGAGGATAAGAAGGATCACAGCCCATTCTCTTGCTAAATAATAGGTCCTGAATTACTGAGCCTGCTCTGTCCCAGTGTATGAACTGCCTGCTGTAGCCTGGGGCTTGTTTCCTGCAGCAGGAGGAGGGAAAGCAAGGACAAAATTGTTATTGATGATTGGCCAAACTCTCGTCCCTAACAACACAGTGTCAGGGACACCATGTTGGAGACTAAAGCTTTATATATGTCTAATTTGACCTTGCCATGTGTTGTGCACAAAACCAGGTCCTCCTGGGTGTGAATTGTAATCCTCTTTAAAAGGACAAGGTGATGTCTGAAGAACAAAGATATGGATGTTAATGTAGGACCTACACATTGAATCATTTGTTTATTACTGAGCACAGAGGAGTATCCTGAATATATGGTGTCCAGGGCTGCCTGAATCCTACAGCATATTGTGTGTACAGTATTCTGCACAGCCTGGCAAATGTTAGTGAATTCAGTAGCACTTCTGTGGCAGTAATGACATGTAACCATCTGTGATTTCGCACCTGCAGAAGCCAGTGTCAGCTGTTGAAGTTCAGCAGCCCTGGCTTTGCATGAATTTATTGCCAAAAACCTCACTCATTTACTAGCCATGGAATTCAGATAACCCTTTCAGTGATCTTAAAGCTCTTGTTATGTGGCAGAACACCAGTTCAGAGAGAAAATCTCCACCAGGGAGCCTTTCTCAGTGCATACTGTTTGTACACTGCAGTGCTTTTATGGAGTAAATAAGAAGCTTGCATAAAAGTGGTGTCACTGCTGGTCCTGGGACTCTTCTTAGTGCTCTCACTGCTACTGTGGCCTTTTCCTGCAGGCACTGCATGAATGTACCCAGGGAGAAAAGCTCCCTTCTGAAATGTAGAGAGGGAAAAGGTAAACAGAGGCACAGAGCAGTGAGCTGGCATTACAGGCTGTACTGCAGCACCATGGGGAATTCAAGATTAAAATCTCTCTCTCCATTTTCCCACCAGTGCCTTAAACACTACTTTATACCATCTGTCATGAAAATGAACAGGATTGGCTGCTTTCTTCAGATTCTGCTAGCAGGCACTCACACGAAATGATTTTATATAACTATCTGCAGAATAAATAAAAACTTTGTTTATTCTACTAGCAAGAGTAGTTCTATTAAATGGGAACAGATATCAGCTGTTTCTTACTAGAATGTGTTCTGAGCTTGGTATTTCTCACATGACTACCCAGATTCATCACAGATGTCATTATATTACTTTCTATATCCTTTTACAAAAGATTTTTGTGGAGATATGCAGGCTTTATGGCTGGCAAAAACACCATCATCCTTTTCACTTCAGTCCTACTGCATAGGCAAAATATGCAATGAGGGGATGACAAGGACTGTGGGATGATGGAACATGACACGTGGCAGATCATTCAGTCTCTATGCCACACTTATGGGGCAAGTGCCTTAGATTTTTAAGGTGGATAAAAAAAGAAAAAGTATTTTAGTATCTTGCTAACATTTCCCATCTTCAAAACCTGTTTGTTTTGTCTAGAAAAGTTTTTTGCTGGGAGGAACATGAAGAGGTTATTTTAAACCAAAATTTTATTTTTAAGTCACATCAGATACTGTCCAAAGTATTCTTCTTTCTGGTGGGACAATTAAAAAGGTTCAAAGACAATTATAATTTTTGAGTAGTGAATGAATAAAAAAATATTAGTTGCAAAAATTGGCTTAATGTAATGGCAGTTTCCTACATGATGACAAATGTAATAGCTTTGCCCAACTTACTGACATCAGATAAATGATCATTTTTCCTAATTCCTGCTATTATGTGATTTAAAGAAGAAACATAGATTTCCAAGAACACACAAAATGAATGAATGATTTTCTTTATCGTGGAGACTGGGGGGAAATCGATTTGTTTAATAATAGTTGGGTAAAAAATGATAATGGTTTAAATGATGTTAGTCACAGCCTTTGAAGCTGTGCTATTTCAGCTGCAGAACAGGAAATGATCTATGGCCTTTGGAGGAGCAGACAATGTAGAAGTGAAGAGCCAAGAGAAAGCCGCATCGTGCTGGGATAACTCCAGGAGAACTCATGGAAAGTTAATTATAAAGAATCCACACTAACTTATTTAAATCTGTATCTGTTCCTTTAGTCCTAATTAGGTTGTTTGCTGTGCAAGATCTTACATGTAGAACTATTAAAAATATGAAGAGTTTTGTAAACCTGTCAAAAGGGGAACAGCCCCTTAGCTTTTAGAATCAGGAAAATAAATCCCTTATCTTGTGAGCTAGAATATCAATGCATTTAAAGAGAGTATGCTAATAGACCACGAGCTTGGAGGCTTAATTAGTAGCTAACTCTGTTGATGAAAAGACTCATTACTAACACCTAAGAACTGGATCTTATTGACAATTTGTTTCTAGTACCATGTTATAACTAAAACTTTTTTTCTGTAGGTATTACAGAGCTTCCTCTTCACTTCTCAAAGTAAAGATCCTAATGGATGTAATGAATATTTACAGCTTAAACAATAACCGTGCATAACCTCTAGAATCAATGCAATTAAGGGAAATCAATAAAATAGCAAAATCTCAATGCGTCAGCATTTAACCAGGAGTTGGTAGGGCCAGTGCCATGCAACATGTCTTCAAACTGAATTTTTCCTGTGCTCGTAGTATGGAGGCCATTGTTTTACAAGTGGCTGTAAGGTAAAATGAAAACCATGCTATGGTGCTGTGAATGCATTTATTTGGTAGAAATAACTTTATGGCTTTCCATACTGCATTTATTGTATTAAAACTGTGCAAGAGCCAAAGATCTCTGCTGAGGGAAGTCAAAGGGCTGTGTAGCTTTCATTCTGAACACAACTTTCTTTTAATAATTGAACTTTTTCAGGAAGGCTGGAAAAATATGGTTCTAAATACTTCAGCAATCTTAATGTGTGCTGCTAGTCTTCCGTATGTAACAGTGAGCCATTTGTTCTTGATCTAGCTCTACTGTTATTGAATTTAGAAAATGTTCCTATAGGGAATTTTCTGGACCTGCTTGCTGCATCTCGCTTTGTGTCCTGGCCTTTTTGTTTCTTTCCATTCTCCAAAGTCTACTTCTTAACTTTTGTAATGCGTATTTTTCATGTTCTGTGCCATTTCTTACTGTGTTTTAGGTCACTGAAGAGCTTGGGATTTCCCCAAGTTTGTCTGTCACTAAAATGAGCACACTTCTTGCATACTGCCATAACTTGTATGTGTGTCATTAATAGGTTTACACTTGTTTCCTGTGCTATCTAACCCTGCAGCTCACTGAGGTTATTGGTCTTGAAAGTAGGCCTTTATTTGTCTTTATTTTACTCTTCTCTGCCTTTCCCTTCTCAAAAGATGTCATCTGATCAATGCCTCCTTTCACTGCCCTCTTCCTTTCTGTAGGGTTTAATCAGACCCCAGACATGTCTCTACACATGATTTCTCCAAGTCTTGCTGCTAAAAAAAGGTTTTTATTAGTTGTTTAACACATCCTGTTCCTCCTGCTTATTTCCTACAAGCTTTGCATTAGCATATACATTCATCTCACACCTACTGTTGTTTTTTGGCTTGGACATAATGAGATTCCTGCAAAGAAAACCACCAACTCCTTTCTGGTAGTTCCTAGAATTTCATGTCAATCTAGATGATCACACAATTGCACAAGGCCAGGCAAAAAAGGATAAACTTGGAAGTTATTCTTTTTCGTGACTAATGTACACAATAATCGAAGTAATCTAATTGTGAGGGATAAAAAAGAAATTACATAGTACTATTTTTTTTAGAGGCAGAACAAAAACCCCCTTAGTTGCTGTTGCCTGTGTAGGCATTGACTTTTAGAAGTAACTAAGTAGTAATGTCATCCCTTCTTCCTCTTGTGTCTTGAACAATGGCTTTTGTGTAACAAGATCAAAGGTTAAGTTGAATCAATTATCACCCACTTTTTGTCCTTTCCTTAAATACTTCTTAGTCGCTTACTCTGAAAAGGAAGTCAAGAGGCAAACAGCTGAATTTATTCCTAGGTGCCATGAAACAATTGGAGGGTAAATCCTTTCCTCATATTTTAAGCTTTCCCCAGCCCTTTACCAGAAGAGAGCATTGTGGTTGCTCTCCAAGTCGTAGTTATTTGAGATGAATAGTGCTCAAACAGGATGTAAAAATAACACTCTGCTAGATAATGAGGTAATCGGAAAAAGTTAATGCAATGCAGTTGAAACAAGTGATCCAAGAAAATTGGACAAAATTGTTTCTTGATATGACTCATGTAACTCATCAGACTGCTAAATATCCAGGTTTTCTTTTAAACATCTTCAGTATTTACAGAAATAAAATTAATATACTTTTAACTAACACATAAGCATCATTAATATAAAACAGATCAAGCACAATAAATCCAGTAGGCCAATTGCAGGGCAGAATCACAATCACTTTGTATTTATTACCTACACAAGTACTTAACTTCTAAGTAAGATTATCTCAAATTTTCAACAAGAAGGTAAAATGAGAGATACAACCCAAAAAAATACTTTCTTCATAACACTGTCAACATGCACTCCAAATGAACACCAAAATAAATAGTTTCACGAAACCTTTCAATATTTTAATAAGTCAAAATACACTTTTCTGACAGTATAATTGCTTTTCATACTGGGCCTTAAATCTCCACTACTATAAAAGAATAATGCTACAGTAGATCATTTGTGAAAACTTAATGAAAACTGAGTTAGTGAACCTCAGAGCCAGTAGACCTTGAAATTCACTTTCAAAAACTAATTTGCAGTAAATGTATGAGAAACATATTTAGACATGATAAACTTTCAGTTCTCTGTTGGCTAGGTGTAGAAGTTTATCTTGATTAACTATTTTTGCTTTTAATTAATCATTCATAGAGGTAGACAAAATGTTGTGGGTTACATGTCCACTGGTGACACTCATCCAGCAAGAGCAAATTGATATATTTTTTCTTAGCTTGCATAAATAATGTAATATACCAAATTGTGGTGCTTCACTAGCCTTTGATTTCTGTATCTCATTAATTACTGAAGATCCATAGGGTATCTTGATTATAACTTCTATAAGTCAAAAAATATAAATTGTGTTGGAAAACAGTAATATTTTAGAAGCTCTAAACACTAATTTTATGTGGACATAAATGCTTCACACTGCCATCAGTCTGTATATGAAATTGTAACAAACACAGTCAAGAGATCTTTCACATTCTTGCTTCAACATTCTGCTTCCTCTGGAGCCATTGTGTTGGAGGGAAATGAGAAGGGAGTTTCTGTGGGAGATCCATTGATAAAGGATAGCACATGATTGCATTGCACCAACCTATTTTCCATTAAACAAGAGCAGGTTAGCTCAGAAATGTTTGTGCTCATGAGTTCTTCAGTAATGCACCCTCTCAAATGAGCCTCCTACCTCTGAAAGTGAACTGCATTTTATTAGAAAAAAAATTATGAAATGTGCAATTTGAACTCTTATCCTGATTTTCTGGGGCTCAAGGTGAAATAACTCTAGCCAGGAGATGTCTGACTCTCTGACTGGCAACTAGGCACACATTTTCTGTGTTTCCTCTAACTGGTAATTCCTCAGCTCCTTCCAGGACTTGCAAAGCATGGAGTGAAGGCTTTCCTGGTGTCAGAGGGCTTAATCTCTGATTCACTGGGAATGGATTGCAGATGGGTTGTGTGGGGTTTAACACAGTAAAGTTCTTGGAATACAAAATGGTGCTTAGAAGATGCCACTGTGATTAATTACTTACGTCAGCTTTCAAAATCTCTTTTGTAGTATATGAGAAAAAAATTAAAGTCAAAAGACCCTGGAAGTCCAGGTTTAAAGTCCAATAGGTTTCCATGGCAAACTTTCTGCACATTTGCTTTCTCAATAGCTTTTCTAAATGTGGGAGGATTCAATCATTGGATTACCTGAGGAAGAGAAGGAAAGGACAGATATGTTAGTTTTGTTACAAGAAAATCAAGTTCTGTTTAGCTTGGCTCACTGATAAACAGAAATTATTAGATTTTGTTGTCTGATCCATTGCAAAGCTTTCAGTTCTGATAATAATAAATAATGGTGAACAGTTACACAGCCATTGCCATCAATAACTCAGCCCTGCCTAAAGATGAATAATATATATGTAGCCTGATTTTAAAGATGGAGTAAACAAGATGAATGCTTTTCCCATGGTCACAGAGGAAGATAATATAAAGAGTAAGTTGTTTCTCAGACTCATTCTTCATCCACAAAGTCTTCATTAGTTTCTTGGTTTAAAGCTGAAATATGCTCTAAGGTGCTTTGGCATATCCAGGTGCAATAGGTGATTTCTTGTTCTGCTGTAAATCATTGCATCTGTATCAGTTAACTTGAAATCCACTGATAACACCTAAACTTTTAGAACAATCTACTTAGTATTGTGGCTTAAATTTCTACTGAGAAATTTCTTTTTGAATGACAGCTGGCAGCTCTTCCACCAGTCAGTGCAGGAACACACTGGTCAGAGAGTCTTGTGTCCCTATTTCATTACAGTGCTGGGATGGGATGTTTTGTAGCCCAGTGGTCCACTCCTGTTCCCCCTGAACTCAGTGAAAATATTCCATTGTACTGAGAGGCAGCAAGACCTGACCTCTGGGTCCAGGCCAAAAATATATGTGAATATGTTTACCTTTATCATCAAGTTCCTCCTCCCTATCTCTGCATGCCTTTAAGGAGGTGAATAGAAGCTGGTTTAGGGAAATGAAGCTGAACCATCTCTGAGTAAAGTGCTTAATATTTACAGCAATAAAGCATTGTGGGTCCAAGTCATTGCTTTGTAATATTAAAGGGAAAAAATGTGCACACAAATGCATTACTTGCCAAATCATCCAAGGCTGGAGTGTTCCTTTCTCTTTCTTAATTGGATAGATAATGCCCTAATCTGTTTGGTATTGTTTCCCTTCTATCCATCAGTTGCTTAAAAATACTGAAACAAGGTTATCACAAAACTCCAGATTTGCCCAGCTTTGTAGTCCAAATGGAAACAATTTACTGAGAATGCTTTTCCAATCACTGTTCTTTAATTGGCTCAAGTGGAAATAAATGACACAGATCAGTTGCAGTTTTTGTGGAACTTTGCAGTGTGAGGTATGCCATGGTGATAAAGTGGGTATGATTGAGTAGGGTGTGTTTTAAATAAGGTATCAGCAGGATGCTATGGTGGCCTCCCTTCTCAGGCTGCCATGGAACTCTCCTGTCAGCCTTTGCCCACTGCTACTCGCAATTACCAGTGTGAACCAAAATTATTTGTCCTGTGAACTTCTTTGGGCGTACATTAGAGTTTTCTTATAGTTTTGGTGGTTTATAAAAATATATGTAAAATAGGTTAGATAGAAAGCTTTCTTTACTTTTCAAAAGTCTGATAACAGAATTCCCTTCTCACAAACCAAAGTGTATGGAAAAATAAAAAATGTAGCCAAGTTCCCTATAGAAGACTGATTTATCTAAAAATACTTTTTTTTTAAATGCTTCCATATTATAAGCATTTCTCAAGTAAAAAAAGAGGAGTTTGTCATTAATGTACTTTTACCTACTGATATTGAGATAGCAAATAATGCTATATATAACATATATATACATAACAAATTTATGTATCAATCAATCAAACATCTAGAACCATTTGAGTTTTACGAAGTTGAAGACATTCCAGTGGCTTTTTATTTCCCATCACTTGCACTTGGGTGTTTGCTGCTGCACTCAGCAGGAATTCTGGCTCTCAATCCAAGCAAAGAACCAAGATTTGACCTCATTGTTCTTGGTTTCTGGAAGGATGTGGCAGAAAGACCTTCTCAGCACGAACAAAGGAAAACAAATTAAAACCACAATGGGATTAAAGTAATGCCTCTTGTTGATTTCACCTATTTAAGTACAGATCCAAAATAAAAAATGGAAATAGTTTAATTATTTGGTCAGCAATCCATCAAACAAAGAAATGGGATTTTATGCTTAATCATAGAGATATTTGCTGTCAAGAGTAGGTGTAAACTGCAAAAGGTGAGGTGAAGAATGAGGGCTTTTCTGTGACAAATATTGGTTGGCACATTCCTTGGTGGCACAGGAGAGGGATAATGCAATATATATTGCTTTTTAATCTTTTCATTTCTAAAAGAGCAACAATCCTGGCATTTGTACAGAGCCATTAAATTGCATTTTCAGAGCTTATCAAACAGTTGAATATGCAAAGCATCATTTTATGGTTATCTGCTTCCCCTGCTCTCAGGTTTAGAGTTATTGACAAGCCTCCTGACATGCAGGGCATTTCTCCTCGGTTCTTTGACACGTCTAATACTGACACATCCTGGAAATCCTTCTGGACAGCATCAGCCATGACATGCAAAGCTGGCCTTTAGCTGGTTTCTCTTGCTATTTGACCTGGGATTTAAAGCCTTTAAACGTGGCACATCTCAGATTTAGAATAAGAGACCAGGGTAGGACTCAGTGTGACTGGCAACAGGGAGGAAAGCAGTGCCTGCACTTGGATCCAAACTGTGTCAGTGTGATTCTGGATACAAAAAAAAACGTTCAGTCCTAACTTAAGCTGTCTGAATCATCCTTCCAGATCCAGGAGCATGGTTTGCAGGTGTGGAAATTAGGCAGCTTGGTTCTTAAAATAAGATGTGTGAATATGGCCTAAGTGCCTTAAAGGCAACTCATTTTTGTTCATCACTGCTAATTGCTAAGTGAATTTCAAGGTTCTTCATTGTGCTAATTACAGGATAGCAAAAAATCCCGGAATGAATCCCTGTGAATTCAGAGAGCAGTGCTGTCACTGTACGCCTCAGTCTTTAATTATGATAAAATTACAATGGGATTGCCTAATTTTGAAAGTTCGGATTTTAAGGGGGAAGAAATTAGACCCAGTTCCTGTCCCTTATGCAGCAGTAAGGAAAACTACTGTTGTGTGCCAGCCTTATACCAGGCTGACTCATCCTTCAGATGATCAGCTTCATTACAGATGAGGACAGATGAATCCAGTGTGGAGGTGGTGTTTGGCTCACATAAGAGCTCCACACCTCTGCAAATCTTCTTCTCTCTGTGGCCTACATCCACTGATGCACATAAATAGATGGGTAACTCTTATTCCAGGATTAGTTCTACTGAGGGTGGAAAACACAAAGCATTCAGTTTTCTCTGCTGTAAGAAGCACACACTGAAGAACAGTTTTGGAAAACAACCTGCTTTGCATTATAATGGAGGGAATAATAAATTTTGATTGCTGGGGAGAAGACATTTCCAAGAATTAAAAGAAATGGTCTGTGGCCATCAGTTCCTGCAGGCACATGTACAAACACAATTGAATAAGGTGAATAAAATACTGACCACGGGTATTACTGACATTGCAAATTATTTTTTTTCCAATTAGTTCAGGGACCTTTTATTTATAGGAAGTCTCAGCTACATTTCTCAGTAAGTCAGCAGCCTGTGGGTCAATTAAAGTTATGCCATTAGGTTAATGTGGCAAAGAGAAAGAATCACTGCAAAAATAAAGTAGATTCTAACATATTCTGTGAAAATAATGAGACCTGATCTATATTCCCTGTTTTGAGCAGCTGAGTAATAAACCTTGTTGAGCCTTTGCTTGATTGATAGATGGCTTCTATCCAGTGACTCCAGATAAGACAGTAGGGAAAAAGCAGCACAAAAACAAAAGGGAAAAAATAAAACTGATCTCAGACTGTTATGGTCTGATGGCTCAACGTGCTACTGGTGTCTGCCAGCATATTGATTCTTCACATTTGATAGCACTAAACTGGCACTTTTACCAGCTGAAAGGATGGGATCAGGAATGACAGAGCAGAGGGAGTCAGTGCCTAGTTTCTGTAGCTTCAGGGCAAACAAATTGCATGGCAATGATTTACTTTTGATAGGGATAAAGGAACCCAGTGAAGTTGACCGTTGGTTACTAACCTCGTGTTTTACAGGAAAACCTTTGAATGATTTTCTGCTAGCTGTTGTTACTCAGATTTACAGAGATATTATAATTCAGAATGAACTCACAGGGTTCTCTGTGTGAGTGTTATCAGCAAGTTCACCAGATGTGTGTGTTCGTGTGGTATTGCTTGGGCAGAGAAAAGTGTTGTAAATCAGTATTTTCGTATATACACGAAACACAATCAGCAGTATGTTCTACACAAAGTACTGGCTGTGTTTGAAAGAACTGCACAACAAAAATGGTTAATTGTTTACCAAGCAGACCTCACAAATAATTTACAGGAGGAATTTTGTTCAAATTTCTACTAGATTAATTTGGATTCCATCTCCCTATACATATAAACTCCTCTTCATAGCATTGGGTGTTCTCTGCATGGAGAAAGAACAGAATATTACTGAGAGAATCTGCTGTGTAAATGGCACATTAGTTTATGTTCAGGTAGAGCTGTAGTAGATATGAATGAAAATCTTAAAGCACATTAATTTGTTGTTTTTTTGTTTTTTTGGTTTTTTTTTGTGTGTGTAATTTTAATTGGGTGAATGCTGCTTGGAAAATGTGTTTAGATACCTTGTGCTGTGTTATTTGGAAGGGGTCATTCCTGTTCCTGGATTTTAAAAGGAAACATGTTTGTCCTCCAATTATACATCATAATTATCATTCACACTGAAGATCTTTGAATTCTTCCCAGCTTTCCCCATGAATAGTTTAGTTTGCTGCTTAGGAATGTATTATACTCTTGGATGTGTAGTTGAGGAAGATGTAATCAGGTCAGAGATACATACACATATCTGAAAAAAAAGCCATTTGGACAACATTCCTCAGATGTTGCAAATAGTCAGACTTTACTATAAACGAGCAGTATCTAGCAGTGTGCAGGGAGTAATATGGGAATGTCACAGAAGGCTGTATTTCCTGTGTGTGGGTTAAAGATTTAATCCTTTATGTAAGATGAAAGGCACGGTAGGTTTCTGAAAGGGTATATGCATTCACTGAGCCAGAGAATAATTATAGCACTGTGAGTTATAAAATTGATGTTTCTATGTTCAGTTTCATTGTCTTGTTGTAGCCTGTGTCTTAATGGAATAATTATCCCTCCATTAGTGTGTTTACTCTGGGAGGTGGAGTAGTACCTGCTTTCATTTATCTGACTTGTTTTTTAACTCTTTTATGAAACTTGCTTTTTATGAAATCATTTGATTGTGAAATTTCCATTTCCTAGATGAACAAAAGGTGAGGGGAAGAAGGAATACATACTTCAGATGTGATTTGTATCCAGTTTTTATTTGATCTGTTCAGGATTCAGATTTTTGTAGTGTTGCCAATGTGTGTATTTAAGGGTAAAATTTTAATTTATAACAGGAAACTGTATATTTAAATGGATCTATATTTTTTTATAAACACTAGATTGTTTGTCTTGCCACATGCATTCTCTCACTGACTCAGTCACCCAGTGTTCCTTGACCAGGTGCTGTTGTGTGATGTCAATCTCAGCAATTGGTGTCTGATGTTTCAGTCTCTTTCTGCCTTGGAAACCTTTGAGGGCTTGGACCTTGTTGAGATGATTGCCCTCTCTCCTTTGTCCATCCTTCCAGGAGAAATACCACCAGAGTGAGATTGTCAAAACAGCTGCCTGAGTATTGATTCAGGGAATAGAGGCAAGGCTTTAAATGAGCTGTAAGAACAGCAGATCTAAAAGGCTGGAGCATTGGTCTGCTTGTCCAGCAGCTCCAGCTCCACTCCTTTTTCCCTATAAGTATGCTTGATGAAAAGATGCAAAGAATTCTAACCTCATTCCAGCTTCTTACAGATTTCTTCCATTTCTTTGTACCTGTTCTTTCTGTTCCTTATTTCTGGCTGCTGGTTATATTTAGTGTTGGTGTCACAGCCAGTCTGTGAATCCTACAGGAATGAAAATTTCCTTTCCTACATGGAATGAAATAAAGACTCACAATAAGCTCGTGCTGTACCAGTTGCTCTAAACCAGCTCTAGGTTTTTTGCACACAGTTCTAACACACTGCACTGACAACTTTATTAATATTGACATTAATTTTGCAGATTTCAGTTGTGTGCTAAGATGAGGGGTTTGATGTGAGACTAGATCATGTAAGGGAAGGTTACACAAGGGGAAACAGTGATTGCTTTTACAAGCATTCATTTCTGCCAGAGAGTGAGTCTTTGGTACCTGTTATACATCAGAAGCAGCACTCCTTGCCCTGTTGATAGAAAATGTCCACAGCACGGTTTACTGTGGGATTGGGAGAGCATGGATGAGTGAGGCCTCTCACTCTTTTCAAGGCACTCTTTGGAGGAGCACAGAGGTGAGCTGGGCTCCCTCCTGGGACTTTTCCCTTCTTTGCACATCCACCATTCTGCAGATACAACAGTGCACAGTGTGAAGGAGGCTTAAATACAGTATTTGATTTAATTACATATCATTATACCTCCTTTAAAATAGGCAGGGTGTTGATAAAGAAAGAAGCACACATTCCATTATTTCTTTAAATAACAAGAATGAACTCTTTAGCACAAGTGAAAGCAGACCATATGCCTTCCCTTTGGGTATCCCTTGGCACTGAAGTTCTGGCATCACAGTCCTTCGTGTAGAAGCCAGCAAAAGATGTTTAATGGCTTTCAGACTCCGAAATGAGTTCTGTGGCCATGTGTGTCCCTCTCCAGTTGTCTGAGGAGATGAGCTTGAATTACAGCTCAGCCACTGCTGCCAAGTACTTTCCATTATTCCAGCAGACCAGGTTGCCAAGCAGGATTTATGGTCCTTTTAACTCAATATCAGGCGATGGAGCAGCATTGTGTGATACAGGCTGTACACCAGATATTCTTATCAATGGAACAGGACTCTCTAGAATCAGGGAGATAATCAACTCTGTAACTCTCACATTGGTAATTGGCACCACTCAGAACACAGTTAAATATAAAAATACAAACGAGGAGCGCAGAAGAAATGACTTTGTTTTTGCTGTTGATTAAGTTACTATGCAGATCATACAAATTGCTTTCACATTAAGATTTCTAACCTCCTTCCTTGCCCTCTGTCCGTGAAGTTCTGCATATACCTGCAATACAGCAGCTCTTTTGATTGGGTACAATTTTGATAATTACAATTGAATATTATTTTTAATCAGTTGTGATCTGAGACAAAGCTGGGTTTTGTGTTGCTAATAGCGATGAAACTCTGAATATATTAAGCTTTATTTTTCATTCCTATGAACAAAGAGATAGTTATGATATAGAAGTAAACATTTACATCCAGATGTAAAAGAACATTTTTTTTTCTGTGATATCCATAGTTTAAGACTCAGTTTTAGCACAAACCAGAAACCTATCTTTCTGGTTATTTATAGCCAGGGAAAAAAAGAGATAAATCATTTTAGAGTGGTCTACATATATTTGCAGAAAAGATAAGCTATATAACTGCCTGTGCTCTTGTATCTCTACTAATTTGAATATAATGAGCAAACTCTCACCTCACAAAAATTGGGTCCTGGGGGTTAACATATTAGCTTTTTATCTCCAGTGCTATAAAAAATGTCATTGCCTTGCAGCTAATTATATTAAATAGTTACAGATATAAAATACATTAGAATAGTAGTTTAATAAGTAGACAAAAATAAATGGCATTGCAGCTATAATTTTCTTGATTCTGTTTTTTCCCAAATATTACTGATTTATAAGATGTTTTGAACGTCCTTGACAGGGATACAAGCAGCCCTGCTGACCTTTAGTGTAAGCTCGAAAACAACAGCTGTAAACTGCAGGTAAATTAGAACATGGCTTATGTCAGTGTGATTTCAGTACCTTTGATTAGCCAAATAAAAATAAGAAACAACAAAAAAAGAGCAACATTTGCTCTTTACTGTTCACCATGAAGTATTCGAGTATTGGAGCAAATTATTCTTGTGCGATAAATAACTGCTACTGGATTTTACTGGGTGTTGGACTTGGCTCCTAAAAACAGTTTATGCAGGGAATCCCTTAAAAATCTATTACTTTTCCTGTGTCTGTGCTAGACAAAAGCTTCAATATCCTTTGTGCTGTATATGAACCTTCTCAGATTCCAAAAAATCCCTTTAATGGCATATCTGGTGCTCACTATCATGAATTCATGTACGTTTTCCCTCTTCTATTTCATCTTATTGCTTAAGAAGAAAGGCATTGCATTTATGTTACGAGGCAATCTAACTAATGGCTAAATTGGTGGTATTCAGAGGGTACCAACTAAAGCTAAATTTGTATTGATGTTTACAGTTCCCATTAGATTTCTGGATGACTAAAGAAACCAGTTATTAGGCTGATATAATGAGACCTGATATCCTTACGTTACTCTACCATCTCAGATTGTGCTGAAAGAAGCCATCTCAAGTTCTGGAAAAAAAAATCCACAGAAAATACACTCCCAACTGTACTAAACCCTTAGATAAATAAAACATGGCTTTAGCAAACCTATACTGGAAGCCCAACTGCTTTCTCACAGTAGTGTCAGTCTTCATAGTGTGTTCATGGTTTGCTAGTGACTCCATTTTCAAATCTGTTCCTTTGGTTAGCTTTAGCTGTGTTTGAACTTAAAGAAACCTTAAAATGGTAATGTATACTGAAAAGGGCTGAGAAGGACAGTTTTCAGTGAGGAAGTCTTTTGGGGATTTTCCTATTTGGAGGAACCAGGACTTATTCCTCTATGGAAGCACTCAGAAATGTAGGACTTCATTTCTCAGTTCCATGGAGCCATTTTGGACTTTGATGTCAGCTTCAATTTCCCTTCCACAGATGTTTTAGTGGTTAAAGAAGGTCCTGATAAGGAGATGAAGTGGAGGTTATATGACCTGCCTGTAGATTTTGGAAAGTGTTATGGATTTCTCCCTGGTGGTTTTCTTATTCTGCCTCCTCTGCCTTCCAGCATATGGGTTGCAACTCCCTGGAGTACCTGTGAGTGCCTGGAGGACAGGCATTCCATGTTGGGCACTGCAGGGGTGGGATCATCTCCATCCTGGTGCCCATTGACAGGCAGAGATCCTTGTTTGAATGGATTCCCATCCCCACCATGGGCAGGTCTGTGGGAAGACTGGGCCTGTGGAGATCTCTGCCTTTGTGCACCCTATTCATTGTGCTCCTTTGACACAAGGGCTGCTTTGGTTTGTGTAATTTTACAAGCTACTGAAGCAGGACCTATTGATATTTAAAAAATAATTAAAGCAGTCAGAGTATTGAGTATTAAAATGCTGCCTTTATGCAGTATCTACTTTTTATATTACAGCGTAAGATTTTCACTCTACTTTTGCTATTATGAATCCATTACATGTAAATGAATGAATACTATTGTTAATAACCATTTACAGCATACAGTGTTAAAGCTCCAAAGGAGCTATTAGAGTTTACTGTATGCTGTGAATATATATGAAGAACAATACACAGACCTCAGCTAAACCATAATGAGTGCATTGACATATCAGCTCTGAAAAGAATCTAGGACTCCATAGCATGTGAATGGCAAAACAAAGAAATTTAAGGTCCAGAGTCCTCTCCTTTAATCACCCAGCTGCAGTGTTTTGTGGTGGGCATCATTACTGGTAGCAGTTGTGCGGTGCTGCTGGTAATGGAGAGTGCCATGATTACCCCCACATTTGGGATTTCCTGCATATCAGCACGTGGAGTGCACATAGCTTGTCTGGTTTGGGATATTTTAGGTAAAACACTGCCTAGGTTTTGTGTACATAAGTGTGTTTTTGTCACAAGAGTGTGATGTGGCTCTGCAGCAAAGTTAGAGGTTTGGTAACACTTTCATTACAGATGCAGATCTAAATAGGTCCAAACACACAATGGGCTTACTTCAAACCACTGCAATATGAATTCCTTCTGCTTCTAAGACAAATCTGGAGACAATTTCTTGAGAGGTGAGGTACCTTTTGACTCTTTGTTGATTTGTTCTAACACTCCAGTGACAAACTTTGTGGTACTGTCTCATTACCAGAGTGGTAGGGAACAGCTCAGAGGGAGCAACAAGAGCTCACAAATTGCTTCACTTCTTACATCCATTAGCCTGACCAAGGACTTCCAGTTCCATTTTTTCAATTATATTTTGTGTTTTAGTTTATTGCTTTTGATTGCAGCATTAATCTGTTCTGGAGGAAATGGACTGAAATTCTTCATGTTCTTTGACCACAATTAGGAATTACTGGAAATGGAAACTTAAATGGCTGTCCAAATTTGGTGCTCATTTCAATACCCTTGGCTTTTTACATTCATTTTTAATACTTTTCTCCTTGGTGATGTTTTACTGACTTCCCAAAATATGAACCAGATTATTGCTAGCTGGCACAGACTTTCATGATGAAGGTCACTAAGGTCATCCTTTAATTTTAGATTCCTCTGAGCCAGTTGAAGCTTCTGAAAGTTTCCCGAGGGCCAGGAGCACTGTCTAACAAGCAATCCTTGTGAAATTAGAATTCTTGTTTTTCAGAAATGCAGGTGGAAGGCAAGCAGAAAGCGAAGTTTTGATCTTTGGAATCCAGACACAATTCTCAAAACACAAACAGCTCCAGAGGGTAATGTTGCCTAGAATTTTCTGATTGTCCACAGCTGTGTCCTGCAGAACTCAGTCCTGAGCTCTGGTGGCTTGGTAAAGGCAACGGTGACACTGCATTTGAAGTTTTAAGAACTGATTTTCTGTCACATGGAAAAAGTGAAATTCCTCCTCTCGTGATGTCAGAAAATGAATTAAACTGGTTAAGCCAAAGAAAGGATAATAACATGTCCATATGAATAAAATAAAAATTAAAAAAAGAAAAAGGAATATCCCTCTGATGTCAGATATAAACTTCTGCAGGCCAGAACATGAATGAAATAGAGGGACCCTGCAGCAAAGCTACTTTTCTGTTTGAGCATTAGTTGAAATAAAAAGGAAATAAACGTGCAGACAGAGACTTGCCATATTGGCCGTCTGTTTTCAATCAATAAAACATCTAAATAGTAAATTCATGGTAAGACTGTTCTGTGCATTTTTCCTCAGCTATATTGAAGGCAATCAATTAAAACCTCTCCTCTCTGTAGTGCATATTTCTGGTGGAGCAGGGTGTGCTCAGTCCCCCATGAAGGGTTTGTAAAGAGAACCTTTCTAAAACACACAGAGCCATCGAGGGCTCTGTCAGAGACCAGAAGCCTCAGCAGCCCTGGTACCCACAGAGTTCTAACAAGTAGCCTGCCTGACAACCTCAAAAAATAAACACCCTGAAATTCATACTCTCTCTTCATGGTTCATCTCTAGCCCAAAAGCAGTGTCTGTCATTTTGGTATCTGTAAAGCACGTCTCCTTTAATTAGGTCCTGTGCTCTCCTCAGATTTGTTTCTTTGCCAATATTAAACAGTTTTCTCTGTAGTGAGCAGATTCCAAGGCAGATGTCCAATCTTTCTGGATTTTGCTCACTGATTGTAATAAATGTATTACTTCTTCCATGCAAACATAGAGCAAAATTCTTTTGTTGAGCAACAGACCTTCACTGAATATCTCTAAAACCACATCAATGCAGCAGGAGCTCGGGAGCATTAGTGGTAATAACTTCTGCTGTGGCATTCCCATGTATTTTAGTTCAGGTTTCTGGGTTTTTTCTCTCTTCCATTTCTTTGGCCAAGAATTTGGCTCAAGCTTAAACTTCATGTTATATGCACTCCATTCAAAAATGTTCATGGAAACTTGTTCAGGAGACTCCTCCAAAAATACCCAAGCTACTCACAGTTTAGAGTGTAAATAAAGTATATATGAATTAAAAGTTAGAATTAGCAAAGGGAAGACTTAGTAGGATTAAGTCTGGTTATTGGAGAGTAGTTTTTCAACAGATTTATTATTAGATAGACACAGAACCAGATTTTGTTTGTTTCAGATACCAAAACCTCAAACGTGCTCAGGGAAAGACCAGAATGAGGTTGGGCAGGAAGGATCAGGCTCTTGACTGTTACTCTGCTCTCTTTAAGAACTTCAAAAAGGAATAAGCAGAGAATAAGTGCATGATTCTATTGAAGTTGGTATCATCTGAAGAAGTGGGTTCCCAGAGGTGCAGGCTGCACATCTGTACCTCAAAGAAGTCTCTGCTGAGCCATCAGCCAAGGCTGTACCTGTCAGCTCTCTGTACTGTACCTGGTTTTTACATGTTATAAGGTCACATTCTATGTTCTTTATAAAAGACGTGTGAGAAAAAAATCCTGAACTATTATTGGAGGAATCTATTTTTCTAAATAGACAGAACCATTGTGAAAATCAGCTTCAATTCATGCCTCATTTATGCATCTATAAATCCTTTCTTATGCATCATGAATCTATACTGAGTTTACCAGACCTGCTGGCCATACATGGGGTCGTTCCCAGCGTATGTGCCATAGTTTGGCTTTGTTTCCAGGCTGAAGAGCCTTTGGAGCACCACCATTCCCAGGGCCACCACTCTCCTGAGCTCTGACCATGCTCGAACGGCCCATTGTTCAAACCCACAGATTCAAAGAGCCTGCCTGAATGCATAAAGTTACACATGGGCTGAGCATTCAGGACCCTACTGAGCCCAACCACGTTGTGTTGCTGCCAGGCAATTAACTTCCCAAAAGAAAGTAAATGGAAATGTGTCATTTAGGCCATTCTGTGCACTGTTTGTCCATACTGGAAAGGAAAGCAAAGTACATGCTCTTAACAGCTAACAGGAAGAGTATTTGTTTGTTTTCTCTTTGTCCCTGTTAAGGCACTCTCAACATGCCGGTGCTGAGAACCTTTAATTTATCACCTTCCTGTGCTTGGGGCTTTATTGCACTCATTGCTTAAGCTAATGCAGGTGGCTGTGCCCTGCTTTGCAGCTGCTTTTGCTGTTCCTGATGGTTGCAGTTCAGGCTTGTTTTTGCTCTGCTCCTGTTTCTTAGACATAGAAATTGATGCTTCAGTTTATTCCATTTACATTAATCAGTCTTTTATCATTTTATTGCCACTTCTCTGCTGTGACTCTAAAGGAAGAACAATGTTTATTCCCTCTTCCCAGCAAGGTTTAACACTGATTCTCTCTGCTACAATTGTTCTTTGTTTCTTTATAATGAGGCTTCATCTATTGTTTACAGTGTATTTATGAGCAGCAGAGACTTGATGCCTTTTAGAACGAAATGCCTTCATTCTTTCTAAAAGTCTCCTTGTGTTTTTGTAAAGCACTAAGTATCCTGGTGGTGCTCAAAAAAGGGTCATGATTATGAGCACAACAGAGAGGAAGAAAATGGTTAGTCTAAAAATGGTTCCTCTTACTCAGCAAATCTCCTCTCTCTGGATTCTGAGCTGTTGGATGGTAGTGACACAGAAAGCTTCTGGTAATCTTTATTGCCCCTGCTCACACGGCAAAGTCAATATAACTCTGAGGGCTTAAACTGGATTGCATTTTGATCAGACATGTTGGTATCTATAGCTCCAATCTGGAAAGGAACTGCTGCACATAGAGTACAATATTAATTATCAATAAAGTAATCTAGGGGCTAAGTTCTATTTTCAGACATTATTTAGGTACCTCAGGAACCAAAATCTCTTGGCAATTCCACAGCAGCAGGATTTTACAGAGATTTTTTTTAAGGTAGTCATTTCAGTCATGTGGTGAAAGCATTTTGTTTACAAATAACTCACAAGATTGGGGCTGGATACCCACATAACAGAAATTGTGTAGTGGTCATTAACAGGAAGGACTGTGGTTATATTTATGTTAAATTACACTGAGGAAATTAATACCAAATTCCAGCCATTCCCATGCAAATAGATGAAGGGTGAAATTAAAATTTTGCTGAAAATAATATGCTAATATGGAAATTAAGGTCATTAAATGAAAGGGAGTATGAAGAAACAAAACAATCAAGTTGATAATAATTTTTTTAATACTAAAAGTTACAGCTTGAACACTCAAAGGGCTTTTCAGACATGGAATGTGAACTGCTTGCATTTTCATGAGACCAACTTTAAAATAATGTCCTTCCTGATTAGCACAGTGAGCATCATTGCATTTAATTGGGTAATGACCTCTGCTTAGTGAATGTTATAAACTAGAGTGAAATTTGAAAAGAGGTACAATAGCAAGCTGCAGTAATCATGTTTCTATTGGTATTGCCAATTGAAGATCATGAATGATAAACATTAAACCACAACATGTAAACAGTTTTTTCCCTGCAGAATTTAGGCTCAGACTGATCACTTGTCTCTCTTAATATGATTTGTCCTGGCTATTGGGAACAAGGACTCCTCCCTCCCCCGATATCTCTTCTAATGTAATTAGCATCTAGTCAATAATGTTCAGCATTTCATTTTACCGCTTTAATTAACAAATTCAATTTGTTCAAACCGCTGTGAAAACAAATTAAAAGCCCAGTGAATAAAAACCTTAGTGCCAGAGATGTGTCTAAGGTGTTCACCAACCCTTCCTCTGCTAAAAGATCATCTTCTGTGGTTTCTTTCACCCTGTGGAGATGATGGAGATTTTCAAAACTTGGTCTGATTTTTTTCCACTGGAGCAAGTTCAGATTCATTGTGGCGGGGTTTATCTGGATTTTTAATTCTCACAGAGATGGTTTCACACCAAAATGCCAAGTCCAAGGAACACAGCAAGGCTGTCTGGTCATGGTTTAAATGTTGAACATTTAAGCATTTCCAAAGGTTCATCACCTTGGCTCTTGCTGTGCCTCTCCCAGTCTGCACCAAGTACAAGACAGATTTTTGGTGCAAATGCAGCAGAGTCTGTCCAGCCAGAGCTGTCTCCACAGCAGCCTGTGTGTGGCCAGGACAGAGCTGCTGCTTTTTGCTTCAGCTTTGAGGAGTCTCCTGAGGCTGCAGCACTGGCCACCCCCATGTTGTCTCAGCCTCTCCTGTCCCCACCTGGGAAACCACCAAGGCTGTGACAGCCTCTCTGTCCCATATAATCATGTTTTACTTTTAGTGTTTTCCCCCAGTTTCTTTTGTAGATGACAGCATTTATTGTACAAACATTGTCAGAGCTCTGGAAAGGTTGAAACAATACAGATTGAGTTTAATAACTACTGTAAATGTCCCACAAACTTGGTCAACAGACCAGCGTCTATTTATATGCACAATAAACACAAACACAGGCAACCCCCATACGGCTGTTTGGAGGTCGGCCTTCCCTTCCCAAAGAAGGTCACTGGCAACTGTGGGCTTTCTGCCAACATGCAGCATTTAGCTTTGCAATATTCATGCAATGGCTTTTTAATATTTACAGCTTTAGATTTGACACAGCTCTCCGTACACATTTTGATTGCTTTGGCTTTTTCCAAGACCTTCCTGAGGTGGCTGTTTGAGAAACACATTTAAGAGAGTAAATGTTAGCTACTGAGCAGTGCTGGGGTGGGGAATTGAGGCTGCTGAGGTAAGTGTTGCACCTCCACCAGCCAGAGGGGC
This sequence comes from Geospiza fortis, assembly GCF_000277835.1. Lineage (NCBI taxonomy): Eukaryota > Metazoa > Chordata > Aves > Passeriformes > Thraupidae > Geospiza > Geospiza fortis. Next base: position 164,473 of record NW_005054345.1, on the reverse strand, counting down.
TCAGGAAAATTTGTTGGTTTGGATTCATTTTGCAGATTAACATGGAAGCAGTGGACAGTGCACGCAGGCTCCCTGTGGCAATGCTTTGTGCGGCAGCTGTGCTCTGTAATGCACCATGAATTATAGGCTGTGAGCTTTTCCTCAGCTGTGGATCTATGTTGAGTATCTCCTCCTTTATTTACCCCTGTATAACCTCTCTAACTGCAATATCATAGAATCAAAGTCACAGAGTGGTTTGGATTGGAAGGGATCTTAGAGATCATCTTGTCCCACACCCTTTCATGGGAAGGGGAACCTTCCATTATAGCAGTTTCCTCAAAGCCCCATCCAACATGGTCTTGGACATTTCCAGGGATGCAGCATGCCCAGCTTTACTGGGCAACCCATTCCTGTGCCTAAACCACCCAATATCCATATATCAACCAGATGTCTTTGAGAGATTTAATGACAATTGGCTGGTGGGTGCAGTGACGGTAGAGAAGACTGAAAAATTATTAGGGATTTTTACATAAACTGAATTCTTCAGGAAGCCAGTCTGAAAAAGATCTTCCATTTGCTGTGTTTCCCTTTGAAGTACCCTTTAGATGATTTGTAATTTCTCAGTTTGGGAGCGTGTAGCATTTACTACTCCGTTGAGCTCATCTTCACTTTCATGTGCTCTGAAGTTCATTACACTGCAATTGACCATCTTATTTGGATTTTTTTAAAATATGATCACTCCTAAAATTGATCTAGTATTAGCTAGAATTTTAACTGTTCTTTGCTGTACAAGAAAAATGATGGTATTTGCTGCAAGCTGAAGTCTGGAGAAAGTGAGCCACTGAAATCTGATACCTTGTGATGAGTAAGAATTTGAAGTGAAAAGCATGATCATGTATTAATGTAAACAAACAGATGCAAGAGCTTTCTGAGATCTTCAGATGGGGGTGTTTAGAAAATAAATGTTCATATTGTCCACTCTAATTTCTCCTCAGTGGAGTCACCAATCCCTATCTTCCATTTAAAATTGCCATTATAATATTTAGCGACACCCACTGGTAGTGTTGCCTGAGAAGATCTGTGTATAGTGATTGCCTCTCTGCTCGGTTATGTATAGCTCATGCCTCTCTGTCTCTCTTGGTTTCCTTTATTTTCTCTTCTCTTTTTTTTCAAATGTAACCTCATGCCAAATGGTATAAATTATCCAACCATCTGTCCCCCTTCTTCAAAACCCTGAGGGAAAATAGATCTGAAGTGTAGCTCATTTTCACCAAAAAATGCCAGTTGTAATAGATCCTGACTTTTGTGTCCACTCATCTTGTAACTGGTGGGAAATCCCATAGCCTTGAATTTTTTGGTAGCTATGTCAGACCCTTTAATTAGCAGGTGGCCAGTATTGCCCCAGCTCAGTGATGACAGCAGCTCCTGGACCTTCTGGTTTTTATCTCACCTGTGACCAGTAGAGGAGCTCCCCCTGCCTGTTACTTCCTACAGCATTTTCAAGTGGATGAACCATTCACATTTTCCAGATATTTTCTTTGAGGTTTAAATAATTTCATGTAGTTATATATCTGCCCCCCCACCTTAATTTTCTGTCTTGTAAAACAATAATAAGGAAACTGATTTTGCTGCATGAGTCAATTTGCAAATCAAGCAGCCTTTACGTTATTTCCCTGTCTGCTGAGTTTCTGTGCCATGTTTCGCTGTCTCGCGTTCAGCTTTCCCCTACTCTGTCTTTCTGACTTGTCAGCTGAAGCTGAAATGCTAATTGAAATTGGATGGGCCTGTCAGATGTGCTGCTCTCTCCCGGTGTGCTGAGCTGGTGTGCTCACTAACTGGGAGGATCCAGAGCTCATGGAAAATGCTCTTCTTCCCCATGGCATCACATCCTGCACTGAGCCAAACTTGTGGTCCTGTGTAAACATCCTGTACTGGAGGCATCCTCCAAAGCCACGTCTATAAACAAATCTTCCCCTTCCAAAATGAGCGTGAGTGAAGGCAGCTGACCTTGGGACAGTCGTGAAGTCCTGGAAATTTCTTCTTTTTAGCCTGAGTTGTTGTTAAATGAGGAACTCATCAGCTATGCTTCCACCTTGCTCTCTTATATATTGCCTTGTCTTCTGATTGAAGAGATAAAGAGAATCAGATCTGAGATTAGGAGAGCTTCAAATGTAGAGATCCTTCAAAGATACCTAGCCCTGGTGGCACGATGATTTATATATTATCACTAGAGCTCTGCAGCTGAGGTGAACTGAGCTACGTGGTCTTCCATACCTCATACATAAAAACCTTTTATCTTCCAAAGAGATCCATATGAGTCTTACACCAGTCTTCAAAATCTATACAAGGTGTAAAAGAGCCCACGTTACATTGCGGAACATGAAGGAAGAGGTAAAGCACATAATTTATTTCTCCTCATTAATAATGGCCCTCATATTAGGTGAGAGCTTTATTGCTGGGATTGTAGCCAATATTTCCTCACTGTTGTGTTAATTTTATGTAGCTCTACATGAATAATACACCATCAACAGTACACTCCCAGAACTTGCTGTCGTCAGGAAGATCTGTACTGGCTGAACCCATGGGTCTTAATAATAAACCATGTAATTCTGGCCCATCCCCAGGATGTGCATCTCAAAACAGTTTTCATCAGTTTGAACCTCACCTATTGACATTGCTGTGCCAGTGCATTTATGCCTTCAGTCATCCAGTGAAGTATTATTGCAGGTGTGCACAGGAACACATACTTAGATGGTTTTTGACTTTCACTTCTATTAAGCTGACACCATGATAGGTGCCCAGTCATGATAAACACAAATATATAAGCAAGCACAGAGAAATTCATATGCATTTTAGTATGTGAACCTCTGGTATCCTTTGAAAATATTTCCTTTGACTCTGTAGAAAGTAGGTTAGCTGGAACTGTTTACCTTGCTACAGAAAGAATTTCCAGATAGCAATTTTTAGTAAAACAAATTTTTAGTCCTTGAGCTTATCTCAGTGTGACAGCTCTTCCATTTCAGACAGATTAAGATCTTTTCCAAAGTACTCTGGATTGGTGGCTATCCAGGCATATGTCATTAGGCAAAAATGAAGGATAGATATTGAAAGATGTGTTTTAGCACTCAGGTGTTTGATGGTTTTTTTTCTAAAGGGACTGGTTTCTGAAATAATTTTTTTTTTTAAACTAAGCACACATAGATGCTCTTTTAGCAGAACTGTTTAACCCCGGTATCCCACAGATCTGTTTACTGTGTCCCCTAGCCCCACAATAACCTCCTTTTCACAAGATGTGTTCCAGGAGATCCTCTGGGTGGAAGGAAACAAACCATGGCTTGTCTTGAGTTTTATGGTCATGTTGGCTATCAGGTATTGTTGCCAAATAAAAGGTCTGGAAAATGTAGACCTTGATGCCAGAGGGACACTATGTTGGATCATTGCCTTTGCTCGCCTCCAGACTTCAGGAGGAAATTACCAATTATTGACTTCAGTTCTTTCCAATGTCACTGGCCATCAGGTTCAAAAGCAATTTCATATGATCTGGATTATACCAACAGATGAACTGATAATTCTGCCTTGCTTCCACAGAAGGCCAGCATTTCCTGTAAAGACTGTATTTAATGCTTGCTCCAAGTGTTAATCTAGCAAGATGTGTAGAATCTGTTTGCCTTTAGTTTAATATCTGTAAAACAAAGATAATGGTTCACCTCAAAGATGAAGTGTCAAGATTAATCCATTAATTTTTATAAAGTTACTTTCAGCTTCTGAGATAGAAGGCTCTAAAACAATGCAAAGTATTATTCATACTATTATTATTTTATGAGTCATAACAAGACATTTTTTTCTCTTCATAAGAATTCCAATAAGGTCTCCTTTCTTTATCAAACTGAGACAGTGTTTTAAGTTCTCCTATTTCCTCAGAAACAAACTGCAGTCGCTGGAGTTGTCAGTACATTTTTAAGAAAATGGCTCACTGTCCAATTCCTTCTTTGTTCTTAACTGTGTTGATTTATTTATTAATCTGACAGACACGCAAAGATTGATACCTTCCAATTACCTGTGGTTTGTAATGTGAACTTAATAATCTTGCAATTTCTACAAGCTCAGGTTGATAACCACCATGCTGAAGCTGGGTAATTCCAGATTTGGAGAGATCCATAATAATGCATTAAAAAAAAAAAAAAAAAAAAGGGAGAGAGAATTGATAGCATCTAATTGATGTTTTATGAAGGTATCTGTTCTAATAACTTTTACCTGTGTAGGAAACAGCACAAGTGTGTTAAATGCATTAAAAGGTACAGATGCAGAGTTCCACACGCAGGATGATCATTCCAAATCACATGCATTAGCATAAATGCAGAAATCTTAGCTTGCTGCTTGCCTAACCAGTGCCAGATTGGAGTGACTTACAGCTATCACTCAGAGGCAGAGGAAGGTGTTAAGAACATGTTTAAATGAGAAGATGATGGCAGCTCTACAAATTTTGACAGTCAGTTTATCTGAGGCACAAGTTCCTTGCTCTTTGTTCTTCACCAGTTCCCGAGGGGCTTGATTTTGAGGAGTGCTGAGCACTTGCAGCTTCTATTGACTTCAAGTGGGGTTTTAAGTGTTCTGCACTTGTGAAAATCATGCCCAACTGGATTAACACAAAGAGGTTTTTCTTTCAACATCGGCCAGAAATCTCTTTTCTTCCTAGCTGACGTTTTCAGCAAAACACACTTACCATTTCCTAGCAGGCAAAATTGTGTTATTTTGCTACGTATTTCAGTTCCTCGGTGTCCTAGTGAATATGTGTTAGACTTTATTATGCATTTGTACCATTTCTCACAGAGTCAGAGACGCAAGAGATGGAAAAGACCTGCTAGGTCAGCTGCTCCATGTCTGCAGTAGCACAGCATTGTTCCTTTCAATAAGTTTTCCTGTGTTTTGTCCTTTCTAAATACAGGACACATCTTTGTTTGTTTTGTTTTTGTTTTTTTAAACAGTGAAAAAGGCTGCACAAGAGTTTATTTTTCCTTCAAAAATAATACCTGTACTTGTAAAGAAAGGAAAGAAGAGTATTTTTAATCTTCCCTGCAAATTGAGAAAGGTATTTCTTTTGACTTGACAGGCAGTGGCAGTTGCTGTCATTATAAATAGGGGTGTAAATGCAGGATGCCTTGCAGATTATATTTTGATTTTAAAAAACCCCAAACCCATGACTGCATAACAAGGGAGATCTTTGTCTTTCTTGATTTCTGCTCTTTTCTGTTTCATGTCCTCTGTCTGTCACGATTTCTGGATGTTTCTCCACTTTGGCTTGTGACCAGGGAGGCAAAATACCCCAAGGAATACATTCAACAGTGTGCTTTAGTTCCATATTCAAATATATATCTTTGGTCACCCTCTTCCGGAGAAGTCATTGCAATAGACATAATGGGCCATAATTCTGCCATTAGTTCCAGCCTGATGATAGGAAGAAGTGTAGTCATTCCAGTAATAAAACTGACTGCCCAGTACAATACGGGCTTTCTCCCTCCCCAACAGCATTAAATATAATTATTGGAAGAACAATCTCTGGATGCATTTCAATAAAATACTTTCTCATAGTGGTGTTTTCTAGGGCAAAATAATTTGTTGTCTGTGCTAAATGCCCTTATGAGAAAAACTGTCCTGTGAATTTTTTATTTAGAGGATGAATCTCTCTAAAGCTTTCTGATATGAAGAAGATATTAATTTTCTTTAAATTTTCATTGTTATACCTATTAAGATATAGTACCTGAAGATTTCTGCTTTTATTATTATTATCATTATTAAAATGACTGACTAAAAACTGAAGGAGGAAGATAACTTTTATTTTATACTCATTCTGAAGAAGAGGTCTTTTTATAGTTACATTCAGGTCATTTTTTTTTCCTGTGGATCATCTATACTATTAAATGGGGTTTTATTCCAATTCAGGAGACACTTCATCTTTAAACCTGTACTTACATTAACTTTTGTACATGGTTGCCCAGGCAACAATGTAATTGCATGAAACAATGGCATTCTCCTATGTACCATTTATGGCAAGTTTGCATTTGAAAAAACTTCTTGTCTTATCATCTAAGCAGAATTTGTAGCCCCCTGACAGCTGAAGGAATGTTCAGGGGCCTTGATTCATATTCATTTTCCCTTGTAATTTTAATGGGTGCCATCACCTTTCGTTTTCAGGGTGTTTCTTTCTTTCCCCCCTATGATAGTCAGCGTTTTAAATGAAAATTCTAGAGCAAGCAAAAGAGACTGGTTAAAAAACAGCTCCCAGAAAAGGCTGCAGGTACCATTCTTCCAGCTTGCAGCCTGTGAAATTGCCACTGTTTAATTGATCTTCCATAAGCTTATCTTTCCAGTGAGATGTACCATTATTGTGCATTAATCAGTGCCTCCAGACA
>NW_005054345.1:153421-158074 GCF_000277835.1 Geospiza fortis | reverse complement strand
CCAGGATGTCACGGGTGCCTTGCTGTGTACGAAGTCTGTCAGAGTTGCAGCTTCCAGAGGAACCTGTTTTCACAGAGCTGCAGACTTTCTGTAACCTTGTCATAGCAATGGAAGAAGGGGCAAAGCATCCTGAATATCAAATAGTTGGGCCATGCTCCTGGAATCCTCTAGAATGGCAAATAAACAAAGTTACTCTCTACTAATAACAACAAAACCAATGATGCTATTTAAGAATAAACAAAATGTTGACAAGTTGATTCATTTTTAAATAGTTTCCTAGGGAAGGGAATCAAGCTGAGCAGATTTATGGTGGAAAAATATTCAAAAGATATTAATTAGTCATTGCAAAGTGCCACTAGAAATTACATTCCTTCTTTTTAATTGATTTTATTTTATACTTGCTCATCTAGGAAAAAAAAGACCCAAAACAAACACAAGCCACTGAATTTTCCTGATCGTAATTCCTGGCAGCTAAATACCATATTATGAAAATAACAGATCAGAAAAAACTATGTAGAAGTGTACCAGATTCATGTAATCAATTTAACTAAAACTATGCTCATTCTTGCTGAAATATCTGTGCGATGCTTTTTTGTCAGTTGACAAAATCTGCAATTTGGGATAGGATGGAGCCTAAATTGTGTAGCGGAGCAGCTGAATCCTTGTGGCATAGGTTCTGTCATGTGAGACAAGTTCCAACTTATGGCATGTCAGTGCTGCTTCTTTCTTGCTGGCACATTGATGCCTCTGTGTCATCCTTCAAAAATTTCCTCCTTCCTTCTTGCTGGGGGTAGTAGAGAAGCCACTCCAGAGCTGCATTGGCACTGGTGCAGGGCTGACATTCATTTCTGGGATTAACCACAAAGATATCCAAAGATTTGGGACCAACAACTGCACCCTGATTGTATCCCTTCCTAGATTCACTAGAAACCAGAAAATAGAGTGGGAACAAGGCTTTTCCCTTAAACAGAGGGTAAAAACCTGAGCTTGTGGTTGGTTACCTGGAACTTCCGAGCTTGGTGTTTCTGATGCCCTTTTCTGCAGCCTGAAGCAGCAGCCAGGTTTTCTCCCCACACTTTTGTGCTTTCATGCGACCTCCAGTTGCATTGGAGGAAGAGAACTATTTCTGGCAGACATGGCAAACAAAGTCACTGCCACACAGTTTGACTTCTGCAGCTTTTTCCCTTCAGATTTTGATAAGTCACTATATTTTGCATGCTCTATTTTCTTCCCAGCTCCCAAGAAATCGTAAATTAAAGAAATACAGTGTGAAAGCATTAATAAGCAGATTTTGCATAGTTTTCACTTTGCAATTCCACTGACTTTTGTTGATGTGCTCCAAATATAAACAGGTAACAGATCAAAATTTGCCCACTGAATACATATAGAGTAAATGTAAAACACTGAACCAAATTGCCTGCTGGCGTACGTCCATTGACAAAAAGGAGTTTTGCCAGAAGGTAGTTTGGCTCATTATAGCTAGTAATTTGAGTATTAATAAGTGGAAAAATATTACTAATCGTTGCTGAGCTTTATTGATGATGTTCTCAAAACTCTATTACCTCCCTAAGGTGAACCTGTCAGTGCTGCCTTCCACCTCTCTTGGATTTCAGTGAGGATTGTACACTGCTGATGGTTTGCAAGGCCAAGGTTATTAATGAAGATGTTTTCTGTTGTGTGGGAGGGAAGGATTGGTTTTGTTTAATTAGAAAACCCCATGAAATAGAAATACTGCAGAGGGATAAATGTTTCCCTTCCTGAATATAAACATCTTGGCATCACCTCACTGTTTATTTTCAAAAACTGCCTAAGTTTTGCTTCCATATTTATCTAACAGCAGGGGATCATTATCCTGTGACAAAGTTCTATTCCACTGACATTATCTCTTAATTAGAATTCATCCTTTTCTAGTTCCACGTAGTCAGCCTGTAGTTCCCACAAGTCCCATAAAGCAAGGTATATTTTTGGAGGCAGAGGGAAGAGGGAAGGTCTCACAGACCATTAAGAGCTGTTTAATAAGCAGCCTGGTGTGGAGAAAGCTGCTTTTATTCTACATGGGCATAACTGTGCAGAATTGCTGATGAGGGCCAGTCTCTGCCCGCCCTTACATCACACCAAGTGACTTGGAGTGATGTGCCAGGCCAGGAAGGAGGGCACTGCTACAGAGGAGAAAATAAATTGCTTGTCTTCCTTAGGAGACAAGGAGAGGAATGGGCTCAGGGCTGTAATCACGCCGCTCTTGGAAGGCTGCGGTGCTGATGGAGGTAAGAGCAGCGCTGTAAGGGGCTCTGCATTGGGAATGTGCTCTGGGATCACAGTCATGAATGGCATTGTTCCTATTGCCAGGGCAGGTCACTCTGCTGTCCCACGACTCCTTTTAGAGAGATGAAGGCACTGCAGCTCCTAAAGCATCTTTCCCTTCTCAGGAAGCATGAGAAGCATTATTCTGTGAGTGTCTTCACAAGAGCAGATAAGCAGCCTGACACCAGAACTATGTGTTTGGGTGTGTAAAACAACAACAAAAAAATCATGAAAATATTAAGGTAGAGATGTTAAGGCCCTCGCTCCTGCATCGTGACTTGTGGCAACCTATTGCAGTTACTTACAGCATCACTAAAAACATTTTCATGTTTGAGCAGAAAGCACAGAGTGAGAATACTAAAGCAGAAATTGCAAATAGAAATTCACAGCTCTATTTCCATGTCCCCTGTTTCGGTGGGTAGAGATGTGAGTAGTCCTTCCTACTGCCTCTCCTGAACTAATTAGCATCTCATATCCTGGGTGTGCCTGTATGAGTGAGAGCTGCAAAGCCTGGCAAAGGTGATGGAACACTCAGCAGCTGCTATATTGTATCTTTACATAGTGTATTGCAACAAAAATCATAGCAAACAGACCAAAATCTATGAAAAACAATGGCAATCCACAGGGTGGCAAGAATAGTGCCTGCTGCTGGAGAAGTACCATGAAAAAATCCACTGTGGAACTGTTAGACACCAGGTGTAACAGAGACCAAAAATACAGAAACATTCCCCTAAGATCAGCTCCTTGAATGCTTATAAAGAAAAGCTGGAGTTCTAATTGCCTAACAAGTTCCCCATAATATTAAAGCATATGCTTCAGCATTAAATTATTTCATTTTAGCAATTGTGAGGAGACCAAAGGAGTAACCTTACAGCTGCGTGCAGCAAGGCTGTGGGGCTTTTTCACATTTTCTTCCAAAATACAAGCTATTAGACATTGTTAAGGAAAGAACAATGGGGAAGATCGGTCCCTGAGATTCATTAATTGTGGCAATTCCTAAGCTGGCATGATTTTTTGAAATGGTTTCCTGATAATGTTTTGCTATGGAGTAGCTCAGGAGGATAAATTTCCCTTAAGAGTCCCTAGTCTGTAAATTAGCCCATGTACAATTTCACTTAATGTTTTAAAGTGATTTTCCCAGTTCTGCTTTTCACATTATTGTCATCTTCACTTAGACCCTGTAAACTTGCTCAAAATTTCAAACTCCCTCTCTGTCCAGAGATGCAAAAAAGAAAAACCACAAAAGATACAAAAGTAAACTCTCCACAAGTTTATTACATCTAGGACATGGTATCAAACTGAAAAGTTTGCTAAATTTATTTAATGATGGCGTACTTCTGAAAGCTGTTATAACTTCACTGCATTGAATTTTGCAGTATGATACTCCATTGCCAAATATTTCCTTTATCCTCATTAAGGCTATGATTCATGATAACATTACATCATTTAGACAAGTTTCTGAAGCAGTGTTATATTATTATTTGTTAATTTATGAAGCATAGTTTCACTGCATCCTCATACTTTATAACAATGAGGAAGGACAGAATATTAAACAACAAAATGCATCAGATAGGGGTAAGTCAGTTTATAGAAGACAGCATGTGCAAGGAGACAAAGGAGATGGATTACATGCTGTTCAGGAACATCTGACAGTTCCTGAATGGAGCCTCTCCTTTTACATGGGCTCACATTCCTCTCAGCTCTTTGTCCCTGTGTTGCTAGGTATTCAATGGGAGGGTTTGCATTTCTTGCAGAATCCTTTGATTCTGCAAACTTCAAGAAATCTTCAGCCATCCTGGGTCTTTTCTGCCGTTTATAGAGTCATAGAATAATGGAATGGTTTGGGCAGAAAAGCCCTTAAAGCTCAGCTGGCCCCAAGCCCCCTGCCATGGGCAGGGCTGGCGCTCTCTGGATCAGGTTTTTAGGGGCTGATCCAGCCTGGCCCTGAAGCCTGAACTCAGCTTCTGCTCCCTAGAGAATCTCTGCTGGACCATCCAAATTAACCCAGTGTGGATGTGGCCAGGGCATTTCTCTGTTTGCAGAATGGGGACCCAGCAGTGCAGGGCAGGCCTGGACCCAGTTTGGCAGGGTGGAAATGTTGGATGGGGAGAGAAAGGACGGTGAGATTTGTGGCAGAGGAATGTGCTGCTGCTCCTCTGGGGTGACTGATCTGTCTGGGAAAGGCAAGGCCCTCCAAGCTCCTGCTGGAGACACTCTTGGGGAGCCTAAAGCTCCTCCACCAATTCTTTATTTTGCAGATGAGGAAGCAATTTGGAGTGCAAAACTATTTAGTTGAAGTTTGGTGCCTTTCCTGTGATTCCTGAAGAAAGGTATGAATTTCCTGACTGCAAA
>NW_005054345.1:150457-153379 GCF_000277835.1 Geospiza fortis | reverse complement strand
CCCTATTTTCTCACTGAATTTAAATGAAGATATATTTTTGAGGAAACATAATTACAGAACAATGTGAATTTAGTCTTTTTTTAAATAAAAATAAAAATCTTACAGATAGAAGGAACCAGCTGATTTGAACCTGAATGCCTCAATGTTGTAGAAATCTTCACACTAAATTCACAAATTTAAAATATTTATTGAAATAATATATAAAGTAGCACAAAAATAATTTTCACATATAGAGACTTAATGGATCTTCCAAGAAAAGAGCTGTACTAGCTTCGATCTTGTATAATGCATTTTGCTTTTAGTTAAGGGAGGGAAATCTAAGTTTCTCAGCAAGTATTGAGGTCTGTGACTATGTATTCATCACACAATGCCAAACAGCAAAGTGCTTACAAAAAGTACTGCACTGAACACAGCAATATTTGTCTCCTTTCAAACACTGGCTGCTCCTAAATTTTTTCAATTCCATTTGTTATGAAAGAGAAGTATTAAAAGCCCAGATTTTGGTTTTTTCTGTTTTCAAGTTCCCCATTAATGGTCATTATTTTCCTGCTTTTGTCCTTTTTTTCCCCCTTGCAATTTTGCTGTGAGTGATTCTCTCTGTCATCTTGCCGTAAATTGATTAATACTGCCCACTGATGCAGTGCACCACATGGCTAATATATCAGTTAAATGGAAACAGCAAACACCACCTGCTCCTTCAGGCAAATGGCACTTTGGAAAATGGAATGTGTAATCAATAGAATTAAACCTTAAGCAAAGCACTGCAAACAAATCCAGGGGCAAGGTCTTTGTAACTCTGTGGTATGAAAGGTTTCTCCTTTTTTTTCTCTCTTTTTTATTTTCTTTTTTTTTTTTTTTTTTAATTATCTCTTTGGCTTCCTTTCAGTTCATCAATTATTCTCCATGTGATATACAGTATTATCACTATAACTGCTGTCATACAGTTTGATACTGCTTGGATCAAAGGTGACTTTTCTTATATGAGAAGTTTTAGATGGGTCTGCTTCCCATTGTGTGTTGGAGATACACAGGACTCATTCTTGTCAATGGCAGTAATAGGTAATAGGATAAATCCTTCCCATTGATGGTGAGATAAATGCTGCTTGAATTTAACTTTCAAATCTGCTAGAGACTGCTTAGCATTAAGGCATTTTCCTCGTTGCGAGCACTTTAAAGATTAAGGATTTGAAGAGCAGATACAAAAGGCACACAGAAGCTTTCAGCTGATGTTAGAATGATCTTCCCCTAATAAATATTTTTTAGAAACAGCAACACTGCTCAGCTTTACTTCCCCAATGGGAGAGTGAAATTTTAAGATGAGTTTTTACAGGAAAGGGCAATAAATACAGAGAACGAAATAAGAACTTGTGCAATTTGCACACAAGGAGAGAAAAGGATAATCTGTGCCTGAGATCATTTGAAAGAAACATTCAGCTCCTTTGGGAAGGCAATCATCACTTGGGAGACTTTAGGCTGCCTAACAGTGTCTAATAACTGTTTTAGTTCAGCAAAGAAATAAGGAAAACAAACTCTGCCCTTATGGGTAGCCTCCCACGGATCAGAGCAGTCTCCCTGCCCACCTTCCACATCCAAGCACCAGGTGTCTACATCCATGGCTGCAGACGCTTCACAAACCCATAGATGAAAGCTCAGGCAGAGCTCCTCTCATACCATATCCCACACCTGTAAATTGCTGCTGTGTTTGTTTAGAGACGCGTTTTGTCTCAGACCAAGCCCGTCAGAGCCGCAAGTCAGGCCGATCATTAGCGCAAACCCGCGGCCAGCTCCAGCACGAAACCAGCCCAGACCCATCTCACTGCTGCTTCTAACAACGCACAGCAGACTCCATCCATCCATCCATCCATCCATCCATCCATCCATCCATCCATCCATCCATCCATCCATCCACGCATCCATCCATCCCTGCTCTGTTTGTGGTGCAGCAGTAATTACGTTCTCGCTGGCAGCGCCTCGCCTTTGGTTGCCAGGGCCCGAGCGGCGCGTAGCAAGTGTTTTGGTAATGAATAAAGATGGCAATCAGCAGCAACCTGAGAGCTCGCTGAATGAGACAATCTGGCGGGCACTGAGGGGGTCCTGCTGGCTCGCTCAGATGGGCAGCAGGCAGGGATGAGATAATTGATAGGAAAGGGTAATGAAAGGAAAGGAAGTGGGGGGTGGGGGGGAGAGCAGGGAACAGATTTAGAAAATAGACAAAGACTTTGACCTTAAAGCTAATAGGCTACTTAGGATATTATTTTATAAAGACCAGGATAAAATGAGCTGGCAGCTGAATGTCAGTATAAAATAATCCTTTGTGTGTGTGTGTGCACATGTGGCGGGCTGGGGAGGCAGGAATCCCCGTGTGCAGATCTCAGATGATTTCTAGGAAATAATGGAAGCGACAGGAATGGTGATCCATAGGATCTATAGGATTGCAATGTACCTACACAGCCCTGCTGGGACATTTTGAAGTCAGGGAAAAATTCAAGGCAAGGGAGAAATACGACCTGGACCAATGCATGTCAATATGGAAGGGTTTCATATTTCAGAAAATCCTCATTTGAGACATATCACATTTAATAAAAGAATTTCACAGATTTTTAAAGACCTTGAACTATCCTTTGAAAAACCGTGTGAATATTTGTCTTGCCATCATCAAAATTATGAAAAGCATATTAAAAAAACCCAGCACATTTTCAATTGTATAACCTGGAAAAGGAGAGATTTTAAGATTAACAAATGAAGCTGTATACACCTTTCTTTGCAAATAAATACTTTTCTTAGGCTGAACTCTTGCAATATAATTATTCATTTGGCCTCTACAGGCACAGGAAAAAAATAATAATATCCAGAAAAAAATCCATAGTCACACTAATCAAACTCCTCCCAAGACACAAGAGACAGATTTGTTTTCTGAGAGCT
>NW_005054345.1:66185-150447 GCF_000277835.1 Geospiza fortis | reverse complement strand
GCATCCTTATGACATCAGGCATGCTTCCTCCCAGCCTTGTGGGCATAGGAAAAAAAAATCACATTTCTGCATTGTTGTTTCACTGAAGATAGGCAGATGATAGATAGATAGATAGATAGATAGATAGATAGATAGATAGATAGATAGATAGATATAGATAGACAGGTATTTTAAGAATGGGCAAAGAGTTCAAGGAAGACAAGGTAAGAAGAGGGCAGTCTGCACCAAAAAGAAATATTTTATACTTGGTAATAGGCCTTTGTTTTCATCCTCTCCTTACTTTAGGCACATATTTTTGCTTAATATTGACAAGCCTGTCAAATCCAGGCCCTTGAAGATCTCCTCTTCAGCAATCTATCTATTTGTTTTCTCTTTTTTTTTTATTGTTTAAACACATTATGGCTTTTAGGCCATCTTTTCTAGATACTCAGGTAAGATTCCAGGAAGGTTTTTGGTATTTTACTGACTGTTAAATAACATAGGAGTGTGGGATTTGCTGTGTCACATGGACTGGAATCTCTTCAGTTCTGATAATTCAGATCATCTTGATCTGAGGCAGTGCTTTGATAGCAAACCTTGGTATTGGGCATGGATTTCGAAGGGCATATTCCTGGTGATTCAGTGACTGATGCTCCTCTTCTGAACTTACTCTAAAAAAGTTGTTACAAAGTGCACAGCTGTGCTGGATGTTGTTGGCTTTGGACAGAAGGAAGCAGCGCTTCAGGATGTTTGCTATTGAAAATGTACAGTGCTAGTGAGAACTTACCCCTAAATGCAGATTTCCCTGCCCAAGTTTCAAACAGAAATGGTATTCTTCTCTTTCTCGGATTATGAGAAATTTCATGCTGTGCTGCTGTGTAGAGTTCATCAGTGCACTGCTTTCTCAGAAATATGGGAATGTGTTAGTGATAAAAGAAATTAGTTCATGTAGAGTTTTACAAAGTGCTCTGGGATCCTTTTGATAAAAGATATTATATCAGACATTATGATAGGTAGTACTTATTAATACCTGTCATATTGTGACTTTCTCAATCACTTCTATTCTGCTTGGAGCTGTCTCAGGAAACTGTTTTACCCAATTTACCATAATTGTGATGTGACCCATATTGTACCTTTCTCCTTCCCAAGACCTTTGGAAATATGTTATAGATGCTCTCCATGACCTTTCCTAAAAGCTTTTTAATTGAAATGTTGTCATGCAGCTTCCATATTTAAGGTAATTTCATATTTTGATGGCCTTAAAGCACAAGCTGAAGGAATGTTGCAAAGAGGAGTTGGTTTTTATGTAGGCCCTTTAGGGCTTTGCTGATCCTGCCAGAATGCTGCACAGTCTAAAACACATGCCAGATTCATCTCCAGCTTTTAGTTTTACCAAATAAATGCCAAGGTGCACAGACTTCCTGCAAACCCAAATTGTACACAGAGAAGAGGACTTGTTGCAGTACAGTATCATAAAGTGTATTTGCTTTTACTGCTCCATCTTTTGCTCTCTGGAGTGTAGGAGAGGTTGTGACAGGACTTCTGTATTATTATTTTTGTAACTCTCACCTTGGCTAGCATTTGTGTAGTGCTTAGCTTAAAATATTCCTGTTTTCTTGTTAGGACATTTATGGTACTATAAATTATTATTGTTAGAAAGGGTAATATTTTGGCTTGGAAAAATGAGTTCTATGACTTCATTAAAATTATTGTCCAAATGTTTATATCTGGTTGACTGAATGCCTGTGTGGAGGCTTTTGGTCTCTACAAACACTTATGTTACAGACTTGTAATCTATAAGGTAGTTCAAATATATTTTCTTAGGAATGTGAATCCAAAAATATTGGCCAGGGCACTAGACTGGGTAAGTCATATTCAAACAAGAGGAGAGAAAGCTACATATTTAGCAGTGCTTCATTTAAAAATAAACATTTGAGCCTATTTCCTTTTTTACATAACACAGTGGACTATAAAAATCAGGAAAATCAGTAGGCAGAAGAGAACTTCCCCCCTTTCCTGTGTGCAGGGATTTGTTAGATAACAAATTATGCTATTGTTCCATCACAAGAAAAGTCAGACCATCACAAATTTCAGAAAGGAATTTTATTTATTATAGTAGGGCAAAAAGCTGTTTTACAGCCCAGAACTGAATTTATTCATGGTACAGCCTTTGTTGTATTGGGGTTTCCAGCAGTTTCATCTAATGACCTTCCACAGGTGAAGAACCACAGAATATGCAGAAAAGATCAGTCACTGCAGATAAAAAATTCTGCAGCGTTGCTTGGACTAAAGAATTATTCATTGGGCCGGATTCTTTGTTGTGTAGTTTTCCTTAGCTGTATTGAGTTCATTGACTGATTTTTATTGACCTCATTTCTTTGACTTCATCATGGATATTCTGATTTACATCAGCTCAGGATCTGGCTCTTGGTACTTAATGTGCACAGAAAATTTCAGAAAGTCTTTTGAAATGGAATCTGCAGTGTAATTAATGACAGGTGATGCTTAAGGCTGGATCCTTTCCCAACAGCCTGTTATGTGGCACTAGACATTATGGGCCAAGTACTGATTTCACATTTTTAGCCAAATTCCTCTTGACCCCAACCAGAGTTTCATGTGAGAAATGATAGCAGGATATATCCTGTTATTTCCTGAGAAGGTCAGTGTTCTGATAAAAGTGGATGAAGCTGTCTTTTTCATAGCTGTCAAGCAACTTGGCTTAATGCAGTGATGGAATCTGACCATGATAACAGAAAGCTGGCACGCCTGCCTTGGTGCACCACATTGTAGCTGACCGTGAGTCCTTGTCCTTGCTTTATGGGATGGCTGAAATTCAGCCCTTCTGAATGAGATATTATTTACTGGAAGTGTGAGCAGCTCCAGTCAGAGGAAAATGTATGCCTCTCACACCAACATTTGTCAACCTTTTATATTTATAGTTGTATTAATTCTTTGCTCAGTTTTTACTCCCGTGTTTCCTGTTCTGCGCATGATGAAGGAAAACCTTGAGTAGATTTTTGGATGTCAGGTAATAGTAGCATAATAATTACAATTCAGACTCTGAACAGCATTAGCTGACAGAGAAAAATCAATCCGTTGCTGGCCACTCAACATTTGTTCTACCTCTGGCAAGAATAAACAAAATATCCTCTGAATTTGCTATAGCTGTTATTTATCATATTACAGTTCTGTGGCACCCCCAGTTTCAGTCTGTCGGTTTTGTCTGCCTCTTGATCTCCCAATTTGCTTGAAGTGTGCTTGGATAATACTGCTTTGACTGTTTTGTGTTACCATGCAAGGAGGCTGCTCATCCACATAAACCACCAGAGGAGGGCAAAGAGTACAAAATCAGAGCCATTAAAAGTTTTTGTGCCACTTTCTCCCCTGCAGGGTGGCTCAGTGTGCTGCTCCAAGCTGGAAGAGCATCACCCCCATGAACTCTTTGGATGTCTCTCTCCTTTATCCCTCCCAGGCTTCCCATTTTCCCTTCCAGCTGCCAGGCTCTCAGCCCCTGGGCCTGCTCTCATTGCTGCTTCTCCTGCTGCTGTGCATCTGCAGCTTGGCCCCTTGCCTCAGTGGGTAAAGGCTCAGGCACATTTGTCCTCATTTGGTGTCTTTTTGGCCCAGTCTTTATCATGTATAAAATCCTGGTTGTTTTTCCAAACCACATTCTGAAGCCACTTTTGCAAGGACTTAGATGCATTTCATATGTTCCTTCTAAAGGGGCAGAAGAATTCAGATGCTTTTGTCCTGATGGTTCTTGCTCTCCTTTAGTTTATATTTCAGCTTCTAAAATTCTGTGTCAAGAGAACCCTTCATGTGAGGTCTTAGAAGAATGACACACATGTGGGGAAAAGGTTGTGGAGTGCCTTCTGTGGCATTTAAAATTCTTTCCTTTCCTTAGCAAAACTCAAAAGGAGCTTGACTGGACTGTATCTTGTTACCCAGAAGGACAGGAAAGGTCAGTAACTAGTATTTAACTTCTTTTTTTTTTTTAAGTATGTATTTGGGGATGCCACATATCACTTCTGGGCAAAAATATCATTAATCTTGGTATCTCAGTTTGAGAACTGAAGAATTGGTGACCAGTTTTACATTATTTTCTCCTGAACAGAATTGACACTATTTGCTGTTATGTGTGAACAGCTGGCACATGCTATGGGCTCAACTTCCCTAATGTAAGTGGTGGATGAAGAGCACCATCCTCATCATCATGGCCTTAGATCAGGCTCATCTTGTCCGCTTCACCAACACTATTGAGGCCAGAACATTGTATATATAATATATTTCCCTATTTACATATATGAATAGAAATATAAATGTGAAAAAAATATGTAGGTATATATGACTAGAACGTATATTAATAGAAATGGCTCAAGGGGACCCTTCACCTCCTGCCATTGGGGAATGGAAGAGGGCAGGTGAGTTTAGGTCAGTTTTGTCCCTCATTTTCACTGATGATCCAAAGCTCTTTGCATGCTTTGGCTTTCTTTACAGAACAGGGAGTTTTCTGTAGAGAACGCTGGCGTAAAATGGGAGTAGATGTTGTTAGTGAGCTGTGATAGCTGCTGGCTGTCTGGTTTGGATTAAGGTATTTGCCTGCCTCTGCAGATGTCTACAGCCCTAACTGATCCTTTTTTTAGCATTTTGCTGAGATTTGCTCTAAGCTAGGTGCTTGATCTGGGGCTTTCTTGGTAATCAGTGAAGAAAAAGGCACTTCCATAGTGAATTTGATCTTAGGTTGGCTCAAATGCTTTCTGGAGGTGTCTGTCTCTCTCCCTTAGCTGCTTGGGTTGCTTAGGGTGACTTAACTCCTAAATAAGGTGTATCAATTCAGTTACAAAGGAGTGTGACCTCCTTAACCTAATCCAGGGATGAATGGATATAAAGCAGTGTAAAAGAGAGGGTGCCAGCTTTTCTTTCCTGGAAAGGAACCCTGGTTTTGGGAAGTACTTCCACAGTACTCTGGATTTTTTTTTCCACATTTGAGATGTGTGCTCTAAGGCTGTAGTGTGTCTCCAGGCTTTCTTAGGAAGAGGGGAATGGTAGGGGTGTTTGAGGAGTGGCCCTGTTTGGGTAAGACCTGATTTCTGACAAGCCTTGTGTGTTGCTTTATTATTTTAAAAGAAGGCTGGTGAAGTGAATAGCACAGGGGCTTCTGTACAGGCTTCCTTTTTGGGAAACAATGATCCCATCAGATTGCCAGCATGACTCATGCTGGGTGCTTGAATCATTTTTATTGCACTGCTGATGATGGCTTGGAAAAGGCAAGTTTTGGTCATCAATTCATTCTACATCTTTTATATTGACTGACTCTTGTGTATCAGAAACATGGTCAGTTAGACACTTTTATGAGTCCAAGGAAAGATGTTCTGTGTAAATAACATATAGTCAAGAATAAAAAGCCAAATGTGCACATAGGACCTGATAATGGGAGAGTATGAAGGCTTTAAAGCTGTATTTTGTTTATACTATACTAAATCAGAGAACTGGATAAAGAGGTTGCTCAGCTGACAGAAATAAACATTATGTTAAAGGATTGAAAAGTTTGAATATTACACAGAACCACCTAAGTTCTGAAACAACTGAGAGCAGACAATTTCAGGGGGAAAAATATTAAAAAGCTTACCAAAAAACCCCAAATCCAAGTACTAAACCTCTACTTCCCCCTTCTTTGGTTTTTTTTTCTGTCCTGAATTATTTTCCAAATTTTTCCATCCTGGTTGTACAGAAGGTTGGAGTGGAGAGGCAGGGAATCAATTATATTATTTTAAAGTAGGTTTTTAATAGCCTAGCAAAGGTTATACTGCTTAGGCAGCAGCATAGGTTCACTGTACTTCTTCCCAGGATTTATTTTTCACTTTATAGCTCTTTCTTTGCCCATATTGCAACTATTTAACACCTCTCTCTACAAGTCTCCCACCTGATTTCTTTTATAAGTCTCAGCTACCCTTTACAACTTACATTTTCTTTACCTTGAAGCCTGGGCTGAGAAGGTTTGAGAATATCAGGCGAGAATGGGTTTGGGAGCTGAGATAAAACAAAAGGAGTGATTTCCCCCCGCAGTTCTGCAGATGCTGTGTGACCTGTCAGGGATACAGGGCAAAGGGAACTCCATGTGGGATGAGCACCAGAAGAACTAATGGGGGAATTGATGAAATGTCCTTTTCCCCATCAGCACTCTGATTTACAACTAATTCCGTTGAGAAGCAGGAAGTGGTTACATCTGCGGGTTTAGACCTGAAAGATCACATGGCTTCTTTTGCAAAAGGATGCTAACATATATTCTATTTAAACACCTCAAATGCCTATATATAAATACTGTATTTGAGGCTTTTTATCTCAGCATAAGCTAAATATCAGAATGCTTGCACTTTCCAATGAAGAAGATGTTTTTTTCCACTTTGGTGGTACTTTCAGCACTACATTAGACAGTGTTTTAAAATCTCAGTAACAAGCCTCGAGAAATGCTCCAAGAAAACCCTGCAGCAGAGTCTGAGTGTGTTTATCTCATTTCACATTAGTTAAGGGTAAGGCTTGATGTAGTCCCATTATAATCAGTGGGACTACTCCCATTAGTATGGCAAGCAGGATTTGGCCCTTTGTTTGTGATTACACATTCTCTGCCTGGTCTGTTAGACTGAAGGGTATAATAAAATTAAACTATTGGATTAGAATGGTAATTTCAAAACACAAATCAGCAAGGGAACATGATTACATTTGCTTTTGGAGGATAAAGGGAAACATTCCTATTTCTCTCTTGGTGTATCTAGGCTGCCTAATGGAAGTAATTGTGTGTATCCAGAGCAAGAATGTGAAAAACTACAGAAATATGGAGAAAGAAATGTGCTCTTAAAAAGAAGCAGAAAAACCCCCACAAATTCTTCTGATTCTTCTTGATGTGTAGATCAGCAAACATTTCTAAAAGCTACCAAAATTTTCCAGGGCTGCTCCTGAACAGATTTGTTTGGTTTTTTTTTTTTTTTTTTGTACAGGACTAAGAATAGTTTTTCAGTTTAAATAGCTATCTTTATCCTAAAAAAGAAGTCACCTTTTTGTTTTCTTGACGGTCTAGGACAGTAACTACAACACGGTGTGCTCTGGAAGGAGAAATTACTTCCAGTTTCATTCAGTGTAAAGAACTTAAAAGTTCATCCATCCCTGTTTTCTTCCAGAAGATGATGAGAGCATGGTTTGCAAAACAAATGCCCTCATTGAGCAGTTTGCTGCTAAACCTGGTGTGCAGTGCTAAGAGCTGCCTTCCACAGGGCATCTTGGAAATTATTGAAAATTGCCTTATTGAATTATGCACATTTTGGATCCATCTCCAAGCAATTTGCATTTCAGCTTCTACAAAATTCTTTGAAACATAACAAATTAAGCTTCTGTGTTTTCTGTCAGGATAAATAGCATAAACCTCATTTAACAGACAAGCAGAACTAAGGCCACAAATGATTCATGCTCTCCCATCTGCACTTGGGTATCCACCACCCTTTCAGCCCTAAGAAAACAATTTTCCCATTGTACTTTTGGTTTCCATTCCTCTCACCACTGGTCCCTGACACTTCAGGTTCTTTTTTCACTGTAATAGACTCCAGTATCCTTCTTCTGTAACCCCCTAAAAACATGTCATATTACATTTTTTGCTCAACTTATCTCTTTTTATTTTTAAACCTACCATGAACAGGTGCAATCTGCACATCTTTCAGAGAACATTCACTTCTGCAGAGCAATATAGAAACATCAGAAAGGCCCTACTGAGGCAGGCAGGGGTCTGTCTAACTCAGGGCTCTGTTTCCCACAGCGGCAGCAAGAGATGCTCAATAAAGAGGGTGGATCAGGCTGGCCACTGCTTGCAGTGCCTTCCCTTCTCAACCTCTCAGCAGCCACCAGCGTTGGATTAGGGATATTAAAAACTACATCCTTGCCTATTCACTTTGGGATCTGTTTGTGGACCTGATGTCCCTGGAGTTCTTTTTAAACTTGCCAGTGCTATCTGTCTCCATGGCCTCCTGTGGCTACAAATTCCAGAAGTTCAGTCTCTGCTATTTAAACACTATAATTTTGTCTGGTTTAACCCTGTGTTTCACCAGTTTCAGTAAGAATAATGGCACCTGGTTGTAACTGGGAGATTTTGTGAGTAACAACTCTATTTTCTGATTTCATATTATCCACAAGCTCCAGGATTTTGTAGCTCTCTATCCCATCTTGCCGACTTCCCTACAAGATGAAAAAACCCAGCATTTTCAAAATCTTCTCATTAGGCAGCTTCTTCATCACCTTACTCATTTGTAACCCTTCTCTGTACCCTCTCTCCTTGTGCTATGTCCTAGAGTCATGGAAAAAATTCATTGTGCTATGTCATAGATTTACAGAAATATAGAATCACAGAATTATTTGGGTTGGAAGGGACATTTAAAGGCCATCTGGTCCAAACCCCTGCAATGAACAGGGAGATCTTCAAACAGGTCAGGCTGTTTGGAGTCTTGTCCAACCTCACCCTGATTGTTTCCAGGGATGGGACATCCATGACCTCTGTGGGCAATTTGTGCTGGTGTTTTACCACCCCCACTGTAAAAAAAGCCATCCTTATAACTATTTTGAATTTATTCTTTTTTAGTTACAATCTTTTCCCTTTTGGTTTCCCCCTTGTCCTGCTGTTACAAAGTCTGTCCCCATCTTCCTTGCAGGCCCCCAGTAATACTGAAAGCACAAGGGCTTTCGCTTCTCCAGGCTGACCAACATCAACTCTCTCAGCCTTTCCTCACAGGAGAGGTGATCCACTCTCTTGATCATCTTTGTGCACTTTTCAGACTGGTCCACATCCTCCTGATGTCCCAGAGCTGGCTGCAGTACTGCACACTCTCAGCCTTTCCTCACAAGAGAGGTGATCCACTCTCCTGATCATCTTTGTGCTCTTTTCAGACTGGTCCATGTCCTCCTCATGTCCTGGACGCAGTCCTCCACGTGTCCTTCCTAGAATGCAGGAACCAAGCACAAGGTTCAAAACATTCATGTTCACAAGGGTGTGCATAGCAGTAAAATCATCCTGGCTTGTATGCAACAGCTTTCCTGGTGGTTCCCAACATCCTGTCAGGGATTTTTTGGCTGCCATTGTAGCAAACACAAGTTGGGCAGTGAATATTTGACATGGTTTTTTTTTCTTAACACAGAAGGGGAGGAATGGAAAGAAGTAGTTTACTTAAGCTTTAAATTTTTCAGCATGGAGTCTTTAAATAATCATTTGAACACAAGCTACAAACTGAGCCATTTGACATTTTTCTAGTTTTTTTACAGGTCAGGGATTTTCTCTGCTCACAGTTTAGGAAAGTGACAGAAATGTAGTTGCAATGGTGATTAGGATGGTTTATGGTTAATGCCAGAGGTTTATGGGTAGGAATGTCCAATACAGTAGGTTATCTTTAGTCTGCCTAAAGCAGCTTCTGTGTGCTTTATTCTCATTGTTTTTCAAATTAACTGGTACTAAAATGGGACCAAGATTTAAGAAAGTGAACAGAGAACAGGTAGAAAATGTCTACTCCATTAAAATGATACTCAAATATTTTAAAGGCTCTGCCATTCCAGTGGCCTGTGGAAGGCATATCAAATTCTTTGCAGGCCAAACAAAATGATAAATATCTTCCCTTTGCCTGACCTGCTTGCAGCTGTTGCAGCCTTTTGGTGAGATTTACTTACCACACAAGGCATTTTGTTAAGGCAGACAGACAGAGTAAGGACTGCAGGATTAACCAGAGATGTGGGTGGAGCAAAGGGGACCCTGCACCAGCCCTTCCCCAGACCCAGAGTGTCCAGGATGTGCCCCTGGGATGTGCCTGGAGAGACAAGAAGAGGCCTGAGCTCCTTTGCAGAGAGGTGCCCTTCCCACAGCTAATGAAAATCGTGTTTTGCTTCACCCTACTGGGAGCCCTGAATAATTTGCTCATGGTTCTTGCCTGTCCTGAGCAAGCAGGACTAAGTGCAGAACAAACACAGACCAAAAAGACTAAATGTTGTCTCTCAGTAGTTTACAGGGCATGTTAAATGGGATGACCATATTTTTCAGGCTCTCAGATGACCAAAATCAGAATTTCCCAGAGTTCCACATTCTACCCTAATGGAGCTGTACACATACTGAGGGGGGCAGGGAGTTGGGTAGAAAAGAATATTCCAATCTCTGTTCAAAACTGAGTAAAGTAAGTTTTATGGCGATTTTTTTTAATATTAAGAATGCTGGAAGTACATTTTAATAATCTAATATGTTGCTGAGAAAATAAAAGAGGACTGTTCAAAAATATATTTATTCTCATGGCAACCCCTTTGAGACTGTCAAGTGTCCTCAGGTGAAGCTGTATAACAAAGACACACAATTGTCTCCCCTTCTTGCTAACGACTCCCAGTGATATCCATCCTTCAATTTCTTTGTCACCAAGGGAAGCAGGTAGCTAGTAATTAAACACATTGAAAAAGAAAATGAACAGAAAATATTAATTAAGGATTAGGTACAGCTTGCTTAACTGCACACGTGCAAATGCTGTAGGAAGGAAACATGGAGCTGCTATACAGAAAACGACCTACAGAGTTTGCTCTGCTAAAGATTCCCAAGGAATCATCACGAAGGAAATGAACACAGCCTATAGAAACTGGTGGGGCTTGTTCTCATTAGGTCTCTGGAATTTGTAGTAATGTCTTTTTAAACTCAGAATGGTGAAACTTACATTTCCATGCCCTGCGTTATGTTGGAAAGATATTTCATTATTTTCAGAAAATGGAAGAGAGAGTTTGAAACTCTTTTAAAACCAAAATGGGACAACATTTTAGTGTTGTATAAAACAGCAGTTCAAGCAAAGGTAACTGAATCAAGCAAGATATAAACCAATCTCACCTTGCTATAACCCACAGCATTCCTTAAGTCCTTCTGGAAAGAGAGCCAATAGTAAAGGAAATAATTTTCTTTTTATGATACCTGATATAGACAAATTTAGAAAGCTCACAGTAAAAGCCTATCTGCAAAATCCTCAAATTTCATGAAGTTTCAAGGAAGGCAATGCCCTCTGAGCCAGGAGTGGGTGGTTAGTGGCAGGATGAGGCACTACCTCATGCTCATCTACAGAAAATAATAATTGCTCAGCTCTATCTGACAAACAGACCTGAATATGAAAAGTGCCACGACACTTCAGTGCAGCGAGGCATCAGTGGAGTTAATGCATTTCAGCTGCATAAACTGCAAATATATATAACGTGGCATGTATGGAAAGGCCACTGAATCTTTAAAGGGAAACAGGCAGAGCTAATAGGTTTCTTTGAATATAAACATCAGTGTATATTTTCGTGACTCAACTCAGCATATTCTATATGGGTTGTAATTTTAAAATTAGTGGTTGAAGGGAGAGATAAGCACCATCAATAAATTAAACTGTAACCCAGCGGTTTAGTCATGAAAGGTTAAAATAAACTTGCTTGATTGATTATGAATTTTAAACAGTTTTTCTTCAATGTAATCAGTGCTCTACCAATGTCATTGCTCATTAAAGAAAAGATTTTCATTCCAACATTTGATTGAGGATGTTTTTTCTCATTTGCATTTTGCTTTCTACGGAGTAAGCATCTTGCCTTCAGAATTATTAGATTTTTTTCCCCCCTTGTCTGTCCATAAAAGCCGTAAAGTGGGATGGAGCAGTGATTTAGAGGGATACTACATAAAGATTGAATGAAGATATTGACTACAGGCCCTAATGCAAACAGGACTGTCTGATGGACTGCCTTTGACAGGATGATGGAAGGGAGCCTTGTGGCCTACTTAGCTGCCCTTCTAATTGGCCTTTATGAATATTTAATGAAATCAAGATGAAATTCAATCAGAGCTTTTACCTGCTGAATCTTAGGGAAAAAAAGCAGGATATTATTAGATTTTCCTAGCCCTTGTATACAATAAAACTGTACTGAAATGTCTGTGTGTTAGTCAGGTGGCTGAGATGTGCTTTTTTTCCAGGGACTTGGTTTCTTCCAAAGGAATTAACCTTTTTACCACAAAAAGCAGCACGATTTTCCATTTGCATGCATCACTGGTATTTTATTACTGGCATAGTATAATGTTTAAGCCATGAACAAGCAACAGCTATTCCCTTTGAAAACATACCCTTAGAAAATTCTTAGTCTATGCCAATTTGAAGCCTTTTAGGGAACTTTGAGGTCATATAATAGTTTCAGAACTACATGATACTGTAGCCTAATATTTTGTGCCACATTGGTTGATTTATGAGAGAGAATTTGCGCGATCTCATTTCTCAAACATAATCTAAGTTGCATCAATAACATTAAATTATAGCAATGAGGTATAAAACAGTCTGACAGGCTCCTGCTGTAGTACACTCTCACATTCATTTAAACGTAGATTTTGTTTTTCTGAGTAGAATGCCAGAAAAGCTTTTCATAGAAACACAATGGACAGATTAATCTATAAATGGTAAATTCAACAGTGAAGGAGGTTTCCCCCATTTTTAGTTTTTTGAATTTTATCTTTCTCCCCCAAGATAAGCTGTTTATTCACAGTATGTTGCTTTTATGCATTTTCAGTATCATTTTTTTGGACAGAAAGGAGTTTGGTACTTAGAGATAAACACAGCATGTTAATACCAAGCAATGCCTGAGTAAAACCTTACAGATGAAACTAAATAAGAACATTTCAGTATCGTTATTTAAAGGCTGATTTCTCTAAATAAAACTAGTTTTGTGGGCATCAGGAATGCTCCCTTGGGTCACTAATGCTGGTGTCACCGTGTATAGAACACAAAATTGAAAACCGGACAGGTGCAGGTGCATGGATGAATGGACACCTGGCTTCCCTCAGCTTGTAGGTATTTTTAACTCTCCCTGAACACATGTACAAATGGTAAAGTTTTTAGGGTTATTTGTTCAGAGCTGTGCTTGAGGACAGTGTGGTGAGCTCACAGGTTCCGTGAGAAGCTTCTAGCACGCTGCTTTGACATCCATGTGACTGGGCAAATATCAGGAATAATAACGAATAATGAAATAACATTCATTCTGGGGAACACCACAGAATGAATGTTATTTCATTATTTACTATTATTAAGCTGCATTCCAGCTTCTTGCTCCAGCAGTGTCAAGTGGCCAATACTGAGGGGAAAGCTACCAGAGTGGGTCCCTGATCCTCCTGAACTTCCAGCACTGATCCCCGTTCCAGTGTGCCCCATGGGGCAGAGCTTCCTGAGAGCCCTCACAGGGACTCTGTGAGCTGCTCTGGGAGCTATAGATAGTCAGAATATAAAAAAACTAGGGAATAAAAGAGTGTTAAATGTTACAAGGAAACTGAAGAGAGGGGCAGCACTGGTGTCTCTGCTGGCATCTCCCTGAGCTGCCCCTGGATGTGCAGGCACCTGACTCTGGCTCTGCTCTGTGACCTGGGCTGACACCAAACACTCCTGGCCACGAGAGGAAGCAGCTACAGAAGCATGGGGTTAACAGAGACGTGCCAGCACTTTCCTGTTCAGCTCTCACACTGGTACATACTTTATCTTCTAATTGCATTTTTTCTGCTCCCCTTCAGTGGTGTATGAGCTGTGAATCTTGGGAGTTGGGAATGCAGAAGCAGGATGTGAATTCACAGAGAAAAAGCAGTTCTCCCCAAAGCCCCATTCCTTCAGGTAGCTCTTTACCCAGGGGATAGTCATCCAGTGTAAACAGCAGCCCACACCCTGATGACTAAAACCATCTTAGAAGCAAACTAAATGAAGTTATATCAGCATATTTTGCTTTCTGAGTCTTTCTCAGTGCATACAAAAATTGAAGGATGGATAAGAGGGTGAATGCTTATGCATGTATCTGCATGCATGAATGCTGAGCTAAGGAAAATAAACTTGACAGTCTTTCAGAGGCTAAAGACTTTGTATAAAGGCAACTATGGAACTGGCAATCAGAGCATAAGGCTCTCCACGTCAGCCTTAATTTGGATTTATGTCAACTGTACACATGGATGTGATATTTCAGCCCACTGCTAAGAGTAATTTGTTCTTTGCATCTTATTGTCCAAAGCCTTTTTTTAATCTCTCCATATAGAAGGTGTAGGCAGCAATTATCTTTTCAAACATCTGAGAAGAGAGAATTCACCAGACACAGTACCTTCTGCAGTGCTTCTCAGTAACCACTCAAATTATTTTATGAAGCTTTGTTTAAATGGACTGTGAATATTCATGTCACAGATTTACTTTCAGTAGATTGAACACATCAGTTTGTCTTCAGATCAAACAGATATGCAGTGGATTTTCACACAGAGATTGGATTGCTTATTTAAGCACATGTTGTAGTGGTGATAATTAAAGAGAAAACAGGGTTTTGCATAAAGATGGTCAAAACAAAGTAAATTTTGATGCATGCACAGAGCAGTGCTTAGAAAGAGAAGTCTACTTGCTTTTTCAGAAATAAGATGCCAGTAGCCTTTGGACCATGAAAGCCATGACAATGAATGATCATTTTTTGAACGTTTTAGAGCTGCCTCTGTTAAACTCCAAATCCACATCCTTTTGTAACATCTCACTAGTCTCCACTTGACGTATTGGACTTTCACCCAACTTTCACTCTTTTTTGATCCCCTGGCAGTGACCTCAGCAGCACTAAGGAAGGATATAATTTACCAAGTGATTTATATGGTCTGAGGCTGATAATTAAGTTTATGTTCAAGCCAAACCCAGCTCTTCACAGGGGATGCATTCCTTCCTGATATTGATCAGAAATGAAACCAGATGCTTTGGATTTGGGGAAGATTGCTGGCAGTAGTGGGAGTGACATGAAGGTGCTAAAGTACATCAGTACATCCCAAAAAGTCTGGGATGAGTGAAGTGTGTCCTGCTTTAGGCTTAACACTATTTGCATAGAAAATTAATTTGTGATGTATCTCTATGTATTTATTTTCTCATTACTTCCTGGCAAAAACTTCAGTTACTTGAGCAACCAGTGGTATCTGGAAATGATGGATTTGATCTGAATATTTTCACCCAGAGCAGAAGTTCAAGTTGCTAATTATTTTGTGGCTAGTTACCAGTGTATGAACAGGCAATAGAAATAATTATTTCTATAGGGGCATTAACTGGTGCTATAGAAAAATTATTATTTGGTAACACATCTGAAAACCTACAGATTTAAAAAGAAATTGGTATTACCTGCTTATTCAGCTATAGATTTAGAGACTGAGTAGCACTGGGGAGTTACTTTAGAGGCCTTGGCAAGCTGCTTGCAGCTACAGCATCATTTATGGTCCCTTCCAACCCAAACCATTCTGTGATTCTGTGGTTCCTCTTCCTCTCTGCCCATCCTGGACCTGGGCAAGATGTTTTAGGGGTCAGGAAGGTGCAAGTGGAGTCAGCAGACAGCCAAGGCTGATGCATTTCCCAGCACAGGAGCAGCAGCAGCAGTGCAGAGGTTGCAGAAGGCAAATTTCAGTGTGCCTTAACACATTTCAGTGTGCACATTTCAGTACCCACTGCAGGAACCAGATTTGCTTTAACTCCTTGTTTTACTGAATGAGCCTAAACCGATTCCAGCCCTGCTTCACCTGCAAAATGGCTGGAATATTACATTGTCTCAGGGTTTAAAATATGATATGTGCATACAGATAATAAATGCCTCATGCTTCCAAAGTTAATGTACCTTTTCTGTCTCTTTAAGAGGTCTTTGTTCCTTTATTTACAAAACTGAGAAGTGAGTAGTGTCAACTTAGCTATTGGAGCTGAGATTCAGCCTCCTGGGATCTGCTCCCAGTTGTGTCACTGATTTTCTCTGTCACCTCAGGTAAATCACTCCTACCTCACCCCAAGCATTTGTAAAAGAGTAACCACACACCAAATCAGATCAACGAGCAGCTTCATCCTGTAACCAGTAATGAGCTGTAACAAGCGCATCATTGAGAGTTCCTAAAGTGGGCAGCCATGAAATTACATATTATGGCCTGATTTCTTCTTAAAATACCAGAAAATGGTTAAAGTCTTACTCTAAGCAAAGAGCTAATTCCTTTACTTCTTTCTACCCAAAAGTACCCCTGAATATTCTCATTAGATGTACAGAAATCAAATAATTCTTAAATAATACTAAATCTTTCTTTACTGGATTGTGCTAGAGCGTTTCAGAGATTAGCTATGCATATTTTAAGAATTATTCATATAATGTTTCAAATGTTCAGCCCTTCTGTTTCATTAAACTGTCCTTGTCTCCTGCCACTTAATAGTGTTAAATGTCAGTCAGATTAATTCTTTTGCACCATTACTGACTGTCTGTGTCCTTTGTTCCCTCCAAATGAGGAGGCCCCAGCCTTTGCTGTGTGCTCTCAGCTGTGTGCCCACAACCCTCATTTTGTCTGTTTCCAGGAGTTAACAGTCTTTGAGATACAGTGACCAGGATTTACTGCATCAGGTAAAGAAATATTTTTGAGGTCTGCAATACTAATGCTGTCTGATAATCAACTCCAATCTTTATGCTTTACTGAACTGCTGTGCAGCTCACTCCATGTAATACATTTTCAGATCATTTGAGGGTAGATACTGCCCAGAAGCAAGGGACTGTGAGAGTATTATCTGGTGCTTTGTATGCCCAAGAAGCGAATTCCATTTCCTGGATCAGACAGAAATGAAACCAATATCCAAGCCACTGTATTATCTATACACAAATTCAGAATGCTCTGATCTCTCACCCTAAGAACACGACACAAGATCTTTCCTTAACTGTTGTGGTATTAAGTTGATTAAAGATATTTTATCTGAGACTATCTCTGGACTCCAAAGCTCAGCAGTCAGAGCTTTCGCCCAATTTCATTTACTTTAATCCTGCTGTTCCAACAGAACTTCAGCAGAGGGTCTTCTCTTTCTCACAGTTTGTAGAAAAGAGAGCTGAGCTGTAAAACAGCACTTTATCCCAGCAATTCAAGCCCAGTCCAATTTGTTTGATTCCAGTCAGAATTGCATTGAACAGTAATCAGCAAACATTTCTAAAAACCAAGCAGAAAGCAGCAAACACAGCAGGAAGCCAATAAAGAGAATTTTTTCCCTGTGCATTGAATCAGAGATTTTTACAGAATTCAACTTCGTGGGTAGGTTCCTCACCTACACCTTTCTTCACATGCACCTTTCTTCAGCAAACAAGGAGTGAAAGAAAGGGTTTGACAACTGCACAAACAGAGCTGATCAAGTTGAAGAATTATCACAACAGTCTGAGAACTGAAGCGAAACACAGTTTGAAATGAGATATGAGACCTTCAGCTGGTATAAATCAGCTAGTGCTATAACACCTGAAGAGTTGGCCAAACATCCTTGGATTAGGATAGGATAAAAAATTTTGTGCTGGATTTCCTCACAGAAACTATTATTACAAAAGGAAAAGGACAATTAAAGGGGAGGAGTGGCATGTTAATATTAATAATGTAATATAAGAGGATAAATATAAATTAATCCCAGAATATGGGCTATAAATGTTGCATTGCCATGAATCTAAGTAGGATCCATTTCAACTGGAATGCATAGGAAAAACAATTACACAGATGCATGTACATTATTGCATTGCAAGGCAGTAAATGAAAACCTTAAATTCTTACTAAATAGCTACAATTCTTCCCAGCCCCCCCCCCTTTTTTTTTTTGTTTTGTCAGGAATAATGACTATGTTTGTGTCCCAAAGGAAGGCAAATATGTATTAGTCAGACTGCTGGTTCAGGACTGAAGCCTATGACAGTATTTTTAATAAAATACAGAGTATTTAATATCCGCTTTTTTGTGTCTGCACAACTTATAATTATTGCCAGCAGGCAAAAAAAAAAAAAAAGGAACAGTAGGGGAAAAGAAAACAGTACAAAAATCTTTCCTGACCACTAAAAAATGGTCTGAAAAGAGAGGCAGGACATATGAGAGATAGTGCTTGCATGCAAGCGACCTGGGTGAATTGCACATGTATTGTGAGACAATTAAACCTTGAAAAAGTCTTACAAAACCAGCATTGCCTCACAGGAGATGGAGCATTTGTAAGATCTAAAACCAAAACCAGTTTCAGCCTGCAGGCCCCTTTGGAGGCTGGGCTGTGCAATTACAGGTGCTGCAGATGGTGGAAAGCTGAAGGCACTATTTATTTTTTGGTGGCAGACCAAAAGTACTCGCATGGATTTTTTTTTTCTAAAAAAAACCCACCTCTTATTTGCTTTGGTCTCTGTGTGCCCTGCACAGCACATTCTGTGGTTGCTTGGAAATGGAGAGGTTTTCAGAAAACTGACTCCAAGCTCGAGGGCCAAATTCTCTGTTGGCACAGCTCCACCAACACTAATGGTGTTAAGCCAGCAGAAAATCTGGCTCCAAATGCTGTCTGATCAACTGGTCTGTCCACAGACTCCAAGAAGCCCAGAAATTTTCAGCATGGTTTGACTCAGGGTTGCTAGAATGGAGTGTGGGCTGTGGTTTTCATTGTATAATCAAGATTAGAGATGCTGCAGGGCATGGAGCAGAAACACATTTATCTGTGTTTCTAAGCATTCCCTGTTGGAGTACTTGGCTCAAATTTGTAGGAGCTATGGAGTCAGGAGTTTGGTAGCCAAATGCTATTTCTATTCCCTTAAAATAGAACCCAGAAAATCCCAGTCCCAGGAGCTCCTTATTGCACTGTGGAGGTCTCCTCACATGACATTCCCAGTTACCCAAAACCAAGGCACACTGAGAGCTGTGGTGGGGTGAGCAATGTGCAGGAGTGCCCTTTCCATTTCAGGTTATATTGCCAGACTCATTTATTTCAGAAATGCTGCTTCACTTTTTTTTCAGGGTTTTTAAGGAAAATGCTTGTTGGCTCTCAGTTCTGATAGATGATTCAACAATTGGTATTTGTCACTTCAGTGTGCATTTTGTTTCCTTCCAGATAGGTTTAATGAGATGGGTTAGCTTCTGTTTTAATTTGATGATCATAAAATGTACTTCTTACATAATTAAACTAAGAATTGACAAATATATTTAAAAAATGGCCATTTACAGATTTATAGGCAGTAACTGGAACCAGTTTAATTGGCTGGCAGTGCCTGCTTTATTTTGCTGGATACAAATGGCTGTGAACCTCCTTAATGTAGAGTAAACAAGTCCTCCAATATAACTGACATTAGATATTTACTTGGAGAGACATTCTGATTTCAAAATCATTCTCAACAAATACAGTTGTTTCCAGATAATTGAGACTGCAAGTTGCCACCTATACTGTTTATTTTATTCTGCCTACAAGTTCCTCATTAAAAAATATTGCCTATCTAGATTGATAACTTTGTCCCAGACCTTTTAGAGAAATCCTATTTCCTTTCCTGGCTTCAGTGCTGCCCAGCTTTTCAGTTCTAGCTACCATTTCTATGAAATCTCTGAGCTCAGTTTTCATAGAGGCAGAATAAAGATTTTTTTTTTTGGTCGTTTAGGTTTTTGGTTTGGGTTTTTTGGGTTGTTTTGGTTTTGTTCTTTTAGGGGTTTTTTGGTGGGTTTTTTTTTGCATGTTTTTATGGGTTTTTTGTTTGTTTTTGTTTGGCGGTTAGTTTTTTTGTTTTGTTTTGTTGGGTTTTTTTTTTTTTTGTTTGTTTTTTAGCTTTTTTTTTTAGTTTTTTTTTTAGTTTTGGGGTTTTTTTACTGCTACAGCCACAGGCTTAGAACATAATTTATGGAAGCATTGGTGACCCTCTCTCCAGCTAAAAGCAGGCACTGATTCCCTCACAGTGCTCATGCCGATGTGGGCATAAACTCCAAAGGCTCTTTAGTAGAAGGACTGATGTGAGAAAAGAAAACTCAGTGGTTTTCACAAGCAAGCCAGAGCTGGCACGCTCCCAGCGAATGCTTTCACTGGCACTGGTGCCCCATAAACACTGAATTCGTTTTCTCATACCAGGCTATTTATGATTCTCATGTGAGGCATGACAGCCATTCATCTTTCTCACAGGACAAGCAAACAGGGCAAGAGCAGTGCTAACACTGAGCATGTTGTTACCATTACTCAGAAGTAGATTTATTGGCCTTGTGTCTTTCAAAGTAACAGGAGGTAGCTCAAAGCCTTCCCCTACAGCAGCTGTTTAATAAAACTACTCTGCTCCAGTTGCTTTCATATTTTAATCCCAAATCAACTAGAGTGGGGTGAAAGAGGAGAAGCAGCACTACAGGGAATCCAGAGCTGCATGGACAGCACTGAGATGGAGAGCTGATTTCATACCTTTCAGCTACAGCCAATTTTGTTGACACTCTGTCTAGCACTATAGGGATCCAATTCTGCATTCCCTCCCTCAGCCAAGGCTGCTCTTTATTTCTGAAACATATCTGTGACTCCAGGAGAACATGCTAATGTGTTGTCTTACTGGGGAGAGTTATTCTTGTCTGACCTTATCAATTAGAGTTGGATTTCTTCAGAAATAGATGAAGACAAAAAAAAACCCAGATCTACAGGGCACTGTGCTCCATCCTGAGCTTGTTGCTTACAATAGGTGAGGATAACAGTCCTTTGGAGGGGTATGTTTCTCTTATTTTAAGAAAATCCCAGTTGACCAGTTCAGGTTTGATGCATATCCTGTAAAGATAAGTGAGATGGATCCCACATAGTGTGGCTTGACAGACTGCCATTTTCAAAACATGTCTATACAGAGAAAGTTCTGCAAACTGAGTGCTTGAGAGAATATAGATGGTCCAGAAATACAAAAATCCTACTGACTTTAGGAGAGCACAAATCTTCAATATGTATGATTTCCCTTCAGATGTTTATCTACCTTCACTTCCAGCTGCACAAATTACAATTAGTTTTGTGCTAGCATTTGTATTTTACTGATATCTAGTATCTCCGAGCTTATTTTCCTAAAATTTCTTCTTTTTAGTATAATAACACAGCAGAAGTTAATATCAGTTTCTGCACTAGAGGGAGATACAGAACTTTTGGGTGAAAATGAGGGAATGCTTTTGCCCCGAATTAGCTGAAACTCCTGTTCAGTACAACAAAGTCACTTCATCCCTGGATTTCTTGCAGGGGCTTAATTTGCAGAGCAGCTTCCCTACCACAGCCATTATATGAAAAAAAAAAAAACAAACATTGTGCCCATCATTGCTCACAAGCTGCTTCCAAGCAGCTAATTTTCTTTATATATAAGTGTAAGCATGACTGACATCAGGCACACCTAATTCCACTAGCTGAGTCATGGTCTGGGTTTTATCAGTTTCTGGAAGCTGGATATATCCCTGTGTATCTGTATTTGCTTGGTTTTATGGTGTACCTGTCTCCTGGGTCAATCCTGATTGTTCAGTGTGATGGAGCTGTTCTCTTTTACCTTTGTACTTGCTCTTGTGAAAGCAGAGCAACATGTGAGGCTCACGTTGAGCATGGATGGGCCTGATGGAAGGTTACAGCTCATCCTGTCAGTGTTTGCTCCTCTCTCTTGTTCTCCACTGTGACTGTTTTTCCCTCAAAGCTGCATCATGACAGATCCACCTTCATACACCTTTGTCAAAAGTTTAGCTAGTTACTGAGCTCACAAACCTATGCTGTGTTTGTAGCACACCAGAACAGTACCTTGGGTTTTTCCTTTCTTTTGGGTGGAGATTTTTCCTTTTTTTAATTTTTAAATCGCTAACAAATTGTTTGTGCAAGACCTGCTTATGCATCTCAACTTTTGTTCTTGCCTGTGCATTCAAGGAGCACAAATGAGCCCCTAACCCCAGTGCTGAGCAGGTGCCACGCAGCAACTGTTAGATGCTGGTGCTAATGAATACAGGTATCCAGCACAGGCAGCAGCGCTGGATTTCAAGCTGCTGGAGGTGATGACTTTAGAGGCACAGAAAGAAGATCAGAAATTACAAAAATACCTCCATTCCGGACTGTTGGGAAGAGCTCTTGTTTCTTTCATGCCTAATTCAAAGAATTTACCCGGTTGGATGTGTGGCAATGTTTGTATCGAGAGTTCTTCCTGTTCCTTCAGGAGTCTCAATCCCTTACATTTCTTCAGATGTGTTCTTCAAGCTTTGTCTTCTCAAATACCTGAAGTTAATTGGATTTCAGAGAATAAACAGAGCAAAATGTTCAACCCTTAACCTCCTTTCCTTTTGTTATCTCTCACAGAAGTTATGTCCATTAATGCTAACTGGCTCTCTGATTCAGAAAATCAGCCTTCTAGAATGGTATTGTTTACAAGGTTATATTTAGTACCATTTGAAATTCATCTGGCTTGTTTCGCTTGTTAGTTGTGCTTATGTAATGTGGTTTAAGTATTTCAAAACTCCTTTCACTATTTTTAGATTTTTCTTATTCTATAGCATCTCTTGCTAAAGGGACTTAAACTAGAAATGGAAGTTTCTGCCTCCTTTCTCTACAACTGTGTTGAGAATCTTCCTACAAAGATTAAGTTTAAAAAACTTAATCCAGAAAGAAGCATCAGCAGCTGGATGGCTCAGGGAAGTTGCTGCCCTCATGTGCCTTCCAGTCTTTACAAACTTTAGGGTGAAATTAATTTCACCTGATGACAAACCTTAGTTAAGACCTTGTTTGAGCTGCCAATTTGGGCTCTTTCTAAATTGCTGGTGTGTGCAAGGAAACTCTAAAAGATGATTCACTCTCCCCTAAGACATTTATCCAAGAGAAGTAAAAAGATTCATCCTATAGAAGGGATTTAATCCATCCATTGATATTAAAGTGAGACAAGATAACTAACTTACACTAGATGGTTTCTAAATATCCAAGGCTGTGAACTTCAGGCAGTTTATGGCACATCCATATACAATATGACAAAAGTTTCTCACAATTCA
This sequence comes from Geospiza fortis, assembly GCF_000277835.1. NCBI lineage: Eukaryota > Metazoa > Chordata > Aves > Passeriformes > Thraupidae > Geospiza > Geospiza fortis. The sequence continues at coordinate 127,688 of NW_005054345.1, read as the reverse complement.
AATATGTGCACCATTATGCAAATCAGTGCAACAAATTGTTTCTGAGCAAGAAATACAGCTCAGCCTCACTTGGGCTGCCTCAATAACAGTGAGTTTCAGTGGCTTTGGCACGGCAGCAACTTTTGAGGGAGAAGTTCAAGATGTGTCCTTATCCCAGTCCCAGGAGCTTTGGTCTCCAGTGGACATTTATCATCTGCTGAGCATGGTTTTCCACATGTGCAGAATTCACTGTAAAGATGAACATGAAAAAAAAAAGGAAAAAGTATTGATTCCTGAACAACGCTGAAAAATCTTGGCACTTAAAATTACTTGTAATTTACAATGTAGGGGTACAAATTTTGAGACTTTGTGGGTCTTGCTTCTAGACACTTTCTGAAGATGCAGGTCTAGAACCATTTATGTCAAGTGAGTATTTCTCCTGCAGTCTTTAAAGAAGTATAAGGACAATTTATAAAATGGTTATTAAAAGCAGGTGCTTTTTTTTCCCTTTTCATGCCCAAGAAAATTCTTATTGTTCAATCTCTTTGAGTAAGTATTTTAAAAATAGCCTGGTTGTAATATATTCTATGTGTACTTGGGATCAAATGCAATTTCTTCTTGGAGATTTATATGTAATTATTTTATCCAGTCTCCTTCCCCCTTTAGCAATCTTAAAGGTGCCCAAGGTTACTTTAGACCAACATTGATAAAATTCATTCTCTGATTAAAAAATAGTCTGATATCAAAACTCTATGTACACTGTAGACTTCCATTGTTATAGAGTCCTTATTGTCTTGGGTTCATAGGCTGCAGTCTTTGGAATATTGTATTACTATACAGCTTTCTCTTTCCCTCTCTGCATTTTAAAGAGTGTTCATAAAGCATCATTTTATTGATGCCATTTGAATACCAAAAAAATTGCAAATTCTCCTAACAGCAGTGGATGCCAGGAATACAGCTATTGCTCAAAGGCTTCCTTTAAGGTTCTCTGGTTGTTAGCAAAGAAAAAAAAAAATCAATCAAACAAACAAACAAAAAGAAAACCACCAAACAAAAAAACCCCCCTAGTATTTTATCATTTTCTCTCCTTTAACACACTTAAAAATATCCTCCTATCTGTTCTTGCTATTATATTTATTAAGGAAACCATATAATGTCTAGAACAGGTAGAGCACAGTGTGAAGTTAATTCCTTTAGATGGTAAACTAGTAAATTGCTGAAGATTACACGAGAAGTTTATGGCAAACCCAATAACAAATAACTGATATTTTAAACATGGTATCATCTACTGCTGATATAATGAGCCCAAAGTGTCCTGTGAGAGAAGAAGGGTATTGTTCTACAGTGAGAAGAAACAAAAAGCAAGGACTGATTCTGTTATTTTCTGTCACTAAATCAGGATTCTATTCAAGCTACATTGTTATTAAATTTGAATGAAACTAATTATTAAAAACTTAAAGTTTTTATTTTTTGGAATTTAATGAATCATCACTTAACCAGCCCAACCCGCAAAAGAGCAACCACTGTTTTCATTGGGAAGGAGGCAGTCAAATGATACTACAGATTTAAAGTTAAAGGATTGAAATTGCAGGTCTGGACTTTTAGCAGGCTTCAGCACCACTAATACATTTACTGGGATTTAACGTGTGAGCATGCTAGAGACAGAATGTGCAAAATGATAATTCTGTCCCAGAGAAAAGGACCAAACAAAAATTATCAAAAAGTTGTTGAATTTCTTTGAGGGCCAGTGTGTGCTGAGCTCCCTGTTGAATGGATGAAGGAGGTCATAAAAAATTCCCTTCCTACAACAGCGCTCATACCCAGGGCTCTGAAAACTTGTGTCAACGTGTTTTGTTGCTGCTGAACAGATCCGTGGAGGGGGGGTTAAATGTTGGATGCATTGAGAAAGGGACTGGATGCTCCCACAGCACTGCAGTGCTGCAGCTGGGCCAGTCACAGCATCTCTGCTCGTGCAGTAGGGTCTTCCCGAGTCCTTGGGAGCAAAGCTCTTTCCAGGAATTGAGGAGGGTGGCAGGAAGAAGGGGGTGCTGGAAAATCACTGCCAGCAATTTCTAGCAGGCAGAAGGGCTGAGGACAGCAAGCAGCTATTGTTAGAGAAAGGAGCAGCACAGCCAGCAGGAGACTGAGCAGCACTAATCACTGCTAAATCACTGGAAGATGTCCCCACTAAGCAGAATTGCCACCCCTGCTAACCAGCAGCCATTGACATTAAATATTGTGGAGCTGAGCTCGGCTCTCTCAGAGGCATGCTGATTAAAAATGCCCTGATGAAATGGTGTGTACAGTAAGAAGTGGTACTTAGTGTTTTGTCTTCATAATGCTTTAAATTGCTCTGTATCCCCACAAGGTATTTTGCCATTCTCCATTAAAAAATGGGCAACTGAGTTTCAGAGCCACAGAGCTACTGCAGGACTCCACCAACTTAATTTTGGTTTTGAGGATGCTCAGATAATTTTTGAAAGGGCCTGAGTTTACACTGGTTGATTGGCAATAGTGAATTCTTTTCCTTTCTCATACCTGTTTTCAAACTCTCATAGTGTCTCTAAGTAACTCTTAATACTTCTTGCTTAACATAGATTAGAAGTTATATAAAAGACCAGAAACTGTTCCTCCCACATCCCTGCAAAATATTATGGTTCATTGTTTTGCCCGTGCTGATTTATGATTTCACAGCAGTACTTCCATAAAGCTCTAGAAAGGATTTTCACATCATAAAAGCACACTGTTTTGAAATTCTTTGTATTTTAGGACAACTTAATGAAGTAGTTAAAAATTATTCCAGACTGAAAATGTTTTCCGCAATCAAGAAAAAAAAATATAATCTGCTACAATATAGGAAGGCAATTAAAAAAAAAAAAGAAAAAAAAACAAAGAAGGAAATCAAAACAGCTCAGTCCTGATCATAGAATGATGCTTCTGAAAAAGAGGAGCTCAGTAGGAGAGTTTTCCTTTTTCTTTCCTACTCTCCCAAATGCTTGTGATATGCCCTGCAGTAATGCCACTTTCTTTGTACGTTGGGGAACTTCTAGGGGAAATTGAAAAATAAATAAAGAATGCTCTTTTTATTACTGAAGAAGGTCACATTTTGATTTTGCCTGGCAAATATTTTGAAATAGTGTGAGCCAGGGACAGTCCTTTATCCCAGATATTTTAGGGCTTTTATCTAACACTGCAGTATCCAGAAATCTTTCATGCGAAGTGAATGTCTGCAGCAATAGCCATAACTTATTTGATAGAAATGGAAATTTTCCCTTTTAAGCAACAAGAAGTCTCTCTGGGTGAAGATGCCAGGGAATGATCTTTTTGGTTTGTTCCTTTTATTTCCATTAATATCTTAGATTTGGAGAAGCTTGTGGAGTCCACATGGTGAAGGGGACATCCAGAGCCTGGTCCAAAACTTCTCCTTTGAATGGTCCAAGAGAAACCCCTGGGACCCAAAGCAGTAGTGGCAATCCTAAGAAGGAGCTGTCTCTCTTCAAAGCCACATGTGTTTTGTTTCTCTTGAATCTGTAGAGAACTCCCTGAGGCTTCAAAAGAGAGGCAGGGTAGGGAAAAACATCCCTCATGCTCCCCACCACTTGAGTCCTCACAATCTTACAGAGAAGCTGCCTGGGGAAGAGCAGTGCTGGAAATCAATATTTGATCAGATCTGCTTGTGTTTATTGACATAAAAGAATATTTCATAGAATCACTGAGGTTGGAAGGGACCTTGGGAGATCATCTAATGGATGCTTAATGCCAATAAGTGTTTTCTAATCGGATTGGTCCTTCTCCATATCCAGGGAGGGTAACTGTGGCTGCAGGCAGTGACAGGGCTGCTGAGCAGCCTGTGACAGCTGCTCCCAGTGATGCTGGGACACCAGCACTGGTTGCAGACTCAGCACCCACGCTGCCACTGGAACAACTGGGTTTAGAGCTCATTTTCCTGGATTTTGCATGATATTCACCTGAGGTGCACAGCAAAATTCTTCTGCTCCAATACGGGGGTTTGTCCTGATGATTGGCAATGCAGAGAACAATTCCATGTAATGGTTCAAGGTGAAACATGGCATTGCAGCCATGGTCAGTGGAAACCTGGTGAAATGGGCACTCATCTTCAAGGTGGTTATTATCACATTACCTTAGTCAGGCCTCTCTCCAGCTCTGGAATTCTTGTGCAGCTGTTGCCAAATTTCTAACACCCAGTTCAGTACCTGGACGCTTGAAAAACATATTTTACTCTTGCATAAAGCCCTCTTTTCATTAATTATTTATTATTACTAAATGGAGATCGTGCTTCAAGAAAGAGATGCAGATGCCCACCCCCCACCACGATTTTTCTATTTTGAGATCTTGTTGATAGGCAGTTTGCAGGTGGCTCAGAAGGTGACTCATGTGGAGTGTTTCTTCTATCTCCAGAAAAGGCCAGTGCCTTCTAACCAGGTTTTGGCTGCATCCCTCACACAGCTGCTCAACCCCATCGCTGCTGCAGTATGACCCAAATTCCAGAGTAACCATTTTATTTGTTTATTTTTGTCTTCCAAACCCACTCATTATTATTTGCTTCTACTTGGAGTAATGCTCTGTATTTTGAGACAATACTTGGGACCATTTGTAAACAATGAAGATACATAATTAGATTTTTTTTGTTGTTTTTATGGACTCATAGTGTTTCTTTTGACTGTGTTTATATGTGCTTACAAGTAATTATTACAGTAGATTGTAATAGTGCTCCTGTAGTACATAGTAATATTCTAGGTATATTTCTATAAGTACATTACACATTATTGTCTGTTATCTTCTCATTATATCTTCTCTGCAGTCAAAGCTGCATTGCCAACTTGGGTAGAAAAATCCAGCCTGACTTCAAACTTTCTTGAGTACATTGAGGGAGTAGCTGGAGCAGAATTGATCTCAGAATGGGCTGGAAAACTCACTAATATCAGGATAGCATTTCCTCCAACAGGTTACAAATTATACTGTTCTGATGCTGTTGAGAATGGGGAATAATTCATCTCTCAGAGCTATCACTGCATATTTGTTATCATGTATTGCTACAGATAGGTGATTTCCATAACCCTATTCATACCCCATGGAGTGGAAACGAGTTTATCAAGGCATCTGTAATGAATATGTGAATGCTGTGGGGAGGGGCGAGGCAGGACAGTGCTGAAAACAAAGGAAAAAAAAGACAAATACTCTAAGCTTTGGATGGTAAAATGCCAAATGATAACAGAATATTGCATGTTTTGTTACCAGAGGTTTTCTATGAGTTGCTTAATATTGGGGAAGGGAATAGATAAACACATGTGAGGGAGCTGGGACGACAAGCAATAAAGCAGAAAATAAAAAAGGTTCCAAGAAGCAGAAAGTTGCTTGAAAACTGATTTTATAAAACATGTACAGACACCTCAAGAGATCAAAATGGCTGTTGAAAGCGAAGCTGCAAAGAGGAACCTTTCAGGGAGGTTTTTCTGCACGCCCAGACTCTCGTGGCTGCTTTCCCATGGCTCAGGAAAGGCTGCTGGGTGTCGGGACACTCACACGGGGCTGCTGTGCCTGCACAGTAAATCCAAAATGTCTGACGTGCTCTGCTCGGGCTGCAGGGAAATAACTGCACATTACAGCCTGCTTTGGAGGATGGGATTGCTTTTTTTCCAATTCGTTGAACAAATGTGTTAAAAGAACTAAAATGTGATGCTTTTGTGTTTTACCAAAACTGCAGGGAAATCAGGTTTTTTTTCCCCCTTTCTTGTCATCAACATATTTTCTTTATTCATGTAACAGTAGGTGTCATTTTTTCTTTAATTATGCCCAGCTATCATATGTTGCTTTTATTTGTTGAGGATGTTAGTTTCAGGGAAAATAATTTAGACAGTTCCATTTTTCAGGCAACAATACACTAAATCCTGTGCTTACAAATTGCAAAAATTAGATAAGAATTCTTCTTTCCACAATCAAATGTGGCAGTTTCTTACTGGAAAGTAATGATGAATCAAACTTATAGTGTAAAATGGGAAGATCAAAGCATTCAACGAAAATGTAATGAAGAAAATACACTTTTATGGCTTGGCATTTGAAATGCCCTCTGTTATATATCACCGTGGCAGCACACAATGGCATAAGTCTTTCTTTAGGAATGAATACAGATTAACACGACCCTATTCTCTCTGCCATAATTTCCTTCCTCTGATGATGATATTTCTCTTCCCCCCACATGCATACCCCTCTCTTGCCACCCTAAAAGTATTTTAAACATGTTTAGCCTGTCAACAAGCCTTTGCTAAAGGTTTTTGTAGCCTTTGGTAATGACTTCTAATTTACGTGACTAATTATCCCGGGATAAATAGAGATGAGGTGCTTTAGGATAAGGCTAATCTGCATGTCTGCTGGAAGCTTGAATGGTGCATTTTATGAAGACACAAAACTCAGCAACTCAGTGAAATTAAGGTTGTGACAAAAGGCAGGCAAATTCAAAATGAAGGCAAACTCTTCTCTTCCTGAGCTGCTGCGTTGGGTGCAAGAGAGGCGCTGATGGCAAGTCATGAAAAGAAGCATCACTCCAGATTCAGGTAGCCTGGACAGATTTTGCCCACTCTGCTGGCACAGATATACTTTCATAGAGAATTGCATCATCATTTGCCTGTCTTCACCATCCACCTTTTTGCATTTTTGTTGCCTTTATTCTTTAAACCCTCGTGGTCACCCATCTGTGCTCACCTCGCTCCGCATGACAACCAGGCAGTGATGTATGTGATTGTGTGTGTACATACAGCAAAGGACAACCTGCACAAAACACTGTGTCTAACACCTCAATGCTGCATGATGTTCTCCCAGATAGGGCAAACTGGTGCTGGTTAAAGAGGGAAATGCAGCAGCCTTCTTGCTTAGCTGAGCAGCTCGGTTTTCTGAAGAGCTCTTGAATTTAGAGCTTGTCCTCCACAACACCATGTAGGGTAGTGCATAAGCACTTTAGGTGGTTTAGTCTCATTTTCAGAAGTCATTTGGGATGTCAGAGGATGCTTTTCAAAGCCAGTTGCAGGCAGGTCCAGCGCTGGGTTCTGCACATTTCAGAGCTCTCAGCAGCTCCTGCCCAGCCTCACATTTTACAGCAGGTCGGTTCTCACCTGCCAGGTTAGAGATGGGCAATGTTTGATTGTTTTGGATCATGTGGCCATGCCTCCCATCCTTACTGGCCACCTTGCTGAGCTCCTTGAACTTCTTAGTCCAGCATGTTAGAAAAGGCCACAATTCCAGGATGTGCAAAATGTAAAACATACTACTTTTATTTAAGAATGTACCCAAAATGCTGCCTTGCTTGCAGAAATTGCTTTTGGAAACATGATGTCTAACTCTTTTAAGAGCCTACAATGCAGTGCTTAAGACATCCAGAGCTAAGTTGCCCAGAGCAGAGAGAATGACAGATTACTCAATTCCCTTTTCAATTACTTAACCACAGGATCATCATTCTACTTCACTCAAATTGTGGTATATTGATTTCTGTTGTGACTCAGAAGATTTTAATTTTTAATAAAAAGTTAGCATGATATTCTCTTTATGTGTTAAATCCAGAATAACCTGCCTTTTGCAGACAGGGTATTTAAGTTGAAAGACCCCATAATATCTGTCATGTTTATAAGGAACTCTCCCTGAGTTCACAAAACCAGCACCCCATTGCTCAATTCCCCACAGGACAGCAGTAACACAAAAGCCTTTGAGGCCTGGATGAGACAATTATAACATAATGAACTTTAAAATTTCAATAACCCTTACCAAAAGTTGCTAAAAAGGTCTCCTTGTAAAAAAAAAAATCAGTTTCAGAATATCAGGTGATGTAAATTATAGAGAAGTCAAAGGAAAAAGTTATCCAAAGCCTTTCCTATCTTTTATTAAATATAAATATATATATGTATATATGCCTATAAGGTCAAATTAATATGAATATGTCTGGGGTTTTAGTACAATACTAAAGAATTTGCTTTAAATTGCCTGTAGGTTGTGCATTTTCTATCTTACTGAGAAATGTAGGAACAGCTCAGGTGAACATATTTTCCTTCCTTGCACATCCCAGCCCCCAGGTAAGTGACAAATTCAGGTGTATCAGACCCTGCCCCTTCCCAAGCCATCAGCAGCTCTTAGAAACCCTGTGTAAAATCCAGGTAAAAATCTTCTGTACCAGCAGTCCCAATAGTGATAAAAAATTTCTAGATGTTTTTTCCATTTGACAGCTTCTCTGGAAAAGCTGCACAGTGAAACTTAGCCTGAGGAAATTTCTTGGGGACCTTCTGTACTCCCTGGCACACTTCCCAGGAAGGGACTAATCAGAAAAAGCCATTTTTCACACTTGTTCTTTGGCCTGTCCTCTGTGACCCATTTTCTTGACTAATCCTGTGATTTTTATCCCAGCCAATGCCAAATTGCTTTTGTTTCTGCCTTCTCCTGGCCAGTCCTTTAACTCTTAGCTCCCAGCAAGATTTTGCTCCCGGCAAAATGTGGAATTTTGAATGGCTCCTCTTGTTCCAAGTAATCTTCAGAATCAAGGGACAGTGTAAGTAACTCCAAAATTCAAGAACGGCAGCACTTTTTTTATGGCTAAATGAAGACTTTTGGGCAGCTGAGTTGTTCCCTGGAAGATAAAATGCAGGCAGGCCATGTGTGATGTGAGGTTTGTACTCCTGGAAGCAAAGAACCCCTTGTGAAAAGCTTTTCATGGTGATCTGTGAAGCTTTTATTTTGTTGCCAAAAGAGGGAGCCCTGACAGAATTCTCTCTGCTCTAGTAATAGTTTTGCTTTTGGGATCTGCTCTTTTAATAAAAGCTCTGAATTTTGTTTTTCTTACAAAATTTGAGGCCTTTTAGGTTTAGAATAAGTTTATGACACAGATAATGTGAGCTGAGTGTTTTGCCCTCAGGTTTCAATGACTTCAGGGTACAAAGAGAGAAAATAAGCTTTTAATTTTCAGAATTATTCAGCTGGCTATCATGAAATACACAATGCAGCTTCACTAAATACCATAATTTAGCATTCCAGTGTTAGAAATAATAATCCTGCTAAACTGGACAATGCTTGCTAGGCACAGAACTTGTTTTAAATGCTATACAATTTTATGTGTTGCAATTTGGGTTCCAGGTTGCCTTCTGTTTATGTGAGCTGGAATTGCCAAAACTGGTACCTGGTTCACCCCTTGGCCACCCCAGAATGATATTTTTATTCTGAAATAATTAATTAATTCTGAAATTCTCAATGTTTGAGATGGGTGAATAGGATATCTCCAGTTTGCCTGAAGACTTAAAGGGTAAATTAGTGCTGGGCTTTTTGTAATCACTTGTAGAATGTAATCCAATAAATTTTGGAGGGGTTTTAAGAATTATGCAACTTGCTACTGATTTTTACCCATGGATTAAGTTTGAGGCAGAAAGGGAAAATACAGGCACTTTTATTAGAGTTTATCTGCAGAGGGAAAGCCTTTGTCTTGGGTTCTCCAAGAGACTGCAACAACAAATAATAAGTTTACCAGAGAGACTCGGTGAGAGTTGATTCATGGTTCACCCTTACCTCTCTCTGAGCTTGAACTGGTTAAAGGAAACTCTGTCATGAGAAACTGCAAGTATTTTAGCTGATCTCTGCCATCTTTTCTGAACCTCTACTGTTCCCCAGACTAGTTTTCATCTGAAGAATTTATTTTCAATGCAATGGTTCCTCTGGCTCTGTGGCTCCAATTCCCCATTTGGTATTTTCTCTGTTTTGCACAGCAGCTCTCTCTTCCTTTGGGATGTGCTCTGAGTGGTTGTGACAGTCCAGCCTTTCTTATCTCCCCCAAATCAAAGCCTAACTTGCAAAGCAAAGCAGATAATTGGCCAGTAGAATTTTAAAAAATATTTTTATTTGATGATTTGAGATGTTTTGCCTTGCTATTTTTTGATGCAAAATCAGAGGCTCCAGTCTGACCTGTTTTAGTGAGATTTTGATGCTTAGAATCATTCTCAAAAATACATTACTGCCTAAAAATTATTTAGGTGTCTAATTCACTCTGAGGTCAGTTGTTGAAAAATGTCACATCCTTTCTCTTGGCAAGACTTGGAGTGTGATATAGCAGGATTGTTAAATCAGAGCAAAATCCCATTTTAAATGCATATTTCTGATTTGTTGTTAATCAATATTGTGTTAGGGTTGCTGAGGGATTATTGTACCCTAATGGTGGTGAGATTCAGAATAAGTGCAGGGAGTAGATTGGCTGAGATAGGAAGGATAACATTTAGATGATCACTTATTTTTCTCTTTTCCATTAAGTTCTTGTTGTTGTTTTGAACACTATTAACATTCCCAGTGTACAGAAACACAGGGGAGACTTAGGGCAGGAGATAAGTTGATTGCAATCAAATTACATGACAAAACAGAAAAATAAACCCAGAAATAATTTTAGGCTTTTTATTTTAAAAAAAGAACATCCAGAGTTAAGACTGAAATAGCCAAAATGGGTGTTTCTGGCATTTTATGGATGCTCTGCATAGGTAGTGTGCCTCCAAATATTGGATGCTCTGAAATACCATATGGGCTGCAATTCCTAAGCAATACAGCAGATGTTTTAGGTGATCAATTCAGAACTCACTGGCTTTGTTTAGCTCTCCTCATTCCCAATTTTATATGATGTGAATGTGCCTGTCATCATAAGTAGAGGAACAGATCCATATTTAAAAATCCGTGCATAATTCAAAGTTGACACAGTAGCAATGCTAAAACACTCTCCAACCTAGAAAATCTCATGTTCCTTGGAGTCCAAAACACCTAGTTAGGGAAAGCCATGGCCAGCAAAATTAGCTTTGTGTGGCTTGAATCAAAACTTAACTATTCTTTTGAGTTTAGGTTTATTGTGCGAGGCAGATGAAAGCTGACAGTTCTGATTTCTTTGTTGATCAGAGGGCTGGGGGAGCTGGTTTGTTTGCTTATTTGGTTTTAAGAAAAATTTCATCTTATTTCTATGTAATTTGCTCCAAAGCCATCTTCCTAATGGCACCTTTTTATCTTCAGTTCTCTTCACACTTTCTTCTCTGCTGCCCCTTGCTTTGCCAGTTCCTTGTATGCAAAGTGCCTTTCCTGCCCTAAGATCAATTTCTCTTTCTTTTCCTTTTTTCCTTTTTTCTTTTTTTTTTTTCAAGGAGCTTTTAAACAGTAATCCCCAATGATTTTACTTAGTTTTCTGCTCATGTGGGCTGGAAATCTATTCAGGCTTCATTAAAAAGCTCATTTGAAAATACTGATTCTATTGTATTGTCTGAACCGTTTAGTTTATTTATTTGGGGATACAAGAGACATGAACTCTCTCTTTTTTTTTTTTTTTTTTTTTTTTTTTCCCCAGCTGTAAATTAGCACAGAAATATTTCTCTAGGCTGAAATAGCAGAGAGACTTTCTTCTGGAGTGGTCTGTGGGGAATAAACTTTTCCCTGGGGAGGCTGGGAGTGGAGAGGGCAAAGCTGAGCTGGGCTCCTGCGTCTCCTCCATAACCCAAACCCACAGGGCCGTGGCAAAGGGAGCCACATTTCAGAAGGAAAAATGTCCTCTGTCTCCAGTGCCCAAAAGAAAACTTTAAGCTCACTGAAAACAAGAATGAACCTGACACCTAATTTTGCCACTATAAATTAGAACATTTACATTTGTGTTGGTCTTTTGAAAAAAAAATTTTTTAAAAAAACCCCTGAAATATTGCTGTCTGACACAATGGAGTTCAGGCTAAGAACAAGGATAAATTTTCCTGGCATTTTCACCTGTGGAAACTCTGTTCACCTTTCCTGCAACTGTGAAATTGATTTGAAATGATGGACTGATGCTTCCCCCTGAGTTATTCTTGACATACCACAGCTTTTTTTGCTAACTGAAAAATAGGTACTCTTTGGGGAAGCAAATTGCTTTTCCTAACACAGTGTGTAAATGTTGTTGCAAACATCTAGATAATTAATTTTTGAGGTTAATGCTCAATGGATGTTTGGAAACCTCTTGGATTTCTTCTAAAAAATGAAGAATGTAAATAAGGGCAATGGTAGCAATTAAAATACAGAACTATCTATTTCTAAAAAAAAAAAAAAGGGAATTTCAGAGTGACTCACAAATCATTGCTAAACATCCACATTTCGAATTACCCAGAGAAACATATTTTCTGTGCAGCCCAAAGGACAACTGCTTTGTCTCATGACAGAATTACCACGTCCTTGGTTAAATGTTTGTTACGTGTGAGCAAATCTCAGCTTCTGTATGGTGGGGATCTGGTTCTGAGGGGCACAACCTGCCCCCAGTGCCTCACCAGGGGGAAATTCAGCCTTTGGCTGGGCTGGACCCTGAAGCATCTCCACATTTGTGATGCAAAAAATGAGCAGTTTCATGTTAAGATTGGTTAATAAAGCATTTGGTTCCCTACTCTCTCCCAGTAGGTTCTCCTGCTCAAAGTAGTCCCCAGATTTTTTGCCTGTCACCAGATTTTTCACCAGTGTGTGCTCTGGGTTTTTTAAGCACCATTAGATGTACATCAGGTAGCAGGTCCCCAGTGAATTTCTTATAGAACAACTGTAAAAGAGAGATAATTTGAACCAGTTAGCAATGAGGCTAATGAAATGAGGGTTTCAGACCTCTTATCTCTCTTCAGCTGACAGGACAAATGTTGTCTCCCGTTTTATTAGTCAGAATAACCTGACATGGACTGAGGAGAGGAGCAAACTTGTAATATCTGGATGGCCTCATTTTCTTACACAACTCCCCATTGAGGCTGCTCTCAGAAAACTAATTCAGCTCAGTGATTCTGATGAACCAAACTTTTATTTTCTCCTTTAATATAACATAACATATTATTTACAACACATATAACTCTCTTCAACTGCTGTGAATAAAAATTCTCCTGGAATGGTTTTCACAGTTTAAAGCGCCTGGTTGAAGGATTTGGGTTTAAAATGCCAAATTTAAAAACTAAGATAAAGCTGTCCCAGTTGAGATGTATAGAGTGAAATGCTGCCTTGGCTACAGTAGCCTCCATTTGGCTTTTTTATTAACAATTTTAGAGACACCACCCGTTGATTAAACATGAATTACAGTAGATAGTGTACAAAGGCAGAGTGACCCTGGGAGTGGCTGTGGGGAGTCCCAGAGCTGCCCTGGTAGTCCTTAGGAATTGTGATAGCAGTGGCAGCCTGACTGTACCTTGTTCCACAAGCTTGGTGCCTCAGCTGCAGGAATTAGTGATGATTTTAGCACATTTCATAGGAAAGCACAACGACATCACTTCAGAAACAAATGAGAAAGCGATGGGTCTGTTTGGAAAGTCAGATTGTTCCTTTTACCTTCAGAAAAGCCCACGCTCATTTGTGCCATTTGACTTCTCCAGACAGTGCTGTCATGGGCTGTAATTAAATAGGCAGGTTTTGGGAGAATAAAGATTGGGATGCTCTGAATCATTTGTTGAAGTGAATATGACAAGCAGTGGTCTGGTTTGAAAAAAAAAATTATTTTGAGCAATAGGAAAACAAACTCACTGCCGTGGATTGTGAAAGGAAACAGACTCAAACTGAAATTAGATGAAAAGCTTGAAATTAGATGAGACCAAAATAGTTGACCATATAAATTTATATACTTCTCCATACATAACAGATTCTAATTTAACTTTTTGATGAAATTTTTATCATGTTGCCTTAACTTATATACAGTAATTAAGAGACATTACACAGTATGTGGGGGTTGAGGGGGGATTTTCAACAGTCTTGCTAGTTTAAATGTGAAAATACAGAGTTATTCCTCCTTCCCTCCTGCCTGTCCCTATTGCAGGAAAGTCTGTGGCTGTAGTGGTGCCTGAGCAGAGCTTGGAGGGCTGGAGTCAGTTACTCTTTCAGTGAAAAATTCTCATGTTTCAGAAACTTTCCCAACATCTTCAGAATCTGAGGTGTTTTTATTTTTTTTTTTCCTTCTCCTAGAATTTCCCTTTTTTCTGAACCAGTAATGCCTTTGAACCCAAGCCAGTCTTCTCCCGAGCAGTGTCATGGCTATTCTGGTATGATGACAGTTTATTAAACTTAGTGTTAGTTGACATGAAGAGAATAGAAAACTGCTACTAAACTGCTACTAAACTGCTACTAGCTGGTAGCTAAGCTGCTTAGGTCAAACATGAATTTTGTAACTTAAGTCCCAATTTAAATAAATATTAATTTAGGCATAGAGAGCAAAAGAATATTTGGGAGAAACCATCTGTGGGTTCAGAGCTCAATTTCAAGGTCCAGATGGGGGCCATGAACCTCTGAATTTGTCTCTCCCTTATGATGTAATCACAGGCTCCTACAATTGCATGTTTAGTTTAAAAATTGCCTCTGTTGGGGGTTAATCTGTCCTGTTATCTAAACCAGCCCATAAACAATGGCTGGCCAGTCAATATCCCATTACTGGTATAGGTAGATATGCTTTGTTTCTAATTAAACATTCATTGAACACTGTTGCTTCTCTCCCCTGCCCCCCAACAAATGGTGAACTTTCCAAGTTCATAATTGCTTTCAGAAATGCTGCCCCTTTCCTTGGTAAAACTTAATGCAAGACAGGAATCACAGCTAAAGAATTGCAAGGCAGTGCCTGGAGGGATGTGTGTCATGGATGGATTTTGGTTGTTAATGGCACACTGTGGGGTCTGTACAGTTCTTCCTGCCCTTATTTACTGTATTTTTCAAAATAAATAAATCTTAAATAGAAGAGTTTATTAGCTCCTGCTGCTTACTATGTACTTTAAAACATAATCCGTTGTTTGTGGCATTACAATAATCTCTATAGGCATTAAGTAATTGATGTCACAAGCACAGGATTATAACCACAGCTCTGCAATTTACATAGTAATACAAGAAACTATGAAAAACCTGCATGGCAGTGTTTCACCAAAACAAACCCCTTAGAGTGCTGAGTTAAATTGTGGAATGAGTCGATCCTGAGCCCTTGCTCTGTAGGTACATTTAAAACATGCACAAGCAGATAAAGAAAGTGCAGCTAAAAAAAAGTCTTGATCCCGATTTGGATGTAGGGCCAGACCATGGAGAATGGGCCTCTTCTCTCCTCTTCCTTCATTTCTTGCAGGCCCAGAGCTTTTGGGAAAGAGCAGAACAAAGATATTGGCTACATCACCCTTTCTTTTCCCTCAGTCAAGAGGCTTTTTGCTGTCATAGCTTTAATTGGCAAAATTAAGGACCAGTTCATTCCAAAGCAGTTCCTTCCTCCTGCCTTACTTTCCAGAGATGAGATAGCCTCCACAACTTTTTGTTGTGATTGTTAATATTACAGTGAACAGAGAGGTGCCTTTTTTTGATTCCTAGTGGTTCACTATGATAGTGGTTACTACTTTATGGCAGCTGCATATGTAAATAAGGCAACCTATAGACGAAGCACGAGTAGATGTCACTCAAGAACATGTGGAAGAGGCCATGAATTTGTGGGGCCCATAAAGCTGAGAGTGGCTCCCATGGCTTGGGCAATGTTCTACAGCTCTACCTGTTCACCAAGGGGCTGCAACCTCCTCCTGCTGCCATAGGTTTTACTGACTGTGTGCTAAAAAATGGCTTTTCCACCTTTCCTTAACCTTTGTTGTGTTAATGTTCATTCTGTACAGCTTTGGAGCACAACAGGGCTGTAAGAAGATTATGTGTGGATCTTCTGTTCCTGAGACAAATAGTTCGAGGGGGAAGAAGGAGAAGTCTCAGCTACTTGTTTGGCAGTGCTTTGGGCAAGTAGGAAGGCACCATGCATCACTGGTTTTGGGAAAGAAATAGGCAAGTGTCAGGTGTTAAGTAGGAGAGGATGTGCACTGGAAGAATGAGTAAAGTAGCTTAAAGGTTTGGCACTGTCTTTCGTTATTTGGGCTTGGTTTTGATTCTAAAGCAGAATCGAGTTACCACACATTGCAGTGATCAAATACCTGCAGAGGTCACTGTCAAAATGGTTTAGAATGCTCATTATAGTCCTTAGCATGAGCAATAACATATCCCAAACCACTTTATAAATGTTCCTCCACACCTATATTATCAATAATTGATTCCACAGGGTAGGCTACAGCAGATGCAATTTGCTAAAATCCCAGTCAAGCGTCAACAAGCTGACTGGTTCATTTTATCATTATACCAGAAAACTTTAGCAGCTAATCATAAAGGAAGTACAAAATATGAGATCTTGTTTCATTATGTGAACAAAAGTCTGTGATTTTAGGATGGAAAAAAAGAAAAGCTCAGAATCATGTGGGGGGGAAAAAAGTTTTAAATCATCGGATTATCAATTTTTGTAGGATTTGAATTAGTACTTTTTTGGTATCATTACTTAAATCAAGAGTTTCTCTTTGGAGGTAACTCTTGTACTCTGAAGGGAAGGAGATACAAGTAGTGAAACTTGCATTTGAGGAACTGGGAACTGGGCAGACATGAATGCCCACTTTTTCCCCAACCACTTCCTTCATCAAAGCCTTCCTTAAAAAATTATCCAGATGTTGATCAGCCCTGAATACTTAACCTGTGGCAACAAGAAGGATGGGATACGGCCTTTGACCTGCCTCTCCTCCCCTTTTTCCCCCCAGTGCAAACCATGGTGGCACTCACGTTGTGCCACCCACCTGTGCCAAGCTGCACTCTTGGGATCTCCTTGATCCTTTTCTGAACCCCTGGGTTCCTTCATGCCATAATGTGAAAAGACAGATTTCCAAAGCATTGACATTACAGATTGTGGCAATCACAGAGGCCACAGAAATGTGAAATGTACCCTTCAGTGCATCCTCAGCTTTATTTGTGATAAGATACGCTGGTTTCAATTACTCTTGTGTCAACACAGTTTACAGAAAAGAAACACTTGTTTTGAAGTCAAAAAGAAAAGGTGCTATTAGCGACAACTTGTGGCAAAGTTTCCAGGAAAAAAAAAATAACATTGCACAATTCATTTCAATCTTAAACCCTCTGCACAGTAAATTGAAGGTGGTGAGGGACAGGCACATGTTCAAAACACACTCAGATTAGGGGGAAGAAATCAATAGCATAGACCAGGCTGGGTAAAAGGAGCAGACAAAGTCCTTGTGAGGTCCCAGAGAGCCAATTGCAGCTTCCTGTGAGGGGGAAATGGCAGGAGCTGTCAGTGAGTGGGCAGCCTGGTTTTGGGATCACAGCTGCAGCAAAAACTGCCCACAGAGTGAAGGCAGTGGAAGGCACAAAGCCAACAGGAGCTTTCTAGGGCTGAAGTCGATCTCAGCCCTGGGCTTGGGAATTTTATATGGAGCAAGGCAGGAATAGATGGCCTTGCTGTTTAGAAAAACCTCTGCTGGCTCCTGGGATGTGGATGGCTGGGAAGCTGAAGGAGCTTCCAGCATCATGTGTGGAATAGATCCCTGAGTAGCTGCTGCCAGCTCCATCCCCACTTACCTGCACTGCTGGGTCCAGGGGCCCTGGAGATGATGTGCTGGGACAGAAGGCAGGGATAAGGATATTTTTTGGATCATGGCTGGAGCAGGAATAGGAAGATGACTTTATAATTGCTTTTTTATCACTCTTTCTGACTATATTGACTTAATACTTGACACAGCTTGGCTGGCAAGGAAGGCCCAGATACATTCAGAATTAGATATGACGAGGCTCATTCTTACATGAGAAGAAAATCATCGGTTGCTACAGAAACAGCTCCATATCAGTCTCGTGGGGCATCTTTGCATCTGGCTTTTTTTCCCTTCTCTTTTGCTAATCTGTAGATAAGAGTCAAAGCAAGTGCAGCACATCCCACATCTATATAAAAGGTTGGAGGAACTCTGCAGAGAGCAAAGTGTGAAAGAACATCTCATAGATAAGCTAAACTTAAATGAATGAGTTAATTTACACTCCCCTTGCAATTTTTTTCCTAGTTTTGCAACTCTTGCTAAGTTAATTGAGGTGAAAATTAAATGACACCAGTCAGCAAATATTTTAAAGACCTCCAAAACCAAGGAAGAGAAAGGAGTTACTTAGAAAAGGAGCTACTAAGAAACAGGAAAAAATCTGAGGGGTGAGTTAGAATCTGTGTCGAGAAAATTGCGTCTTGTAATGGAATAATAATCCAGAGTCACTTTTAGGCAAGTTGTTTGACTTGATAAATTCAGGAATTAGTTAAAAGTAAGTGTATATTATGGGTGAGCAGGGACCATTCGGCACACTGCAGACCAGCTCACCAACAACGTTCTTCAACTGGTTCCCTAAAATGTAATGAATTCTTGATGCTTAGTAGATTAATATTTATTGAGTGAATCAATGCTTAATTTATTAAAAAATTGCCTTCCTTGTATTTTAATATGATTTATTACTCATCAGTGCCTTTTGCATTAATTAAGGATTGTGTTAATTTTGTGGAAGCGAGCACGATCTGCTGCAGGTTTGCTGCGAGCCCTGGTGTGCTGGAGGGACCGTGCCTCTGGGTAGTGCCAGAGATGGAAACTGCTCCAGGTGGGAAGAGGATGAATCACCAGAGGCCTCTTCCTGCCCTTGGGATCTCAAACAGCCAGCCGAGTGGAAAAGAGGATGCTGCCCCTTAAGGGCAGGACAGGATTACAGCAGCAGTGATACTGTGATGATGCAGGGAATATTTCTGTTTGCCTCTTATAAATTATGGCTGATGCTGTGGGGATCATTTTTGTGTCTCTTGTGGAATGCCCTTTTGTCAACGTGGGTGAAATCCAGCCTTAGAGACATGGGAAGCTGTCACCACTTTCCCAACCAGGGACAACGCTCATCACATTTCAGCGCTCAGATTGTAAGAAATTCTTGGGACAGTGGGTTGCCTGAAGATTGGGATGGTCCCAAGCATCTCAGCAGGGGCAGGTGTTTGAGAAGTGGAAAATTCCTAAAGGCAGAACAAAAAAAGCCAGACATCTTGTGAGCTGAGTCTTTCAAGAAATCTGTCAAAACAGGGAGAGGGTGATCATGCTGGAGGGGAGCCACAGCTGCAATTTGCATCTTTCAGCACTGAAGAAAGAAGCAAATACATAAAGCCCCACAGCCACGATTCTTCTGATGAAATTATTTTATTAATGGGTGTGACATTTGTAATGTCTCTCTCTTTAAATTCAAATACTGCTGTTTTTATAGCTGCTCATAAGTGAGTCTGTCTGGGTTTTTTTTTGTTTAAATCCATCTAGTTACCAGGCTGCCTGCATCCAACTGAGCCCTGGAAACGGCAGAGCTAGCCCTGAGATCTGAGAGCAGGCAGGAATCTCCTGAAAGTGATTGTGTCCATAATTAGGGCATCTTTGCATGTTTAAATGCACGATTCTGGAATGCACTCTGCTGTTTGCTTCTCTGCGGGGCTGGGGTGAGTGTACACAAACTTCCCTTGAGGAGCTAAATCAGAGAAACCTCTTCAAGGTCCAGTGAAGGTCAGAGCTGAGAATTTTTTCCTCCCTCTGTCACCAGGCAGGCAGGAATCACTGAGCTCCAGCCTGGAGCACTTGGGTGGAGCCAGTGCCAAGAACCTGGTGGCATTTCAAATCCCTTGCAGCAGTTAGGTGTTAGATGCAAAAGATCAGTGCTGCTCCACTTGGAGTCAGAGAAATAACTTCAGCTTAAAGTTCAACATATACACAAAGATTTCCTGGATCTGGAGTTAATTTGTTTTTTCCAAGGTCAGCTTGAAGGCAGCATTCAAAAAAGTTACAAACTGAACATTTGACTTGTAATAATTTCATTTTATTTCCCATTTGTTTGACCTGTCCTATATGCTTTTGTTTTCCTGACGCATCAAGCTACGCTATTTTGGTTTTTCACTTAATGTTTATTTTTAGGCCATTTAACAGACTCAACTCAGGACTGGGGGCCAGTTGGGCCGCATGCCTTTCTCTCTGTTCCATATCTTTACATTTTCCAACTTTCTTTGATGCAGGATATTTATATTCCACCTTTTTTCCTAGTAGAGAGGCTTTCACGGAGTATAGGCTTCAGATATATATTTTCTGCTCTAGCTGCTCGTTAGATATACAGCATTTGGAGTTCCAGTTGTGCTGAGAAATGTAAGCAAAGCTTTTGGCCCAGTGGGGGCTGAGCTCTGGCATTTCACAGCTTTGTACATATGAATCAGGATTAAGGTGCAGGATCTATATAAAATTTAGCTCATTAGGAGATGTTTTGTCTCACAGCTCCCCTTGGGAAGGTGGGTCCTGTGTGTGAACAGATTTCTTACTCTGCTTTGCTGCTCCCAGGAAAGTAGAGGGGTGAGCAGGTGTCACAAGGCAGCAGCAGGGTTTTCTGCTCCCTTTTACCCTGGCACACCTGGAAAAAGGTTTGGCCCCAGTATTTTAGACTAAAGCAAATATACCCAAGCACACTGCTAAGGTCATGCTTGGAATGACTTAGCAGAGGTAAGAGAACAAGAAGTACCTCTGGAAAAAGAGATAGGAATTTTCTCTCAAATATATTTTGTGTTGTGCCAGAGGTAAGGAACTGAAGGCCAAAAAGGTTTCAGAAAATGTGTTTTTTTCCAGCCTGACATCCCACTTGGCTTTCCAGCAGGCCAAATGTGCTGTTGTGCCCAGCATAGCTCAAATGTATTCAGTGTCCATGCATCTTCAGCCAGTGAAGCCTTACCACAGGGAAGTGATGGGTTTGGAAAGGAGTTTCATCAGTCATGATTTCCAAGGAAGAGCACTCAGGGTAGGGAATACCACGTCAATGTTTCCTCCTCAAGGACTTTCAGCTGTCACATAGGGAATACAGTGAGTGCAGTGATGAGAATTAGATCAATAGGGCTGACAATAAATGAAAGTAACACAGACATTATTGAGCAAATTAGGAGAGAGAAATTAAACTGGACAGTATAATCTTCAATACCTGCTAGACACACTGATGTTGGGCAAAGTTAGGAAGAAGACAGCAAGTTGGAAAGTGCTATGATGAAGGGGCAGTAGCAGTCTGTCTGTGAGATGGGGAAAGCCCTGCTTGTGACAGAAAGCTCTCAGCCCTAGGAAAAGTGGAAAAAAGATGATAATGGTCCAGGAGCACCTGGATTTAAGTGGCAAGTTACAGAGAGACAGTGGTGGAGAAATCACCTGAGACTGGGAACATGGAGTAGGTAACAGTGCTGATTACGTGTTACAGGAAAAGGGAACCTCAGATGCACACCACCATCACAAACGCTTTGGTGGGATTTTTGGCTTGCTCCAGGCCAAACATTTTCCTAACTTCCTCACAGTATGAATTTGTTCACCCTGTGAAGGTTTGCAGCAATTCCAGAAACCAGTCCTCTGTGTAGACTTGATTACTTGCCATAATAACTGCCTTTATTTTGCTGTCTGTACACATATCAAGTGATGATCAAATCTGGCAAGCTTTTGGGATGAGGGATATCCAGTGGCAGCAAGATCCATGGGCTGACTGCAGTCAGCATGTAAAGAAGCTTTCCTTTTATCAGTCCTGGGTTTGTCTAGATCCTCTTGCACGTCTTTGAAAGGTTCACCCCAAGGCAATATAATTGTGTTTGATCACATACAGACATTGAGTCAATGACTGATATGAATAAAGAATTTAGAGTTGCTTGTCCTGGTTCCATGTCTTCTTCCCTGTAGAATCAGAAATCACTTTTATAAATATATCGGTCCATCTGTGCTTCCAGCTATCCATTTCAAGTATATGTTCCAAAAAAGAAATAGTAACACTTTATAAGGGCAAATAAAAACACATTAAAAGAACTGAGGAAGGGGATTTTTCTCCCTCGTAAAGTACATGTGGATCCCTTCCAAAAGAGTTACAGTGAGCCATGTAACTTGTAATTAATCCTGCTGTAAATGTCAGAACACTTACTTTGCAGGTCTAAGCTGACCCACTAAAATTAGTCCCCTTTTAACAATTCCTTTATAATTTGTTTTTCAGCAGAAACGGCGGCTTGACCTCCTGACAATAACCAGCCCTGGTAAGTGAGCTCTGCCGCGCCGCTCTCTTCTGTTTTCTTAAAGAGATGGTTGTCTAAATGTGTTTTTTCTCCCGTCTCTGACATGCAAAATGAAAAACACTGTTCCCCAGAAAATCTTTCACCTAATAACAAGTGACAGCTATATTGTGCTCGGCAAAGCCCCGGGCAGTTATCCGTTCACAGAGCTGCCTCTTCAGACCTTTACTCTATGAATTGGAGTGCTGATATTTCTTTAAGCCTCCTGGGGTTACAGTTAGCGGTATATCTGCAGGGCAGATGCCCTCAAATTCTCAAAGTGTGTTCAAGTATCACAGAAATGCAAGCTTGACTTTCCTTGGTGGCAAACGGGAGCAGTTTGGGGAGTTGGGAGATGGTGACACTCGATATGTGGAAGGAGACACAAGGTCCAGGCTCACGGCTGAGAACCCCAAAGTGGGGAAGGAAATATTTACGTGGAATTAAAATGCCTTAAACCATTTGTTTCCTGATTTTGTCATTTACCTGTCAAGGAGATAAACCAAAATTTGTTCTTATTGGGAAAGTGTGGGGCTGTGGCAAGAGTGAATTTTGAAGGTCTCAGCATCATGATGGAAATGCAGATTGGTTCCTCTGTGATCTCAGCTCTTAAGGCTGGGTGGTTTTTAATTTATTCCTATTTGCCAGGCTCACTTTCTTTCCATTAGCTGCTACAGAAGTTTGCTGCCCACCAGCTTCAGATGAAGCCCATCTCAAATAGTGCCACATTTTGGTTAACTTTCCTCATTTTTCAGATGTGTGTATGAATTAAGCTTTCAGGTGGGCTTTAACTGGGACTAATGAATTCTGGCCTTAACTGGTAATAATGTGCTAGCAGAGTGAACAGGTGTTATGGGAAGTGAACAAAACGTGACACACATTTGCTTGGATAACAATTCTGCATCAGTAATTGTTCTGACACTCTGAATGTAGATATAATCTGTGACATGGTTTCTCCTTCACTAACCTTGTTAAAATAATAAGAATTAAAATAAGGAGGAGGAACACTTTGTTGGGACAGATGTTTGAGGCTATTGGCAATTGCATCACATTTTTGCATGTTCACTTTTCACGCAGTTTGCAATTATGTTAATGTATGCTCAGGGCACTTGCTGATAAAAGCAACAATACAGTGTGATACAGCTATTGTCACTATTCTAACTGTAACTTCAAGGACAAACATGGCACATTTTTCATTTTCCATATCTTCAGCATTCCCTGTTTCTAGAGGAAAAAGAAAAAAAAAAGATGTCTGAAGGTCTTAATCATAGTACACACTGAGATCTTGGATAAGGGCACCAAACTCTACAGGCACTTTTTCAATAAGAGAAAAGAAGGTTGGGGACCAGAATGACTTAATATGAGACTTTTCTGTAAAACAAACTTATGATACCTTTCTCATAATTTCTGACACAGTATTCAGTGTAAAAGGATTGATTGGGTTGAGTTTGCGCATAGATGTGATCAGTAAATAGCTGATCAGATCTCTGTTTAATAAAGCAATCTACTAAATGAACACAGCAATTAGAAGGATCTACTGCGTAGGTAAGCATGCTGCACTTAAGCATGCTGCACAAAAGCTTTCTATAACATGCACCTTTTCTGAAATGCAAGTTTTACCCTTTGATATTTAACCAGAAATCTAGCGTAACTGGATACAGAGGGGAAAAAAATAATATTTGTTCACGATTGCATAATAAAGTGCCTGTAGTTTTTCCTTCAGTAAAGGCGTAGTAGAAGCTTGGTGCTGGATCAGGCCAAACTTACCAAAGAGCCTAAAGCTGAGATTTTTCAAAGGAGTTGAAATAGTTAGGCACTCAATTCCTAGTAGGATTGGAAAATGTCAGCCTGTGGATTAAAGGGTCTAGTTTCAGCCCTACAAATACAAAAATAAAATAAAATAAATCATAGCCTTGGGGCTTTTATCTGTCTTTGGAGACTGCTACTTTAAAATATTTAATTCTTTGAGTCCTAGTTCTAAGATCTGACACTGACAGTCTGCTTTTACAAAGTCGTGATATCAGTTATGATGGCTGAGATCAGCCATAATCACTGTCAACCCTTAATTTACTGATTCAAATGAGGGGCTGAGCTGTTTAGTTGTACCTGCCAATCCTCTGGGACTTGTTTCTATTCTCCACCTTGCCGCAGGCAGGCAGCCTTTGCTTTTGGCAGAGGTCACACAGCTTTAGTTGGAGTTGTGAAAGTCCTCTGTGTCCCACAAGGGGCGTCGGCCACCAAAACCCTATTGCTTAATTGTAAGAATAGACAAACGGCTTCAGAAGAAAAGGTGACCTCTGAGATTTGCACTTCTGTCACAATGAATATAATCTCTCTTTCTTGTGTGTGTGTGCGTGTGTGTGTGGAGCTCTTGAACCAGTTTTTCTACCTTTAGTCAAGAATCAATGGTGATCCCTCGCAGATAGTACAACAGCTGTTCTCCATGTGCTACTAAAACAATTTCCAAAAACTGATCAGCCAATTAATGAGATTAATTGCAAGGTAAAATAATGCCATTAATGTAAGTTAAGTGTTGTTGAGACTCAGGCACCAAAATATTTAAAGGGAGTTTGTGGAATCACAGAAACCTTAACGTTGTCACATGGCAGTCCCACTGCTCCCCATGGCCATGGCTGTTGCATGATGCCCCAGAAATCACCCCCAGAAGGATCACAATTTGTGCCTGCTTCTTGTTCCCTGAACCTCACCCCTGCCCATGCTGTGCTGAGCTCACACTGAGAGTGACCCAGAGCTGCCTCTTGCCCTGCTCCACGTGGCTTCCAACCCCCAAGCAAAGGGTGCTTGGCTTCCTGAAACCTGCCTGAACAGGTTCTGGGCTTAAAAGCACATCTATATGTTAAACTGAACAGGTATAGACCATTAATCTATACGCTGGACTGAAACAAGCCTGGGCAAAAGTGAAAAAAAATAAAAGAAACAGGACTACAGATGGCTGGAGCTGCAGCTCAACTACACCGTTTGTATGCAACATGCAGGGCTCACCTCTTGCAGCACCCTAATAAAGCAGGTATGGAAAGCTCCACACTGTGCCCCAAACTGGAGGAAGTCTTTCCTTTGCTGTGGATCCCCAGGAACAGCCAGACACAAATGATGCATAAGCTGGGAGCAAGCCAGACTCCCTCATGCTCAAATATATTCCTTTGAAGTAACTGACACCCCTGTAAATGTGGAGGGGAGTTCTCTGCTCTGCCTTGCTGCTGAGTAGCTGGAGGAATGTTAAGTTAAATTTATCAATGCTCTCAGCACACTCCTTTCTTCTTGCCCCTTGACATGTGAGGTACAATTAGAGTGCTGCTGTACAGTTCAGGGTGCCCGAGTCAGAGCTGGTGTGCGCAGTGGGGTGGGGGAAGGATGTTAAAAATTCATTAGGAGCTGGCAGGGACATGCTGGCAGGGAGTGGGACATAATGAGATTTAAGTTTTGGTAATTTAAATTTTCTTTAAACCCAGCTTTACCTTTGAATTGGATCCAAAACATTTCCTTAACGCTATTCTAGTTGTCTTTGAGGTTTGGGACCAAAGCTTGAGGTGGTTTAATTTGGCCTTGTTGCACAAAGGAGATGAGGATCTGCCCTTCATTTCTCTGTGATCACGTTCTAGTAGCACTTTGAACACGCACATGCAATCACATCACATTTTGTGGTAACCACTCAATAGCTGCAAATAAGATACCCCTGTTTCCATAGCTTTTCCATGGAGACACAGCTTTTTGCATCTCCTGTGTTTATGATAATAACACAGCTTTCCAATTTCTCTGCTCAGTAAGGTAAGTTCCTCTCCCACTGAAGTATATTTTAATTATTGATACCATAAATGGAAGTGTGTTGGAAACTATTGGCTTTGAAAATAGCTAACGTGATATTATCCAAGAACCATCAGGAAAATTCTTTTGAAATTCTCTTTGATTCAGCCATCCTCAGGGCTTTATCCTTCTCTACCAGTCTCTCTACTGCCAATTTAAAATAACATTCTCTTGAAATCAGTGCAATGTCAGGAGAAATTCATCAGCACCGTAGGTGCATGTTTCCCAGATGTATATAAACCTACTACATTTGGCAGCAGTAAATTGATTGCATTTAAAAAACCTGGGGTAGTTGAATATTCCGTAGTGTCCAGCTTGGCTACAGCACAGAATATAAAGTAATTTTTTTAAGTTTCTTTCAGTTCTGTTTTAGATGAAAAAATGTAAGTGCTGACTCTGTAATTCCTGGTTTTTGATTTATTCAGATTTTCCTAATGTGTAAACCGCATCAGAGCTTTACAGGCAGGGACATAGTAAAATAATCCTAATCTCTATTGAGATCTGGTCAGAAGTATTAATGGCTTCTATATGCTTCCTCCTAACATTCAAGATCTTACACTTTTAAACAGGGAAAAAAGCTTGATTTTAAAAGTATTTATCAGTCTGATCTATGTGGTGAAATATTCTCCCCCCTTTAATATCATCAGTG
Organism: Geospiza fortis; assembly: GCF_000277835.1. Classification (NCBI taxonomy): domain Eukaryota; kingdom Metazoa; phylum Chordata; class Aves; order Passeriformes; family Thraupidae; genus Geospiza; species Geospiza fortis. Next base: position 101,319 of record NW_005054345.1, on the reverse strand, counting down.
CTGCATGCTCTAAAAATGTCTCCATTTCATTAATTTGTGATATACTGCTACCCTGAATTCTTTTAAGGTGGCTTTAGCTTCTGCCATACATATTTTACTGCTTTAAATTATAGATATAGGACTGTTGCCTAGTTAATTTCCTCTGGTTAGGAAAATATATTTCTGCTCTCCTGGCATTGCATAAAGTGATATGTGGGATTTGCTATATTTTTTAGCTGATTAAGTTTTGCATTTCTACATATTACTGTTTATGAGACCTCAAGTAAAAATGCGTAAAGGAAGGAGAAGTTTTATAGTATATTTCAAAGTTTCATTTAACTATAAATTTCACCACTAAGCCCTGCTACAAGACTTTTCCATTACCTTCCAGGATAGTCTGGCTATCAACTTCTTTCTAATTGAAGCATGAAAATAATATGAACTCAAAGTCATGGAGCTATAAAACAGTTATTAGTAAAAATGATACCAACTAATAAAATGTGACAGAAAGTTGTTTGCTGCTAAAACTCAGGGACATTTTTTTTTTTTGCAGGTCCTTATTAATTAATAGCACATTGATTTTGGTCTAAGTATGTATCAAAGGATGGCATTGAAGATTTTAAACAGCCTAACTTAACCACTGCTCATGTTTGTTAGTGAAGCTTCACATGCTCTTTTACTTGCAAAGCTGGTGGAGAAAAGAAATTACTTAAAATTCCAGTAATAATTGAGTCTTTTAATGCTCAGTGAATTATTTCCCATATCATTGGGTATTAATCCACCCATTTGTCCACAATAATATGAGATAACTGGAGGAGTCAGAATCTCACTGCTCAGCAAGGCAATGATTTGTCTGAACCCACAGTACAAGAATTTCCCTACCATAAAAATAAAATACAAATGCTAGAATCTCTGCTCAAAGTGAAATTCTCGTGTTGTCTGTCTTAGCTGAACCATAAAGCCACAGGAAGAAGTTTTTTCCAGGCTTGATGAAACTTTAGCAAGATAATTGTACTAACAGAGAGCAGAAGGAAGACGTGGACTCTTTTTCTTTTTTTGTGTCATTAGGTTGGCTTCAGCTGTCCTGAGGCTAATTAGGAAATTTTACTATATCCAATTTCTCATCTTTAGAGTATCTGAAGAGCTGTAAGAATTTCCATTTGCTGTGATAAGGAGAAATAATATTGTTGCTTGTAATTACTCTTTCATGCAGATCAGTACCTTCCTGATTCTCAGTTCTACCTCTGCATTTGCCAGAATAATAATTGCAGAGATGCCTCCTACTGCAGTGTCTTTTCCCTTCCCTCACACCATGTCCCAAGAGAATGAGTCCCCCCTGATCTTTCTGCCTGTCCCCTGACCTATTTCCACCTGTGTCACCAAACATCACCCACATCCATCTCCAATATTTGACTTCTACAGAAATGACACTTTTTTGATTCAATAATGAAACCAGAACTTTATCCCCATTTGTTTGCAGAATGTTTACTTTTAGTAAGGCTGTTTCATCCCCACCTTTGCATTTAAAAAAGTGACCTTTTTTTTGGATACATGTAGAAGAAGTGATATTTGCGAAGTCAAAATAAGACTGCAGAGAAGATATTCTAAAGGCTAATCCATTACTTTTGAAGAAAAATATCAAGCTTTACCACAATTCCTTATTATTATTCTGGGTCACCATGGTGTTTCCATGCACCTTGGCATGTCCCTTTAATTGGTTCCTTACATGGGAAGGTCCGGCACAGTTGCATTGAAAGCTGACATTTCTAACTAACTGACCTTTTCAGGCCCAGTGACACTCCTATAATGATTATCCTCTAGCATTGTTTGGACACAATACCACATACTTCACAGCACATAAAGAATATGTTCTTTGAGAACTATTCAAAATGCCCAATCTCAAGTTAGCAAAATGAGAAAATTGGGTGCAAACATTCATCAGAGTGTTATTGTGCAGGTATCGATTTGAATGCCCTTTCATTTCTCTGGGAAAAAGTGTTGTATTATAGAGCTCTAAATTAACTTCTGTTCTGTTTTTTTCCCCCAGTAAGTATAAAAAGGTCAAATTCATTCATAAGGCTGAATAGATTTGCAGGATATAAGCAATAAGATAGCAATCAACCTTCAAATAACCTTTAAAGAGACAGTATCTTTTCTTATGAACAGTAATTGATCTGCTCATTAAGTCACTGGGTACTCTTTGGGGCTCACCTGGGCAAAAATGTGTAAGACCTGTGAGGAAATTATGTCAGCTACAGCCAAACAGGAACAAATCCTCACGTGTAAATCTAAATATTTCACAGGTTTTGAGGGGTGTAAAGCTGATGAGAGGATTGGTATTGCAACACGAATTCCTTCACTTTGCTGTTACAAGGGTGAGTGGGAAAGATGTAGAAAAGACCTCAAAGTGTGAATTTGGTATTTGTGAGGACAACAATCAGAGCATATTCATACCTGCCTGAAAACCTGGATACATCTTCAACTTGCCTTTTGGATTTAATGGCCAATGTGGGAGGGTGGCCACTGGTCATTCCATGTACAGGGGGTGCACATAGAGGGGCCTTGTGCTACACATGGGATAGGGCTGGGCATTGTTCCTCTGTTAAACTCAGTCAGATTGTCAAATGAAGGCTTTCCATGCACCATGAGGGCTTTGGGCATGTGTGTGGTGTTCATCATCTCTGCCTGCATGGACATAAAACCCGTGTCCAGGTTGTTGCAGCACTGACTCCCTGGGTGCTGCCTCCTGTCACCTCCAGCCCTGGGCTGTGGCTCTGCAGCTCCTCTGGGGCGAGCAGGAGCTGCTGAAGGACTGCTGGAAATCTCTTCAAGGGAACAGTGTCTGGCCAGGGGCCTGCTCAAAGTGCCAGGACTGCCAATTTAAGATAGCAATCAGAAGATTAGTGTTCTGACCATGTCCATATTTCATTTCTGCATGTAAATCCACGTTATGTTTTTAGTGTTATTTTTATGAATTGCACAGAGGCCGAGGACTATCTGTGCATAATTGATTACAGTGAGTTGTCTTGGTTCTTATCTTTGATCAGAATTTTCAGGAGCAGCAAGTATCCCAGGTGACAAGGCTTTTTATGCTGTAAATGTTCGCACATAATACTTTCTGTTTTACTTCACAATGAGCATCTCACTCATTTAGAGGGACTGAAAATCAGCAAGTCTGTGCACAGGTGCATTGTGATCCTCTTCTTGTGTAAGCTCAGGGAAAACTTAAAATAGAAACTTTTTTTCTCATAAACCCCTTATTTCTTCAGTATCAGATGGAAAGGATGGAAAACATTCTTCCTTTTTAATGAAATTTTAATTCTCAAGGTCACCTGTCACTCTTCACTTAGGCACATTTCTTCTCTCTGAGTGACCTGAACAAGACTAAGAGGATATCATTGTATTAAATATCTAGAAGGCAGCAGAGGATTATATTGACACTACAAAATAGAACACAGTGCAGAAATGCATGAGCCAGCAGAGCCCTGAACACCAGAGCTGTGCTGCAGCCTCACCAGCGTGGGGACAGCTGCCTCCGAGCTCTGTTCCTTGGGTGCTGTGCCAGAGACAGATAAGCCCCAAGTCCTTTTTTCACTGGCTTTAGGGTGTTGCTATCCCAGTGCAGCTGAATTGCACCTGGGCCTGAATCTTGGCTTGGGTCTTTTTATTTTTCTAACCTAGCCAGGTACACGCAGCAACCATGCTTAATTTCTATTTTAGCAGAGTCCATGCACCCCAGTCCACAGGGGTGTCATCCTGCTGGATGCAGTGACACCAAGCTGCTCCTGAATAACTGGCAATTTAAGTAGACAAAGACCAGGGCAGTGGATGGGAAACATGGAAAGAGAATGTCAAAAATAAAGTGTTATTTTCATAGAACTCTTTTCTCGCCCTTTCCTCCAATCTCTGATGTAACAGAAAATGGCAGAAACAGTGGTGATTATGCAGGAGCAACGAGTGGGACTGAGGAAGAGGGGAGCAGGAACTGCACAAAGCTCTTTTCCTAAGCTCATTTGTTTCTAAGGATTGCCAGTGGGCTCATTTTTGTTTTGTATGCAGAACATTTCTATTAAAGCAGTCAGCCAAGGTCACAGGGAAACCCACAAGAAAGGATAACCCAGAGCCCTTATTATTATTTTGAGCTTGTAACAAAGGAATTTTTAGTAGAGATTTGAATGGGGAAGGTGTGCTGGTTCTGTGAATTCAGACTGTAAGTGCAGCATAAGCCATGGTGGAAAAGAGACTTGTTCATCACACAGCTCAGTGCAGTTTTGGAGGGAGCCATTTGAGCTGCTGCTAAATGAGATAACGTGAGGACTGTTAGAGTAGCAGCACTGCAGTGTCCTTAGGAAGCAGTTAAAGGAAGGTGAAACGCTGTTTGAACACCAGGCTCTGCTCCTGATGTGGCACGAGACCCTGCTGTGAGCGCCAGGACAGAGAGTGCTGCCCGAGGAGCCAGGCACAGGAGGGGAAGGGGCACAAGGCAGCACAAACCAGAGTCACATTTCTGGGCCATATGAATCAAAAGGAAAATAACTGTTTTCCAAATAGCTAGGAGATAGCAGGAGATTGGGTTATTCATGATGCTTTATTATATCACCTGCCCTGTTGCACAGCTGCATCCCTTGTCCTTAACCTCTGGGGACTAGAGGAAGTGGCGGGAGTGGTGGAAGGGAGGAAGGAAGGAAGGAAGGAAGGAAGGAAGGAAGGAAGGAAAAGGATTATCTGTAGAGACCCTGATTTTTCTGCCCATCCTCCAGGGAGCCTCACAGTGATGCCAAATCCTGTTTTGCTGCTGCCTATCCCCTGTGCTGGACCCACCTTCCTTCCAGGGACTGTGAGGGTGTAGGGCCTGTGGCTGGATGCAAAAGGAACCCTCACTTGGACCTGCTGCATGTTTGCTTTGGGATCTGATCCAGAGCACTTAAATTGCAGCTGACTTGGACCAAACCCCTAATTCTTGTTGAAGGTTGGACAAACCCAACAGTGAGAGCGACTTCACGCTGATCCTGAGCTGAGCCCCCTCACTCCAGGGGATGGGCTGGAGTTTTGTTATCCAAACACTCAAATATCTTTCCATGGACTGGGAAACTTTCCTAAACATCTCATTTGGGCTCCGGGCTGAATTGCCAGCAGCAGCACAGCCAAGCAGGACATTCCCACCTCAGGGGGACAGCTCTGCCAGGGTGTTGGTGTTCATACCAGCTGAGTGGCCGCTTGTGGCATCCCAAAAATGCCTCTGGAAGCACCCAGCACGAGCAGGGCTGGCAGGCAGCAGTGCTGCTGCTCATAAATACAAACCCTGGAGATGCCAGGCTGCCCTGGGAGGGAGCTCTCCCTGCAGCCTGGGCAGCTTGGCCGTGGAGCTGAGGAATTAACTGCAGAGTATTACTCTCTTAAGGCTCCGTGTTATAGTTCTGTTTTCTTCACCTTCAACCCCACAATGGATTATGGCCATACTTTCTCCTATAACTAAATGCTCTTCTGTCCTTTGACAAAACAGATTTGTGTCTTTTCATAGCTTTCTGTAGAGGTCTAATAATACATGGGAAAGCTTTACTGCCCACGGGAGACTTTGCCTGGCCGTAATAATAAGAAATGCTGTTGAAAAGTCATGATCAATGTTAATTCAGTTATTTTTCATTTTCTCTTTTTTTATAATGAAATCTTCTACTTTATGCATTTTATCCAGTGCTACCCCATGAATTGCTTGTTGGAGAGAAGGGTCATTGGTTATAAAAATGAGTTCTTGCTGTTTGTCCTCATACAAAAATAACAGCAATATTTTGAAATGATGAATTTAAGGGAGGAAAAAAAAGGTGGAATCTTGGATGTACAAAAGATGTAAATATTGTTTCCCAGGTTTTATGGTTCCCCCATGCCTCCTCTAATTGCATAGCTAACCCTGAGTTTATTAAGTTATTTTCCAGAGTCAAACTCATTTGTAAACATGTCAGAATAAAAACTAAATTTAAAAAACAAAACCTTTGGATTAGAATTCTGGAGTGATAAACAAACTAATTTAGAATGTATTTGCATGTAATTTACATGTGCCAAAATAGGATTGCATGTGGTTTGTAAATACAGTTCTTGAATCTATTTAACATTACAGAATAGCACAGAAGAAATTAATAGTAGCTCCAAAACAAAAAAAAAAGGTTAAAATAATAAAAAGATGTCTTCAAATGGCCTGTGTTTGAATGTGATTCAATGTGCAGAAACTGGTGAGGAGAGATAAGCACACAGGGAAAACTGTAAATTCTAGCAGCAACATCTGTAGTAGTTAGAATACCATGTTTTATAGCAATTCCTTACCTCCCCCCATGGACATTACTATGGCGCACAGCATATTTATTATTCACTTTCTGCAAGAGATGTTTGCCTAGCACAGCCTTAAAGATAAAGTCTGCTTCCTTTCTTTTAATGTTCACTCACTCAAAGATGATGCGAGCTTCCATTTGAAGCCTCTGGGCCAGTTTGACCCGTAGGCTCTGGCTCAAGATAACAATTTGTAATTATCTGGGTTATTGCAGTGGTGCCAAAGGATCCATCAGCAGGTAAATCCTTCGCTGGGTGCAGTCCCCATCTGGAAAAGAGCTCAATCCTTCATGTTTTTTCCACCTGAAATACATCATAGAATCACAGAATGGAAGGTAAAAATCATCATGTTCCACCCCCCGCCATGTGCAGGGAGGATTCCCCTTCCCTAAATCAGGTTCCTCAGGGCCCCATATACATCAAAAGTCATTGGTTACCACCCCATCTCTGCCTGCTATTTCCAAAACATGGAAATAGAGGGAAATAGAGAGAAATAGAATGGAAATATGGAAATAGAGGGAAATATCACTTGTGGAGACCTGGGGCAGAGGGAGTGACAGCAGCCTCGAGACTTGGCAGGTCTGCCTCTGGCTCCTTGGCCTCTGCTCCTGCTGTCTGTGCTGAAATGTGGCTTACTCTGGGCCCTGGGATTAAAGCAGCTGTGTTTGGAGGGAAGAGGAAATGCTCTCTGGATAGAAAGGGATTGAGTAAAGGCAAATGTAAGCACCGAGTTTAACAGCACTGGATTGCATTGCTGGAGCTATGGGGAAAGAATGCTTTATTTACTATATCAAATATATGTAATGCATGTTTCCAGGCTTGTCTTCAAATGCCGTGGAATATCCCTTCCTACACTCACAGCACAGCAGCCTGGAGCTTAAAAGTGGCAGCAAAATTGTCCTGCAATCTTTGCTGTAAGAGGGTCTGTAAAGCTGGTCAGTGTTCAATCTCACTTTTTTCCAGACTTTGCTGAGAATAAGTAGAAATTTAAGGATTTATCCTCTGAATCCTGGGGTATTTTTTCTTCACTGGATTAATTTCATATATTTTATTTAATTTTTAGACAAAGGGGAGGAAAAAAAAGAGTAGGGAGAAGCAGACTTTATGGGATAGGAGGCAGAGCTTTGTGGTGAATTTGTTATTCAGCATTTTGCTTGAGCACCATGGAAGAATATTATCAAGGAGGACCAGATGTCAGGAACCTTTCCATACATTTTTCAGGTCATAATAGTTCTATTTCAATGTGCAGATAAATGTTGCTAAATATTTTCTTGTACTTCTTATCATTTCATCACTGGAAGAAATTAATTGTAGCTTGAAGAAAAGGGTTTATTTCCCACTTGGCTGCGAGCCATTTTGTATATCTGCTTTAAATGTTAATTATTAATTAGGATATAATCTATTTAAATCTATTTAGCTGTCCATTTCTCCCAAAGAAGGCAGCTGGATGAAACAAGAAACATGCATCATTATAGAGATGATAAATTAGGTTCTTATCCCAGGAGAAGACAGTTCCTCAACACCAAGGTTGAGATATACCAGGGAGGGGAGGAGCCTCCCAGCCTCGTCCACTTGGCGCTGGATACAGAGAGTGAGGATACCAAGATGGATTTTATAATTCAGTCATTGGTAGTAAGGGACCATCACTCCTATGACATTCATTCTAACAGAGTTATTGTTGCTGGGGAATGGACTTTGTGGGAGGTTGAGTGTTTTTAAGTTGTATTGGAAAGTGAGGAGCTGGAAAAACAACAGCAGGTGATAAAAAAAAAGAGAAAAAAAATTCCAACAGGTAATAAAACTCTTTTGCCTGTATCCCAAGTGAGGCAGATCCCTTCCATGAGCACCAGTGAAGCTGCAGCATTGGCCTGTCTTACAAAATCTGAATGAATTTGCTATTTTGGGAGAGTGAGGTTGGGATATATATCCTTATAGACATGAATGGCTTCTTGACAGAAAATATGTCATGGCTACCTCAATCAACTGAGTCCTGAAGATGGAATGTGAGGCTGGCTATTGGCACCAATGGCCAGATGTGAAAACAGGAGTTTCTCTCATTTCTTTTAATTATATTTTTGTTCAAATATTTACATATTTTATCTTCTATTTACTGCAAACTTTATATCAACAGCAGAGACGCTTTGGATTAAATTTTGTATATTTGTGTATTTAGGTCTTTATTTGCCAAGTTAAATGCAAAACAGAGCCCTTGTTTATATGAACAGTATCTATATGGACTTATCTATAGGAACAGTTGATAAAGCTGGGCACTAGATTGCACAGCTCATCAGTGCAGCTTCAAGGCTTTCCCAGCAAACAGCTGAGGGAATTTGGAAATGTGCAGTGTGTTCCTGAAACTTTACACGACACCATTGTGTTACCCGAGGCACCTCTGTGGGTCACAGATCAGTGCCTGGGAAAGGCAGAACATTTTCTCCCCTGTTTTATCTGTATCCATTGTTCATAGATGATCAGCTGCAGAAGGAAACACCCTGTCCATGCTGGTATTACCTTCAAAAAATTGCCCCACTGGAGCACAGACACACAGCCCAGCTCAGAGGCATGTGGAGATGCTGTGGAGTTACAAATATGTTTGTGGTACAATAATATGGCAATAATATGAATTTTACCTTTTTTTTTTTTTTTTTTAATTGTAACTGAAACTGTCATGTGCTCTTGTGACACAGAGGAGACAAACACAACTGAACTTCTGTTCTGTCCAGGACTTGGACAGGCAGCTCAGGCAGATGGTTCATTTAGGACCCAGAGCCAGAATGCTGGAATATTCCTGATTTCCTCCAAATGTGGCTGGCAATTCAGCTGTGATGGACTTACCTTGGACAAGCAAATCCAGAAAGGCACTGGCTGCTCACGGGACTGCATTTCATGATAGAGGAGCTGGAAGCCCCTTAGGATAAAGTGGATGCTGTGCCCCAAATTCCTGTGCAGTTGTCTTGACCTGAGGAGTTCCAACCCCTCAGGATTGACATCCCAGAGCCTCTGCAAACATCTGCTCAGAGCACAAAAGCAGTCAAAAATGCAGAGTGCTTGATACCAGCAAAACTAAAGAATAAATTAGATGTAACAATGCACGGCTCACCAAATAGGTGGCAGAGCCAGCAGAGGTACTGTGAAAGACAATGAGGATGATCAGCAAAATTACTTCATCTGAAAAGAAATCAAGTAGAACTGTGATTTTTTTTTTCCTGTAGGATCTGCCACTATGGAGTGGAGCTTGAACTGAGCTTCTAAAGTTTATGGGTTTTTTTTAATAGTTGAAGATGCTGCATCCTGTATTTTGAGCCACATGATTATGGATAAATACAACAATAAATATAAGTTACCACTGGCTCAATGATCACAGCAAGTTTATATTCATTAAGGGAGAAGGGTGTATTATGGTGTACTTGAGAAGGAATAAATTCCCACAGCTGTACAAATTTCTTAGCAAATATTTATTTTCTTAGCAAAAATACTTTTCTGTTCTTTTTCTGTGTGGGTTTTTTGGTTTTTTTTTTTTGGTAAGAAAATATATTAATTGTATATCTCCAAAGCCACATCCCTTGACATGAAAGAAAACAAATTTAGCTAAAAAATCCGTTATGGTTCAGTGACAAAATGAAGAAAGCATTTAAAATTAATAGCAAATGTTTAGCCTTAATGGGAATAGGGGACATAAATAGCTTTCAAGAATAAATAGGAGCAGGGGAAGAAAAGAAATGGGGAAAAAGAAAATAAAAGACATGCAGGAAAAATCCATGTGGGCGAAACAAAACGTTCTAGTTTAGTTTATTTTCTGGGATCTCTTTAATTCTAAATAAACTAAACCTCAGGTTTTAATTCAAAATTATGATTTTCAAAAGGCCCGTGAGTCTGGTAAGATTTTCTTTTAATTTCTGTCACCTTAGGGTAAAATGCTTTCAAGTCCAACAATAACAGAGAGGGATTTTGTTGGGGATAAACACTCTTAAATCAGGAGTACAGGAGTCCTGGAGGAGCTGGGATCACCTCAGACCCTATGCTCTGCTACATAAATGTGTTTTGGAAATGGGGGGTTGCCTTTGCCATTTTATTGTGCAAATACTCAGGAAGGCAGCTCGTGTGACTCAGGTTAGCACAGACTGGTATTTTGACAACAACCCCCAGGAAACTAATTGAAAGGCTGATGAAGGTTTAGTTAGAAAAAGTTAAATACTAATGAAAGGCAGTCAGTGTTTGGAGAGAAAAAGGATTTGTCAAACAATTCTTTTTGGCCTTTGAGTATATCACATATATGTTGATGAAGCTGCATAAACTTTTTAAGGTGTTTGATTTAGTGCCTTACAACCTTTTTAAAATACAGAATGCATCAAGCAGGTTAAAGTTCAGTGAACTGACACATCTCACACATCACTCACCATGGGGGAGCCTCAGTTGAATGGGGCTCTCTTTAATGGGTTCCTTTCACGGTAGTGGGCCCAATGAGACCTCTAATGATGATTTGTCAGTGATTAAAACATCACTGTTGAGTGGTAAAGAAAGATGTAGAAAGGTTTGTCGCACAGTGCAACCTTGATCTCCTGACTGGCTGGATCCTTCACACAATATAATGCATTTCAGCATAGAAAAAAAAAAAAACCACCCTAGATTTCTGCTTCTTAAAGCCAGGAATGCAGCCAGAGCCTGTTTGATGGAGCAGTATTGACCAAAAGAATTTGGGATTGTGTTTGTCTAGTAATTAAGTTGGATGAAGCCTGAAAAGACATATATTCAAACCAATTTTTTCTTTTTTTATGTAATATACACAGGGACACAGAATAGATCAGAATGTCAAACCTGGATCTCAAAATGTTTTATACCTCAACACATGTTATTCTTGTTTTCACTTACAAAGAAAAGGCACTGAAGTATCAGAATTTGAGAAACCAGTTTAAATTATAAGACTTTGAAATCAGTTTAGGTCACAAAAGTGAGACAGGGAGATGCTGTAAGACACATTTGAAGGTAGGCTCTGAGCCTACTGATAGCATGTGTATACTCGCTTTTTAAAAAAAGCAATTTCCAAATTACATATGCAATCTGCCTTTGTGGAGAAGCCTTTTGGGCACGTGCCTGTTTGTGCTACAGAAATGGGAGCCACAATCCAAAGTTTTAATGGGAATTGCGTCCCTGGGCACACACAAAATAAGAGGTCAATTTACAACAGGAACATATTTACAGCAAAGAACTGTCAAAAGGTATTTTGTCTATCTCTTACAATCAGGAGCAGAATCCCATGGCAACAGGCAAAGGTCTTTTGTACAGCCTGGTATGAAATTTAAAGCAGAGTATTTCCAGTAATGTTAACTGAACTGGGTGGGGCGTGAGCTGGACTGGTGTTCTCCAAGGCTGCCTGAAATTATATGGACTTGCTGTGGAGGAATGAAATCATTGCTTGCCTGGGTTTAGAATCAAGTAGGTAAATAATTTACAGCTTTGTTTTGCTCAGAATCTCTCTGTGGTGCTCAGTCAGTGTTGAAACAGGCAGAGCATCAGAGATGGATTTCTGGGAAGATCTGCCCTTTAGTCAGAGGAAATAAACATATCCAAGTGCTACCAGGGTGTGATCACAGCCAAGAGTTATGCCAGTGCAGAGCTCTAGAGTTAGAAAAGCTACCAAGGAGAAGTAGCAACAGTCAGAGTTTAATAGAATATGTGAAGTTTTAGAATAGAGTCTATGTAGTTCCAAATAAGAGCAGAGCTCACAAGTCAGCTCTCAAACACTCAGTCCATTTTCTCCAGAGTTCAAGGTGACCAATTACACCATGTACACAGTTAAAGTATTTCATGCTGTGCTAAGCAAGAAACACAGAGACAAGAGAAAAGGGGAGTAAAGCACAATAATCTGCTGAAGTACTCTGAAGTTAATAGATCTACATGGACAAATGAGATGATGCTTAAAAACACCCAAAATCACTGGATCAGGCACAGCAGTGAGCAGTTTACCATAAATGACATTTCTGTTGTACTCCCCTCCTCTTCCACTTTGAGTGTCCAGTGTGATGAACTATCCCTGGAAATCTTTGGGCTAATTTGCAATGTCCCAGAAAAGCAAAAGCTGTTGAAACATGGAGAATAAGGAGTGAACAGAGCAGATCTGCTTCTGGAAAAAGAAATCAACATATTACTCTTATTTTGTTTGTGAAACTCTGACAGTCTCACAAAAGTTAAAGATCAAACTGGAAGGGAACTCACATTGCTAAAATAATAACACAGAAAAAAATCACTTGCATGGGGTTGAACATTACTTTTCCACTTACCTTTCTATTTGGGTGGTTAGAAGTTTGTGTTTCCCCTTAACAAGGCAAAAGAATTTAATGGCTTTATATTGTTTGGAGTGGAGTGAGTGCCTGCAGGCTTGCTTGATGAGCAAAGTGACATCCTGAGGAAACGTACAGCAAATTGCAAACAAAATCCTTATTAGTAGTGGCAGTTACCTCCTGGAGTAGGATTGATTTGAAATCCCTGTAAGGATAGTGCTCTCCTCACTCAGCCAACTTGACAAATAAGAGCATTTCTTCAGAGTTCATATCCAAGTTGCGGTGGAGGTAATAGAATTTAACTTTCAGATTCCAAACAATTAAAGCAATGTACTGAACATCGCTGTGCCTGAGAGATTTATTTTAAAAGTTACACATACAGCCCTTTTCTAGTCCAAATGAAATAAAAAAAATGGGTTTTTTTCTGCACATCTTTAATGTGGTTATGAAGAGCAACTGGAATTAAAAGACTGGGGATGCTCTCAAAGAACAAGAGCATTCATTGTGGGAATCCATGTTTTTTCTCAGCTCAGAAACCCAGAAAATCATTTTGATCATTCCTCTGCCATACTCTGGAATATGACAGGAAGAATGTTGAGATAGTCTGGACTATTTGACAACAGCAATGTGAAGCACCAGACATGTTATTTTGCAAAGAGGTTTTAAAAAAAAAAAAAAAGTCATATGTGAACAGTGTAATAACAGCCTTGACAGGAATCAAAACAATCTGCAGTATTTGTTTTATTTCCCATCAGCCACCACTTATGTCAGCTCAACAAGAAGTGAAAAGAACCAAAATGTTCATTCCTCTTTGCCCCATGCAACTGAAATATCTGAAAACATTTACACTGAGCATGCAAAGAAACTCTGGAGTGGAGACAATTGAGATAAATACTCAGAGTTAATCCCAACTCCTGTTGCTCAAGCTGTGTTTAGATTAACAAATTGCATGGACTGACAGAATTGGATTTTTGGAGCAGAACATTTGGCACTGAACACATGACCATACCTACTGTGTGCTTTCCTGAGGTTTTCCCATTGGATCAGCTCTAGTCTGCTCCTGCGGCTGGAATGCCTGTTGGTGATTGGAGCACATCTTCTAATTAAATTTCATCCAAGGGGAATCCATTTTGTGTGCTCCAGGATTGCTCTGTGATGTGAACCAAAGCATGAGGAGATGCACAGACATGCAGAAGGCAGGCTTCAAAACTTAAAGTGCTTAGGATGTGACATGGAGGAAATAAATGTTTCATTAACTTACTAGTTGTCAAACATGTTTATCCCAAATTATTTCTAACTCAGGGTACCACCAAAATGCACTCAAATTGGTTCGGGTATTGTTTAATTTAGTGAGAGAAAAATCGCTGTTAAAAAGTAAAATAGCAGCTGTTATTGTAATGCATCATGTGGAAAGGCAAGGCAAGCATCTAAGTATTTGCTAGTTCATGTTTTGAACAATATTTAGTAGTTGTTATCTTTACTGCTGGAAGGTTGGACTTCTGCATTTGATAAGCAAAATGATGTTGCCATTGAATGTGAAACAATTCAGAAATGCTAATTAATACTTCTCTCAATGAAATATGTGCTCATTTCCTGAATTCTTTTGCCTGGAAGTATATTTTATTATTTTAGCATTTTAAAAAGGCCAATAATAATCGGAATGGACAAATGAGAATAACAGGCTCACTAGCCTTCTAAGAATTTACATGTTGCTACCCTGAAATTTGGCTGCAAGCCTCGAAAGTTGCATGCAATATTTAAGGCTTCAGCCTGCCATGAGAAAAAAAAAGCCTGTTGTGGGCGGATCCTTGAGCAGGTAAAAGCCTGTTGTGGGTCTGTCCTTGAGCATCCAGAAACAGTCTCTCCTCTTAAAACTGGCAAAACAAGATTCTAAGTTGTTGGGGTTTTTTCAGTTTTCTGTTTTGAATTAATATCACACTTTGATATGCTGTATTTGCTATAGCCTAGTATGAAAACCTTGAAGAATTGTCACATTTCATGCACCAGGGCCTGACACAGTGTCCCAGGATACAACAACTGCAAAATTGCCAAATGCATTTTTCCTCTTGCGAAAGGGTTGACATGGGTTGGTGCTGGAAAGGAGGCAGGAGGTGGAGTCTGTTCCCAAATGTTAGTGCTGTGTTTTTGTGGAACTCATAGGAATCAATTGATCTCACTTCAAGAACAATTTGATAAGTATCTTTGATACTATCTTGGCTTCTTCTCTGTGAATTACTTTTAGTGGTTTCTCTTTCATGAAGTATTTTTTTCTCTTCTTCCCTTAAACTTGTAGGAATTCTTACTGAACAGTGGGAAGGTATTTTTTGTTTTGCCTGCAATAGGGGAAATGGTAAAAAATTTGGCCAGGGAGTGGATTACATACAATGAAAAGTGGAGGGTTTTACACTGTGTTATTAATTCCTCTGTTTAGTTTTGATTCCCTAAATGGTCTATAAGGAGAGCATCTACTTGACAGAAGCCTGAAGTAAAGCCAAATTTGAGATGGATTTACCCCAGAAATACTGCTCTGTTTAGCAGATTTGTTTGTATGACTTTTCGCTTGGTAGCAGTCTTTTGCTAGCTGGTATAAACAAGGTCCAACTTCCAGGGTTACTCTGTGTTTGCATAAGGGCTCTAGACTTTTACACGCTGGATATCAGCTTTTAGAGTGTGAAGACTTCATTCAATGACACACCAAAGTCACTGTCTTCTGGAAAAGCTGGTACATTAAAAATCTCTGAGAACATTTCTTCAGTTTCATCACAGCATTGGTCTCTTCTTCTCAGTGGCAGACTTGAAAAATTTGACAGGGTAACCTAACACTTCCAGCACAGTGTTAGAAGGAAAATGCTCCTGTGCATAAGAAATAGAAATAACATTACATAAACCATACCTCTTATCCCTAATTCTTGTGGGGTCTGGGTTATTCTTTGAATTTTAATGGAGAGTATACTGAATGCTGACAAACAATTAAATTATGGCTACCTTTGCAATGTCTCTTCTAGGCTCTGTTTGTCAAATACGCCCTCTGGTTCTTCTCTTATTATTGAATGGATTTGCAGAGAGCCAGGCAGTCCAGAAATTTCCAGCAGTGGAGTTTGGTGTGTTCATGCCCAGAACAAGCACTACGAGGTCCTGGCAGGCCAAGCGTGTCCCAGTGTGCCTCCACTCCTCCCCTCAAGGAGACAAGCTGGAGGAGGAAGAGGCCAACCCAGCCTTTGTGCCCATTCAGCCCCTGGCCTTTTCCCCCAAGGCTGTCAGCAAGGGTGTTAATTAGTGTCAATTGTGACAGCCAGCAATAGGACCTGTGCCACAAAAGCATTCACTGAACTACTCTGCCAGCAAACAGCCCACAGATGGGCACGACTTTCATTCACCACCAGCCTGGGCTCTGAAGTCATGGCAGACCTGAAAAAGTTGTCTAATGTATGGCAATTCCCCATGGACTCTGCACCCCTCCTATATTCCTTTGTTTTAGAAGAATAGAGGAAGTCTGAAGTTCAAATGTTTCATTTTCCAGTCTCAGTCCTTTCCCTCCCTGTTGGCAGACTGCTCTGCAAGTGCTTCAGTATTGATGAGAATATTTTCTCAAAGGCATCTGAGGCTTCTCTTTTTCAGGGATCAAAGGAAGGAATAATCTGGACTTTTGCAAATGGATACATGACAACATTGATGTCATATCATCAGTGAATTGCAGAGTTAATGTGCTTCATCTGCTTCAGAGGCTATTCTAATACTAATGTGCTTTTATGCCTCAAAAAAGTCCATGACCTAAATACAAATAGGAAATACAGTATGATTTTGCTATTTTGTTGTTGAGACATGCAAGGTTTTCTGGCCTACCCTGGATTTTCATGTCCTAGTTTAGCTTCACTCTTGTCCATTCTTTTTCTCTTTACCGTTTTCTGCAATCTCGGGCACTATCATTTCAATCCATTGATTCTTTGGGATCACCAGATACTGAGGTCTCATTTGTACTCCTCTCCACCTGTTTGATTGGCAATCAGAGACCTCAGCTGCCAAGCTCTGCAATATTCTGCTCAGTTGAGGATTGTGGTTGGCATCAGTGCAGATTTCATTTAGTTATGCTGGCAGCTTTCACACTACCGCTGGGCTCGCTATAGGTGCAGACACAAGTGTTTTGGTCATTTATTCCTTTTACATAGTCTAAAACCATGTAAAAAATGTGCTCAGGCAAGTTGCTCCTCCATCCAAATTTCCTTTAATAAAAAGGCATGCCATTTCCTGGTGGAGGCATGCAGTCCTGCTCCTCACTTGGCATCACATCCCCGTGCTGCTGGAGAGGTTTGTGCTGCCCTTGGCATTCCTCAGCTCTGTTTTTCTCCATCACTCTTGGGGTGGCTCTGGCAGCTGCACGGGCCAGATGCAGAGCTCTCGCCTCTTTTCCAGCAGAGGCATGTGAGGTCTGTGTAAAAAGCTTTCTGGCACAGGCTCTGCATTTTGCCTGGCTCTGCTTTGCCTCCCCAAGATTTGCTCCTCACCCTCTCTTCGTGTACCATCTTCTGATCCACAAACAAGTCTGAGGATTTCAACTGCACAGGCTGGGAGAAAGCAGCTCACCTCAGGCACACAAAGAGCCATGTTAGTGCCCGTGTCTGCTCCATTTCTGATGTACAAACAGTTACTTTGGCATTTAATGAATTTGTCATCTCGTATCTTGGAAGCACAGCAGCACCACGCACTTCTTTAGAATAAGCTGTTCTCTTAGCAGAAAGATTAATAATGCCTGCTTGCAAGTATGGGTTTCCTGGTCTTTAATAAGTAGTGAGCTCATACGACAAATTTTCCCCTGATGAAGACACTTTAATAGTCTCTTTCTCCTTGAATGGTCTTGCCTGTTTTCATTAAAAGTGAAGGAGCCTCTGATTTTGCAGGCTACTACCCTTTGTCTAACAGCTTGAAATTGTTCAACAGGTTCAAGAATATCCTGGGCAAAAAAACCAACAAAAAACTATTAAAAAAATTCAGTTTTCTTTAATCTGTCAAAATAGTCAGGAAAAATTCAAACAGGAATGCTGTTTCTGACCTCTGCCAAGCTGACACTGTCCTGGAGCATTTGTGCTGGCAAAGAGCAATACCCTTCATGATTTCTCTCCAATGCTAGGTATTGCTAATTTTCCTCTTGTTAACAAATATTAAAGATCCACCATCAGAAGATTTTGACAAAGTTAGTGGATTTGGCAGCCTAACATTTTATTTTAGGATATTTTACTTAAATAACCATGAAAAGTGCTGTCTTCACTTACTGTACCTGTGAAACTTTATGTTCCCACTAGAATTCAGGACTTAAAAGTTCAGTTATAAAGATGTAGTGGCAAAGGAGATGTAACTGGGCAGCAAGTCCCCTATTCTTGAATGGGGAGAGAGTTTGGAAAAGTGGGGAATTTTCTGCAACCTGATGGTTGTTTCTCTCTTGAGCATAAGAAAGACTTGATGGTTGTTATTTTCTGTCTGTAAAATGACTTCTTGTTTTGACAAGAAAATTTGAGAAAATATGCTCATCAATACCTGGAGTTTGGGTTGTTGGAAATCTTTTAATGTTTAAGTTGGTTATTCACAAATGCTAATGGTGGTGATATTAGCAGTATAGTTTATAGCTTGTCACTTCATGATCTCAGTCTTTATGTAAGAATTGGGATTTTTCATATCTTATGATTACCTGGCAGAGATACACAGCTCCCATGATGTCACTCAGTGTCACATTCAGGAACAGGCTGTGGGAGTCACAGCCTCTGTCCCAGACCTCTACCCACAAAACTGTGTCACAGGAGTATGTTTCTGCTCTTCCCACCTCCATTTTTGTAAAGATTTTTGTTCCACCTTACCTGCTGCATTTTGTAGTTGCAGACATTTATAAGCCCATCACAGAAGCATTCAAGTGTCACAACATTAAATGAAAGGCAAAACCTTAACTCTAAATAAATAGTGCATACTCATCACCATCTGCTTTGCAGTTAGAATAGTTGCTCATGCTGAAGTTTTGATGAAAAATCGTTTGGTTTTTACCAAGAAGATTCCTGATGGGATCAAAACTGCTGTCACAGAAAGATCAGATCCAGGATGCTGGCCAGGAAGATGATCTGGGGGACCATTAGGTACAGCAGTGTATCCGGAGTGTCCAGAAACCCTCACCAGTTGCATCAGAAGGCTGCCACAGGGGATGCTGGGCAGTTGGATTGGATGGTGATCAAGAACCATTTCATTTAGGACAGTTCTTTTACTGCTCATAAAGCTCACAGGAAAATCGAGCCGTGGTGTTTGACGTTCTGAGGTCGCTGAGTTGCTACATCACCAAGGACTTCATAGTTAATAATCAGCACTTCAGCTTGCACCTGGAATGAGTCTGGCAGCCAGCAGGAGCTCAAGAGCAGGTGCAGCATGCTCTTGTCCATTGACTCATCCTCTGTGGCAGGCAGCCACCTCCTGCACCAGCTGAAGCTGCCAGATGTCCTTGGGGTCAGTCCCACATCACACTCATTGCAGCAGTCAAGAGTTTTACTTGCTGCTTGCTTTTGTTGACTGTTCCTGCCAGGGTCACTACCTGAGCCTGTCAGTAAGAAACTCCCTGTGTAATTCCTTGTGCCTCCTAAGGAATGCCTTCAGGATAAAGGGGACTTGTTTTGAGGTTGAAGTCTCCTATTGCATGTTAAATTTTTCTTTTTCTCCATCTGATGAGACAGCACATTAACTATCACCAATGTCTTTTTAGACTATTATCTTTAGTGCATTGTTTGCTCCTCCTGCATTTTATCCACAGGAACAGTAAACTTCCCTTTATCAAGAAGGGAATTTCCCTTAAGTCCCTTCAAAATGATATTCAAAATGATATGTTACATTTTGTAATTATTAGCTTCTCTTCGTCTTAACCACCAAGCCCAGCAGTGCTCCCTTCCCAGCTGAATTGGCAGAACTCTATTGTCATTCAGCTGAGGTGTTCTCCCTAATGGCAGCAGTAAGCTCAGGTAACATCCCAGCCCCAGCTGCCTGTACTCACAGGTTACAATTTCCTGAGATGACCTCAGATTGTGGTGTTTGCCCGCTTCAGGAGACAGTAAAGAACATCAAACATGTCTTCATAAGCATCATAAATGTTTATTTAAAATTCTAAATGAGGTACATGTTTAAATGTTTTGTGGGCAGGAAGCAGTATTGATCACTGCTTGACCTTTTAAGAAAAACTATTACTGCAAGTTGAAATTGGCCGCTGTTCTTACAACAAACAAATTGGAATAATGTCTGTTTATAAGAAACAAAGGAAAGAAGGGGGACTATTGAGTGACCCATTTTGTATTAATATTTTATGGTGTTTGCAGCATTTTTCACAGTAATCCCAAATATCCTGATTTCTAACAATTTTCCTCTTTTATTTTGACTCTTTTTCAAATTGCTGCTGAAAGGGTAGAGTTAAAGTTGCCTTGTGTGCTATGTAATTCTCTACTAGCTCCCAGCCTTAATTTGTATTTTTCTGGCCTTTTAGTTGATTTTTGCAGTGAAGTTTGATTTTGTTTGGTTTTTGTTTGTTTCCTTTAATTGTTTGGAGGTTTGTTTTGTTTTTTCTTTTAATAGCTGTGCAAATTGTTGCAGGGTTTGTTTGCCCTCAAACTCTCAAACTCTACTTATTTTTTTTTCCTCTGTGATAATATGAAGTGTTTTCTCTGATGGCAACAATGCCCCCTTTTCGTGTAGTCTCAGGTTTAAAGTGTATCAGGCTCGAGTGTATTTGTTTGTACTTTAATAATATGCACATCCCCTCTGTGCCAATGCTGCTGTTTCCCTGCTGGCAACCAAGAGTGCCGTGAATCCTCATTCACCAATCCTTCTCTCCTCTTAAATGTCACAGCTGTCAGCAAAGGAGTGATGTAAAAAAATATTAGAACAATGTTTTCTAGATTCTTCTGTGATCTGCTGCTGCTTTCTCTCACGCAGCAAGTGATGGGAATCATTCAGCAGGGACAGTTTAGAAAATGAAAGCAGCTGAGTAAATCTGACTCATAGAACTAAATATCATGGATCAGATGGGCTTGTGCCAAACTTTCCCACTGGATTTACTGTAAGACTCTGACCCTTGTAGTATTACAGAAGTGGGTCAAATTTTCTGTGCTTGTACAGTAGGTCTTTTGACATTTTACCAATGCCAGTATGTACTATCAAAGGTTTTATCATCAGTTGCCAAAGAGATAACCACAAGTTTTGAATTCCAATAAAGAGTGTAATTGGATGTCCTGCACCTCAAGAAAATAACAGGGGAATGGATCACAGTGCATGTTACACCTCTGAGCTGCCATGAGGAATTTGGCACTGAGACTTGGATGGGATCTAGATGGAAAAAATGACAACATCCAAGAGAAGAGGATTTTATCCTTGTGGATTAGGAGACATTTCAGTGCTCTCTCAGACCTCTGTACCACCAGTCTGAGGCCATGCTGTTGTGTCCAGGAGGTGCAGGTGAGCTGCACTGTAAACATGGGATGTGACTCAAAAGGGAGCTTTTCTTCTCTCTTTTCTCCCCTCAGGTATCAGTAGCCTAGTCCTGATCTTGGCCATTCACCTCTCACCTTTATCCCCTAATTTTAATTACAGAGATTTTGTGATCCTTCTGTTTTGTTCCTTTTTGTTGGTTGGTTGCAGTCCCCTGCCCTAAAGATCCAACACCCATTTTTCTCAAAGGAGTAATGGTTCTCTTCTCCTCAGCCCCTCTAGTGGGGCACAGCTGATGAAATTTGTATTGCTGCAGTCTGGCTTTCACCTGACTATGAGCCTGCATCTTTCCATCTTGTCCACTCTGCTCTGTCTCAGAGGTTCCACAAGTTTGAGAACCTGGAGTTCTCAGCACAGTCACTTTTCCCCCTTCCCACATTAGTGGCATGACAGTTTGTCATCAGAGAAGTATTTATAGGCTTGTGAACTGCTTCACAGCCTCAGGTAGGGGACAGGAAAACCAAGAGCTAGGGACAGACCAGTGCTGGGTGTCCATCACCCCCTGCAGGTCTCAGTTCACCCAAGGCAAGGGTCAAGCACTGCCAGAGCTACAGGGCAGCTCAGTGGTGTGACAGCCAATGTTGCAATTGTAGAAGCTTGACTTTTTTCCAAAATGAAACAAAATCGAGTCTTCTAAAATGGCGATAATGCTCCTTACATTACCAGGGTGATACTGGAGGGATCATTTGTCTGCAGGTGTGCAGTGAAACCTCAGGCTGGTTGCACGCCAGACCCAGCCTCCCTCCCAGTTCTTATAACTCTTAATTCTGGCAGCACCGAAGTTAATAGTTTAGGAAAATTTTGCTTTTTTAATAATTAAGTCTGTAGAAGGTAGAAATCAACAGTACAGTGCGTTTTCCCAGCAGAGACCGTAAATTAATTAGGAGCAATTTGCTGTCAGAAACAATTTCCATAATTTTAAGTAAAAAAGCAGAAAACCCGTTTTTATCCTGAAGTGATTTAACTCCTGTGATGATGAATTATGTGAAATTGCAATTTACCTGCTCCTGGCTCCTGGTACCCAGAATGAAGCGGGTGAGAATCAGGTGCTGGTTTCTACTGCTGCTGGGGCAGAATTTCTGAGAGTGATGCTCTCTCTCCCCACCGTTCAGATCTTGACCTTTTCATAACAGAATTGTCTTTGACACTTGCAAATTCCTGTCAGGAGATAATGAACAAATTGCAGTGCTAATCGAACACAGGCCTTTTGTAGGCTTTTGCCTGATAGTCACGCACCAAAGGTCACAGTCTAACTAATGAGGGCTTTGGGTGATACCTACACAATATGTGGGCCTTTCTGAAAGGCCAAAATTTATGGGTGCCACTTGGGGACAATTCAGCTATCACAAGCATCTTAGAAGTACAGGAAAGGATGATCCATCCATCACTAAAACCCCATTATTGGACTTAAACACTCAGCCTAATATGCATAATTGCCAGACCTTGGGCTCCTCAAAAAGGCCCCAGTGTCATTATGATAGATCCTCCTCCCTGTTTACCAGGAAGAATGAACATGAGATAGTCCATTGTGGCATTTAGAATTTCAGGCCATCAGGATTTTAGGGTGATTTGCAGATATAAAGTCACTGGGATGCTGATTTAAATGAAGGGAACATTTGCAGAATCATAAATTTGTCCTGTGAAGTCTATTATGTGGATACCTTTCTGCAGCTGATAAGCATTAAAAAATTTACTGCTTCACACTTGCATTTTCTCCCCCTCTTTTTTTTTTTTCTTTTTTTTGGTGGCCTTTTCAGGTGTGACTACATCTATTAGGCCTTTCATTCTTCGCTGTTGTACAATTAAAGCAGTCTGACCTCTAGCTGCCAAAGGTTTCACCAAAATACATCATGGAAACAGTGCCTTCCAGAGCAATGGAATCTGCTGTATCATTAGTTCTTGCTTTAATGTGACATGTGCACTTGATTACAACTGCTCCAAAATATACAGGAATTGAAAAGGCACTGGAAGATAAATTAGGGTACTAACCTCAAAATCTGCAAGTTACCTGCAGAATTTTAAGCCAGCCTGGAGCACGTTAAGGCAGCAATGCTGCTCAGCCCTTTCCCCGGGCGCTGGCACCAGATCTCAGCCTCAGCAATGGCGTTTGGGCTGGTCTCCGTGCGTTCCCACTGCACACAGCTTGCATGGTGCCAGTCCCTGTCACACAGAGGCCTGGGGCATTGCCACGTGCAGCTCCACAGCTGCTGCGTCTCGGCGCTGGGTGAAGCCATCCCCGCATGGAGTTGATCTCTGTTTGGCTCGCACTCCGGGATTCTGTGGGATGGAAGGTGTGACAGAAATGGATGCTATATAAATATTTTTGAGTTCTAGAAATACAGGCTACAGAAAAAGCTCGGCTCAGAACTGACAGCGTAATCAGAATCTGCATTTCACACCCCAGCGACGGCGCCTTGTGTGACACAGTCTGCTTAGCACTACCCAGCACCACTGTAGCCTTCCAGATCTTCGAAGGAACCATGAGATGTGAGGTTTGCTAGTCTGCATATTCCTGTTCTTTCATATGGACTGAAAAATAGCTTTTCTTTTTTTTTTCCCATTGAATGATTACCTTGAAATTGTTTAGCTACTGATTCAAGCTCCTGCCAGATGAGAATTTCTGTTTCCACACTGCAATTCTTGCTAGATGTCTGGGTAGAACTGCTGAAAGGCATTGAAGACACCCTCTCCTGGTCATCCACTGAATGCATTAATTTATTTTCAAATGAGCTTGCAAGTCCTGTTTATGTTATGTGTGTGTTTATTTAAGGGTACGTTGGAAATTAGTGCTCATTTGAAGTTAGAGTCCGAGCCAGTGACGTGAGACATCTCTCTCAAATTATCTCAGCACGTGCATCAGACGCCAGGTCCAGGTAAGTTGTGCTGGATATGATAAGTTTGGACACATTGGTCCATGCAGTGAGAAACATCTTGTGTAACAGGCTTTGCACATTGCCACCAAGATCAAAAGCTGAATGACTCCAGGGTCTATCTGTCCTTAAAGCTTTGTTTTGTGTTGGGATTTTTTTGTCAGCCAGTCTGTCAGTGAGTTTTTGTTCTGAATCACTTTGCAATCTCCCCTCCAAGTAAATCCTGCAGCCACTGTTCATCCTGCTCACAGTGACAGCACCTGAAAGACCAGATGTGAGATATGTTGAATGACAGGCATGAGTCAGTTGCAGCAGGAGGCATGAGAAAAAAAATCAGAGATATTTTTGCACTTTGCTTCACATCTTCTACTTTGTGGAATCTTGCACTTTTGAGGCAAATTGCCTGCTATGAACTATAGAGCCCATTTCAAAACACAGTCAGCTCTTTCACATATAATATCCAGCATAAATCCTCAGAATTCCCCTTGTGCATATAACTTGAGTCAAACTTGAGTCAACTGCTATTTTGGCAAGGTGTGCACTGGCCAGGGCCTTCTTTCAAAATAAATATATAAAATCAACATGAATTCAGGAAGAATCTTCACATCTGTCACACACAGCATAGGTTCATTAGGTATTACCAAACCTCTTAGAGAATATATACACTATTTAAAAATAAAGGTACAAAGTGTTGGGAATTGGGGGGTGTTTTGATGCATCCTAATCTGGATATAGTCTTGACATAATGTTCCTGCAGCCTTTTAGTAAAAACTGCTCAAGAATTTCAGAAGAAACCTTTAGGAAGTTTGTCAGGGCACAGTCCTGAGACTGCTGATGAACAGCTTGGGTAAATCATTCTTAAAACTCCTCATTGACAAGCCAAGATAATAATAAACACATTGTCTTCACAGTTGTTAATTCTCTTTGTGGAAGATGGGGATTTTGTTGGGTTTTTTGTTTTGATTGTTACCTTCTCTACATAAGTCTTACTTGCTATCAAGCATCTGAAAATATTGTTACCATGGGATAGGAGACAGCTTCACACCTCAGGCCACCAGGAACACACTGATCTCTGATGCAGAGGTACAGGAGGAAATGTGTGAACTCCTGCAACATGAAATGTTAAACTTTATCAAATGGACTCTCCTGTAACCTCTTGAGGACCATCATTGCAGAATTTCCATCTGAATTTTCAAGTGGTTGCTCCAGTGGGATTTAAGCAGAAGGGCCCTGTGACGGTTCCATCTGAATTTGCCTGGAAACATCAGGGGGACTTCCTATATGGACTGTGCATTTGTGCATAATAACGTTAAATATAAAGTGTTCTTAGCCTTGTCATAAAACTAAGAATGGAATTTAGTTAAAATAATTCCCAGACTGGGGAGATCATTGGAGCTAGCACTTCTGTGGCCAGGAGAGAGACTCAGAGAAGGCAAATCATGGACTTAGCAGTGTCCTACATATTAAATGTTTTGTAAAAGATTGGAGCTAGGGGAACAAATAATCCAAGTAAATGAGTAAAATTCCTTGTGTTGCTGGGAGGGGGGGAAGGAGAGGAGATATTGTTTGGCTTGGATCCAAGAATGTGTTTAAAGCATGTTAAACTTTAATGAGGTAAATAGTCTCATCTCTGTGGTGCAGAACGTTTAGGCTTAATTCTAGGCACATGCTTAAATTCTTTGCCAAATTGGGGCCTAAAAAAGAGTTATGCTTTTGCATTTGAGAAGCAGGGATGGCATCACATGACTTCTATATTTAATCACAACTACTGAAGGCAGCTGGGATTTTGAATACAGAATACTTAAAGCAAACTGTTCTTGATCAATCCATAGAGAAATACTCAGAGGGAGAAAAAATATATACAGTAAATTTGAATAATGAACAGTTTTGAGGAAATTGCAATCTGCTTGCAGACATTTGGAGAGCAGAAAAGAAGCTAAATTTGTTGAGTAAGTTACTTGCTGTGATCTATTCTCTTGGCTCTAATTAGAGAGAAGTGAGCAGTAAGGGAACCCAGAAAATGAGACTGCTGTGGACTGAAGTGCCCAAAGAGAAGTGTTTAAGTTGGAAGGGTTTTTTTAAGTGGATTATTTTCCCCCAAGTATTCTTTAAATAGGAGGGGAAAACGTATAAACAATCGACTTTGATGCTTGACAAATATGACAGAAAACATTTGTGTTTTCTTTGGAATTCAAATCTTTACGTTTACTATAGGAGTTAACTGTGTCAGTTAACAGCTGACAACTTGGTAATTTTTTAGTCTTACTGTCCAAAAGTCTCTTCACTGGCTGCTTCAGATCAGACTTGCTCATTAGCAGCATTTAGGTCACAATGCAGCAAATCATTCTATCTTTGAAGACCTTACATGACTGATGGCTGCCCTGTGAAAGACTAAAATATAACAACTGTCACTATTGTTTCTTCCAAACAAAGCTTCCAGACATCAGATGGAAGGTCATATCCAGAAACTTTAAATTCAAACTCTTCCCTCATCAGGCTGCCTCTTACTTTGTAGCAGGTCCACAGTGACAGTCTCTCCACACAACAAAACTCACTCTTTGCAGTAATAGGAAACTGATTTATGAAGGGCAGAACTTTCTCAGGCTGGTGGTGAAACAAATCCACAGGAACACAAGATGATCACATCTTAGGTCACATTTCTTTAGCCCTGATTTCTGTAGTACAAAATATAAAGTGTCAGAGATTTTTACTAAAAACAAAAACAAAACAAATAACAAAAACCCAAAACCCCCAAACTAATCACTCTGCAAAGTAATTAAGGCAGTAAATTGAACCTCTTCTCTCTTATCACCAGTATTGTGGGGGTTGGAACTAGATGTTCATTAGGGTCCCTTCTACTCTAAGATTCTATGATTAGCAACCTTTTAAACCCATGGAAAGTCAATCATTGGATCCAAAGTCAATCTTTTGGATCATTTTGTCGTGTCTCTTGTACTGGGGAGGAGAGTTAGGAGCTCCTACTTTGAAAATGGGATGTGCTTGTTACATTTCACTTCTTAAAAGGCAAAAAATATTTTTACGATGTTTTTAATCTTTCCTGTGCGCTTGAAGCATGCATGGTGGGCTGAGTGCTGTTCAACTGTTTCCATATCTGCTTTTAAACATTGCTTCCATTCCAAATTTCCACAGTTTGTAGTCTTTCTTTTCATGATTACTGCATCACCATTTGATGTTCTCACACAGAAATTCTTATAAACAATTCTTTTGGGCATGACTGCAGTACATGTGTTCTTAATACTGAAGCTGGGTAAAAATACAGCTGAAATGGTTTCTCCCCCATGCATTTATAACACAAAAATCCTCTGCCTGGAATTCCTAGAGTTCCTTCAGATTTGTCACAAGCAGAGCTGATGGACTTTAGTTCAATATTTTTCTGTTAGTCAGCTTCTAGCAGAGGAAGTGGTGACCACTCTAGATTGAACAGTCTGAGGCAGTGAATGGCAGCACCTCATCCCTTCCTATGCTCTCTCTCTACCAATGACATCCTTGTTCGTGCCACTCAGATCCATGGTCTTTCCCCCTTGATTTCATTCATCCTATTGTAGCCTTGCAGGATTGTTCTCAGGGTACAACAGCTTGTTGAAAGGTGTTTATAATAGCAATTACACCTACTCCAATCACTAAAGTGTAATCTTTATCTTAATCAAAAAAAGGAAAAAGAAAAGGACAGGGGAGGGCAGAAGAAAAAAATATACATCACAAACTACTCCAAAGTTCTGCTTGAGTTATTTTTCAATTACAGCAGGTGAAGCAGAATGAAATTGTTACAGCCATTTATTGATTGTGTTACTATCCATTAAGGTACAACAGAAGAAGTCCATCATATCGTGTAACAACTTAACTATTTAAAATAACAAAGGCTTCCTATTGTTTCCCTTTTTGGCCATTATCCTGACAAATACATTCCACTTCCATGCTGGAAATCAAATTCAGGAATCATAATGAAGAAATTCCGTATTCAAGGTGACATTATTTCTTCTCCTAGCTATTGAAATTCTTCAGCTTTTCCATTGAAAAATAACTGAAGCAGAACAAAGGTAATGAAATATATTAATTATATTAATGATGTTTTACTGAAACTGGCTGCTTCCTAAAGAGAGGGCATATATAACTGTAAGGAGAGATTCTATCAGTGGCTAGACAATTAACAGGTAATGCTGTCACAGGAGCAATTTTAGCTGCTATGAACTATTCAGCCACCTGAATGACAGACCCTTGTGAAGTTTGGTGGTGAAGAGCAAAGTTTATCATCTCTTCTAAGGTGGTGGCTGCTCTGTGCTGGGGAGGGAGCCAGTGGAGTGGTGCAATGAAAGGCAGATTTAGTGAGTGATGCTGTAGATGTTGGTGAGAGCAGGCTGGGCGTGGGTTCTCTGTTGGTGTCACTGCAGCTAAAAAGCTGATGTCCAGTGTCTGATGAAGAACCATATGGTCTTGAGCTGCTAAAATTTCCCTTGAAAGAGTCTCTGTGTGTGTTTAATAATCTCTGCCTCTTATTGGCAGCCCAGTGGGAAAGGTTTTCTGGACCTCTTAGGGACTGTGGTGAAAATGGAGCTGCACAGAGCAGGGAAGTTATTCCTGTGCCAAGGAGAACTCCCGTCCCTGGCAATGCTGCACTGCTCAGGGAGAGGGATGGGAGAGCAGGGCTGGGCAGTGTCACTTCTCCTTGCAGGCTCTAGCAGTGTGTGCTGCACAGGATCAAGCCACAGACATGTGGGGTGTTCAGCTTGTTTCATGTTTATTTTCATGAGTTCTTGCTTTCACCCACGCACCAGCTTAAATTTCCTACTCAAAAAAAGAAACAAAATCTTAGGAAAATGAAGATGACAGATCAGATCCCTATTCTACTTCCACCAGTGCTAGCAAAGAAATTACTGAGACAGGAGCCAGGGTCCTTTTCTCCATAGTATTGACCATGCCTTAACCTTGCTGCCCCTTCTCTTCCCATTGTCAGCTGTCAGATCACTCTCCCCAGCACTGATAATCTCGTGGTGTTGCTGCAACTGCTAACATGAAATGTCCACTGCCTGTTGCTGTAACCACAACTTCTCTCTTTGAACCTATTCACTACACATAATCTTCAAGTTTCTTGCAGCTACACATAATCTTCAAGTTCTGCAGCTTTCCTAAGTTAATTCGACTTTATATTTTGAATACCCATTTAAAGACAAAGCAAGGCTGGTGTTCATGGCTTTCTTGCACAGTTATTTCTATCCTAAAATCCCTAATGACTATTTTTGGCGTTTCAAATCATTGTAAAGTTTTGCCAATTCCTGTGTCCTGCCCCACTGTCACAGCAGGTTTGGGCTCTTGCGTCTCTCAGATGTCTTTTATTTGACTTGTACAGTAAATACCTGTCAGACCCCTGAAGCTGTTTCATCATGCAAACCCCTTGATCTCCATAATTGATGCTGAAATGCTCAATATGAGTCCCAGTTGTGTGTGTCAGGGGGTTTTAGGATTGGCTTGAGCAGTGTTTTTGTAGGGTAGTGCCCCCACCCTTGTGCAGACTGGTCAAGGGTGCACAGAGCAAAAAAGGAGCTGCACATCAGGACTGGGTTAACATTCACTGCCCTTTGTGCTTTCAGATGTCTGGGGTATTTCCTCTTTGTATAAAGAGGTTGAAAATAAATATAAAGCACCTTAAAACATTACTGTGCACATATGTCATTTCTTAATATAGCTCTAGAGCTGAGGCAAAAAGGGCACCTGTCCAGCCATCCTTGGGTCTGCCATGAGTGCAGTGCAGGTATTTCTGAGTCACCTGGTGATGAAGCAATATGCATGGAGTTCTTTGTTTCACTGCACAAGCAGCTCCCACACGACTGTGCTGTGTGGTTGCACGTCAGGGGTTAATTTTGTTCTCCAAGCACATTTGGGAGTGTGTTCAGGCAGCACACAAAGTGAAGGCTGGGAATCAAAGCAAGCAGGCTATCTCCTCCCACAGATCTCGCAGCAGAATTTAGGAGCTGAACGATGCAACATGTGCATAAAAGCTTGATAATGTTTTTAAAACATATCACTTGAAATATGTTAACGCATATGTTCCGTCATTTAGAACTCTTTCATAATACATAATTTGGCCCTTTAGTTTTACACCCAGCTCATTATGGCTCATGTGCAAAGAGAAACATTCTCAAAAATTTCTCCTGGTCTTTCCCCAACACTAGCATGACCTTTCTTTCCCACCTTGTGCAATCCCTTTTTTCTCTTGGCATCTCACTTTCCAGCTCTTTCTGAGCCATTTCCAGTCTGGTGGCAGTTCATCCCATCAGTGTTTCGAGGGAGGCTGAAAGCTGCAGCCTGCCTAAAGGAGGATTCAGCTTGCTCTCATTTCAAAAGTTTAAAGGTTTCCCACAGTTCAGATTTGCCTGATTGTCTGTCTGTGAATAATTGGTTCTTCTGAAGCATCAGGTTATTTTTGGTTTGTTTTTTTTTTTTTTTAATTTATTTGTATCAAGAATAGATAAACAGGGTAACAGAACTCCATTGTTACAGGAATTGTTGTGAAACAGGCAAATTTCATGTTAGTTTTACAAAAAGGTTTAAATTCAAGTAAGAGTTTACAGGCACACGCACAAGACCTATGTGTCATTTTAATTTCTCAGTCCTGGTAAGATAATAAGCCAATAGGCAGAATGGCATTTTCATTTAAAAACTGCAGGAGATTCAGACAAATCATTGCACAGAAGTTCCTTGGATGAGGCAAGGTAATGCTTTTCGTACCATATTTTCAGTTAAATAAAGTATGTCCTTTACACAGGGCTGTAAATTGGCCTTGAGCACAGCTCCAGGTGGAATTTCCCCCTCTTCCCAAGGATCACACACTGCAGGCTGCCACCCAGCCCTTCCTGTGGGCACACAAATTACAATGCTGATTTTGTAAAGTTGCCAGTTACTCAGATGTATGGATTCCTCAAAATCGGTCTCTTTCCTGACTTCTGAATTTCATACAATTTTGCTCTTAATAGTTCCCTTTCAAGGTCAAAAGCAATTTCTACACCTCTAGAAATGTTCTACTTGCAGGGATTTTTGATGTTCCTACAGTTCATGATTTTTTACTAGAAATTCATTTGTCTCAGCAGATGGGGGGGTGATCAGATGATGCTGAGCAAACCCATGGGGAGCTGCCTTCCTGATCTGTCTCGTTTTGTGTAAAGCAGGGTAGAAACTTCTGGTTTAATTGTGACTGACTTCCCTCTGCACAAGGGTCCTGAAGTCTGAGTCAGGAGATTTTAAAATACCAGCTGCTGATCACAGGCAGAAGGACAGAGGTGCTCAGTTACTCTCTTGAACATCTGAGAGTTGCCTGTTGTTGTTACCTGGTACAGAAATATGAGAATCCAGGGAAGAGAGAAGAATGGTACCCCATGGAATGAGCTGGTAGCATTGAAAAGCTGAAAACTGGATTGAAACAGGGAACAAGCTTCCACATGAAACCTTTATTTTCTTGTGGTTAGCAGTCTGTTTTCAGAGTTTGGGCTTTTCTGGGTTTGCCTTTCATTTTGTTTCCAGATCAACAATATCAACGTGTTGGATTTTTTAAAATTTATTTATATTTCCCTTTCCCCACTTTCCTTTCTTGCTCCCCATGTTTAGTCGCTGCATATTCTAAGGGTATGTGAACAGCCAGAAAATGCAAATGGAACTCAGTATGGTAAACCTATAATTTTTTAGAAGCTTTATGTTTAAATAGCTCAAAAAATCTCCCTCACAATACCTTCTCTGCTCTGTTTAAAGTAAAATATAGAAAATACTTCAATTCTTGAAGTACATTAAGTCTGTATTTTGGTAAGCCAGTAAGCACATCAGCTTATTCTTTTTTTTTTCCCCACAACATATGGGGCTTTCTGTTTATTGCCTTTCCCTAACTTTCAGTATTTTTCTTTGAGCTTTTGTCAGCAAAGGCACACGCTCCCCTCTGCGGTTTGCACTCCTTCAGAAAAGCAGTAGGTGAATTTGAGTGATTTCCCCTTGCGAGAATGAGTTCGGTTTGAGAGCTTAGGTGAATTATATTCTGCTGATTAGCGAGGCAAGCGCTGTGCTCCATCTGCTAGAGGATGGCAATGGGATATTTATAACGTGATGGATGTTCCTGTTGGGTGGGTTTGCAGGGCTCCAGAGTGACTGAGCCATCCACCCTGGGCTGCTCCCTCTGGTTTCTGTCAAACTGGGCACAGGGAGTGCTGCTGCAGGGCTTTGTGCAAGGACCACAGTTCATCCACAACAGCAGCCAAGCCAAGGGACATTACCCTTTTCCCACAAGAAATTCAGGAAAATAAATGTTTTCTCAGTTATAACGTAGCTATTCAATGTTAGGTTATTATTTTTCTCCCCCCTCAGAGCAATTAGAGAATGTGCATATGAAATTTCTCCTGTGTTCATTGTGCACTGCCTAACAGGATGTTTCTATTGTCCTAGTTTGCTCTGAATTGCACATCTATATTTGTACAAATCCTCTAGATTTTACACCTCTCCCCATCCCAGGAATGGGTGGGTGCTTCAGTGCTGCAGAAATGCTGGGTGCTGTTATTAGGGCACCTTTACCAAATGCATTCCTTTATTTCAGTATGTGGAATGAACACTTGAAAACCCTGCTGTTCACTGCTTAACACACTCTTCCTCCCAATATGACCAGAGCAAATACTTCTTAGCTCCCAGAGATGACATACTTCAAATAAACTGAGAAGCCCTAAAAAAGCCCCCCCAAAACTCAAAATTAATTACAGTGGAATTGCACAAGGATGTCTTGGTACTGAACCATGTTGAAATCTGCTGCTCTTTACAAGTCAAAGGGACATATCCTGCTCTGAAGTAAGGCACTTGTTTTTCTTAAGGTCATACAAAACAAAGCATATTATTTGAACAAATGTCAGAATAATGTGTGTAATGAAATATACTATTTACTTTCTTTCAGCATTTGAACTGTGACAAATCTGGAAAGGAAATCAACAGTTACTGCTCTTGTTAAATAGTCCTTTTAATATTACAAGTAAGCTCACGTTGCTGGGCCCATGTGTACTTTAATGATTCCTGGAAGTACGATGACTCGGCCCAGAGGAAAGCACAAACCTAATACTTTATTTTGTGTGAATTAAATGCAGCTAATTAAAGCGTAGGAAAATGAAAAAGAATTAGGCAAAATAAAAGCACTACCGTAAAGCTTTTATTAAACACTTATACAGTGCATAAAGAATGTGCAGGAAAAAATGAGCCACTGATTCATTTCTGAGAGCTGCTGACTGCAGCCTCCTGGCTGAGGCACCATCTTTCATGTCTTACCTACCCCTGAGTCAGAACTCACTCAGGTTTGGCCCCTTGGGCATTCAGAAAGGTGCTGTGTATGAAATGACCCAATCTGAAAGTGGGATTCCACTTAGCACACAACAGAATGACCCCCTGCACAGGTGGAACAAGTTACCTACTGACAGTGTTATGGATAACACACGTGCTCTGCCACTTGGGCTGGTGTAAATGAACATTTGCTCTCTTCTCAGTGGAAGTTAACATCTCATAACCCAGCCAGTTGCCACTGAGGTAACTGGAAACAGGAATAGATCCCACATGGGAATAATAAATAAAGATACACAGTGCCAGAGAATTTCATGGTGATTAAATTCCCAAGCAGAGGAGGTCACACTTCACTCACCCTGAATTTTCAAAACATGTTTGCCTCCGTCATTTATTTCTCTGGACTTACACTGATGTGCTTTCTTGGAAAAGCATTTTTAAGAAGTTATTTGCATGAAGGATGTGTGGGTAGAGTTATGCTCAGATTAAGGGCTGGCAAAGGTCTGAGGGACAGATGTGCCTGGGGAGAACAAGAAGACAGTGAGCTCCTGGATTAGAGCAGCAGGTTGGGAGCTGTGCTGGGAGTCAAATATCCCAGCTTGATTTGGGTGGCAAGAAACTCCATTCAGAAGGCCAGGTGTTACCTAAAAACCAGGAGAGGCTTTTTGTTTTCATGGAAGTGTGAGACCAAAAGCTCCAAGATGACAATACCTGGATAAAGTTGAGGCAAAGAACATTGATGTTGAAGGCTTTGTGGCATTTCAGATGGACAGCTGATTTCAGAGTAGTTACTGGGAAAGATAGAGAGAAAAATGTATTTAAACTTTCTACCATCTGTTCCTCTGAGAAACAGGAAAAGTGAGAGAGGACACAGCAGGATCTCAGGAAACTGTATTAAAAAAACAAAGCAAATAAATAGGGGAAGAGGAGTTAAAGTACATGAAGCCAAAGCTGACTGGATGAAGTTGAGAGAAAATGTGGAATGATGCTAAGTTTGAAATATTTTTTTTATGCTATAAGACCTAAATAGTTCAGGTTCTGAAAAAAAATCTGGTATTATTGTCTTTTAACTTCTTTAATTTTTATTTTTCTCATTTGTTTGTTGCAACTCAGAAAAAAAATTCTTGCAATGCCAATGTTTCAAATGCTATGGGAATCCTGGATGGCATCCAGCTTTTGCTGCTTTTATTGTACCATGGATCCCACAGAAGGGCTATATTGCTCTTCCAGTACAATATGGGTTTTATGAACAAAAATTCCACCTCCTGGCTTTGTTAGTGAGTTGGGAGATTACCCTAAGTGTTTGGCTGTTTTGTACACACCCAGCAGAGCTCTGGGCTGCTTGTGATGAGGATGACCACTCCAAAGAGGGCTAATGCCAGGGATAACAATGTCCAAGAGTGGGCTTGGTATTCACAGTGAAATACACACCAAGAAATATCACACAGTGCACTAGTTTTATATATTTTAGGTTCATTTTCTGTTCTTGCTTATGCCTTCATATCTCTTATTTTCAGGTCATTTAAATAAGAGACATGTGGTGGGACTCTATCATTTAAGCAAAATTGGTATTCTGCCATCCATGAAATTGCATGGACACCTTCAACTTATCCCAATGTGCAAATTATGTGTATTTCTCTCCCTTAAAAAGTCAATGTGAATAAATGCTTAAAAATATGGGTCACAAAAAAAAAAAAAAAAAAAAAATAAAAAGGTTATTTTTTTCCCCTTCAGAGTTCATCTTGGTTTTGCCAGCTTTTCTCTTCCTCCTTCACAGCAAATATACTGAGTTGGATAGTTGTTGGCTAAATAAAAGGAATAGTTGACAGATGTGACAGCAATTTATTGTTTCAGTCCACATGGTTATATTCCTCCTGTTTG
>NW_005054345.1:44762-66175 GCF_000277835.1 Geospiza fortis | reverse complement strand
CTTCATGAGGTACACCTGCACTTCCCACGGGAGCAAGCCTGGGATGCGTTTCCAGGCTGTGACTGCTGTGACCACATTGCTGAGTAGTCTTTAGCTGCTGCAGAGCCCAGAGGAGCCTGTTGAACCCCTCTGCCCCACGGCTGTGTGCCAGCACCCTCCCCTGCTGCAGGAGGTGCATGTGGCACTGCCATGCATCTGGGTTTGCTGCAGGCAAAAGGCAGCAGCAAACATCTCTCTGCCATACTTCTGGTCTCCCCTGAAATGCCAGGAGTCTGGGTTAAGGAATTCACAGTGTAATTCTGGGGTTTTGCAAGAGTGGAGCTGGAAGAGATTTCCTTTGGGTTAGCACCCTGACATTATCCTAACCAGAGATGGTGCCACAAAGTCTTGGACAGCGGTCCCAGGAGAATCCTGGAGAGTCATCTGGCCCAACCCAAGCAAAGGAAACACACACCATGCCTGGGGGATGTTTCTGTCACCTCGAGGGGCAGAGACTCCCCATCCCCATCCTGCAGTCTGCTGATGTCTGAACTAAACTGACCCTGATGCACTAAAAATCCATTCTTTCTATCCCTTCCACAATACAGAATAAATAATTCCTTTCCTTTTCCACAACAGACTTTTAAGTACCTGAAGTTTGCTTTTTTTAAGACCAAACAACCTCACTCCTTCCAGCCATTTCCCCTGTGTCACCTCTGTACAGGTCCTTGCTCTGCCCAGGACTCCCTGCACAACAATTTCTCTGCTGCTCCAGCTCAGGCTGTATAAAAGCTGAACAGAGCAGGCAGATCAAATCCTGTATTTCATATTTGCCTCATTTGTAAAGTCTGATGCTGTTGACTTGGGTTGAGTTTCTGATTTAAGATATGTCACAGTTTCTTGCAAAATCTCTCTCTTGGGTTGTCTTCTAGCTTGTATTTGTCCAGTTAGGTATTCCTTATGTATAACCTTGTCCTTATTGATCTCTCACTATTTTTTCATCAGGCTCTTTCTTCAAGTTGTCATGCTCACTCTGAATTTTAATCCTGTCCTATAATATTTTTTTTGTGGTATTTTCAAGTCAATACCAGTGAAAGAATCTCTGAAAATGATGAAGGGGGAGGAACAGGACACTCAGTCCTGGATAACTTATTTCCTAATTCTGTAATTTATTATGAATTGTTTGGTCTCTATGAAAGGCTGTTAGTAAGCTGATGCCTATACTATCAGTAAGATGTATGTATACCTATTATTTCCTAAGGTACATTGTTTATGAAGTATTGAACTATAATGAAAAATTACAAAACACTGAGGCTGAAGATGGCAAAAGTTGGCAAAACACCAGTATGGACAGACATTCAGGGGTCAGCAGTGTGAGCAATCAGAATAACACTGTCTGTTTGCAGGCCTGGAGAGCAGAGAGAGCACTTAAAGCTTACAGAAATGCTAGTTCCCAACTTCAAATTCACATTACTATTTGAAAGATGGTGAACATTTGCATTTTAATCTGGAGTAACAGCAGCTTGGCTCCCCATGATAAGAAGATAGTGATTCAATTAGTTAATGTGTGTGCCTCCACTTAGAAACACTAGCCTGGCTTTTAATGATGTAACACCTTCCTTCATTTCTTCATGTAAGGTGACTTGCAGACTTGTTTCTGCCTGCAGGGTTAAGATGTAAAATGGTATCTTTTAATAATCCCAAAAGGCAGGACCTGCCTGCTCTATGCCATCGAGGAAAGCTTGATTTGCTCTTCTGGGCCTGCTCCAGGTCTTGAAGATGGTGCAAGCTGGATTAGATTTTAACAAGGTAGAATAAGATGAATACATAACAAGACCTGATCCCGTCCTTATGTCGATTGAATGTGCTGTAGTTGTTCCAAGCCTCCTTGCTTCACCAGCTTTTCAAACTGCTGTTCACATACTGTTGGCTAAAAATGAACGAGAAAAAATACATTTCCTTACTGCTTGTGCCTGAATTTATGACTATTGAGCCTCCAACTTCCAGTTATGATCTGTCTCATATATGTAATAACACATTTTCTGCAGGTGATGAGGTTGCTGTAACTTGTGATGAAGTGCAGGCAGCAGTTTGGTTTATTTTGTAATGCTTCTTTGTGTGTACCTGAAAATGGGTCATTTTTCTCCTGCAAGAATCACAACAGGTATCTCTGCAGGGGGACAGGCAGCAGCTGAACTGCACAGGGAAGGAGGGATGCTGCCGTTAGCTTCACTCCGATTAAACTCTTGCTGCAGCTGGAATAAAACTACCCAGATGCAGGCTCCAGGCTCACCAGGTGGAAATTGTTCCCAGGAATAAATAAAAATAGTGATGATGAAGATTGCCTCTTTAACACACACAGAGGGGGAATGGAAATTTGTCACTTATGGGTTCTGCTTTGGGGACGGCAGAGATTGTTTCCTTGCGTGACCTTTATAACAAGAAGTGTCAGACTTCATCCTGTATGTATCAGACTGGTGTGACATTGGATATTAATCCTGATGGAAAAGGATTATGTGATTTTCACAGGCACTCAGATAGATTATCCTTTCTGGCCTGGCTGGAAGGTGGCAAGAGTCCCTCTCTGCAGAGCTGGCTGGGAGCAGATTGTTCCCCAGAGAGCAGTACCAGAATAACCAAGCAAGGCAGCAGCTCTGGCTACTGAACTTTCTTTTCACTTTCCACTCATTTCTCTTGTTCAGACATGTTGCTTTAAGGACTTGCCCCTTTGAGCAGGGGCAGTGGCATGGACGGAAAAGGTGGAAAAAAGAAAGACTTTGAGAAGTATTTCTGTTAACAAGCTCTTTGAAACACTGAGTAAAAAATACCTGAA
The DNA here is from genome assembly GCF_000277835.1 of Geospiza fortis. Taxonomy (NCBI): domain Eukaryota; kingdom Metazoa; phylum Chordata; class Aves; order Passeriformes; family Thraupidae; genus Geospiza; species Geospiza fortis. The sequence goes on along the minus strand of NW_005054345.1, from coordinate 63,363 downwards.
GGAACTTCTGGAGTAACATCACATTCAAAAAGATGTGCTTTTGTTTCTGGATGCCCATTCTTACATTGAAGTTTTGCCCAATATTTTGACAAATAATATTTTGTCCTTAGGTCTGGGCACAACTGATAATTTTGATGTTTCACAATATCATGTTAAGCCCTGAAATCTCTGCTGGGTTTCACACTGGATAATAAGAGAACCAGTCATGTTTTGTCTGCTTTCGTGCTCACTTCCCACTGCATCTCTCCCATGTCCCTGCCTTTCACCCCTCCAAGTTACCTCACTGAACTTCCCACAGAAAATGTTCCTTCCAGGAAGGGGGTGGGATGTCTGCTCTTGCTTGCAAGTTAAAAAATCAGGTTGCTGCTGCTGTCAGGTATTATGGCACTATTGTTCTGGGGATGAGGGGTCCTACCCACCTGTGTGAAAGGTGTGTGCTGTAGGAGAGCTGTTCCCCAGCTTCTCCAGGGAAAAAGCAGGGGGTTGGGTAAGGGATTCAAGGGTTGGGCCCTGCTCACCAGCTGCCCCAGGCTGTACTGCAACAGTGATAGGGGACAGAACTGCATGGGTGTCACTTCAGCCCCTTCCTGGGGCTGTAAATTGATACAGCAGCTGAATAACCTGAAATACAAATCTCTTGGGGTTCAGGTTTTTGTTTTGTTTTAAATTACAATAAAAACTGCAGTTGTACAAAAACCTTTTGGGGAAGTGGGTAAAGCCATAGGCTTACACTGGGACACTGTAGCCTGCAACCACTTGCTGAAGCCTTTATAATTTACATCACTTTCTTTTTCTTCTTTGGTGTTTATAGACTCAAGCATTAAAAAAATACATGAGCAAATCTATATTTTAAGCTCTCCTATATTTGCCTCCTGATTGCTGAGAAATTTCATACAGGGAGTATTTTCCCAGACCTTCCAGAATCATACTCTTACTCTTTCCTGAAGTGGGTAAGGTCAGCCTCTGCTCAGAAATATACATTTTTCCCTGGTGCCTTGGCAGGAACCTCACAGACTGGACACCTGGCTTTCAGACAAGCCAAGGAAAGAAAAATGAGAAAAAAATCCCTCTCCTGTGATGTGAAAGCAGAACCATTTGCACACTGTGTCAGTAGCTTCTGCTCGTTAGACCTGCAAACTTTCCAGTGAAAAATGATCTGAAAATAAATGTGCAGTGAGTCATTTTTTTTCCTTCCCTGAGTTATACCTTTAATTAATCTCAATCAGTTTACAAAATCCATTTTTACTCAGATTTAAAAAGCATGCACTCTGACAAATAAATCTTGTACCAAGTCACAGCGTTTGTGATTGTTCCCGCTCAAGACCTGTCAGCAAATGTATCATTACTAATTGCCCAAGTTCCAACAAATCAAAACACTCCAGTTTTATGTTAAGAAAGGAATTGAGTCCTTAAATTTCTGTATCTGTTAAAGCTTTAAACTGCTTTAGTGCATCACATGGGGGCATGTCAGCTTCAATTCAGAAGTAATAATCCAAAGAGTTGTCAATAATTGAGGACAGTATATATAGGCTTATTTATTATAATCCAGTTAGGCTTGTTCTTTTGATTTGATTTGGTTTTATATTTTCCTTTATCCTCAAATCCCTTTTGGACTTAAGAGACCAGTATATAAGCAGCAGGTGAAGGTCATTAAAAAAATTAGTCTATTTACCTCAATGAAATCCAGGCTCAACTCAGGATATTTCATGCAAATTACAAACAAAACAAGAAAACAAACTGATGATAGAAATATGAATCATATTGTGTGTTTAAGAAAAGTGCAGCTATTCCACCTGCCTTGTCTCTGCAGGAGGGCTTTATATTTCATGATCCAGACTTGCTGTAAGCACTCCCCATTGCAGCCTTGCTGTGTTCTGACCTATTGCCAGTCCTGGGTTTGTACCTGTCATCCCATGTTTATGGAAGTTCATGTTCTGCAAAGTGAAGAGTAATAACCCTTTAGCTGCAGTGTTACAATTATTTTGAACTACCCACAGATCTCAATGCCTTTCTCATTTGGTTTGTTCTTTATAAAGCAAAATAGAAGACAAGTGTTCATTCCTTCTTCTGTGTTTGTGGCTTCAAGTTGTATTTTGAAGTAATTTAAAAATATTCTTCTCCTTGTTGTTTTTACATTTTTGCCAGACATACTTCTCTTTGGCATGTCATCCCAAAGTTGCTGTACATAGACTGTGTAATGCCAAAGACCTCCACCTCTCAAATACTAGTAGCCTTTAAAAAAATCACTTTGGGAAGTGTAAGATTTTCAGAATAATGTCACCAGTATTTACATAGTCTGTGATTGAAGGTATACTTTAATATTCAACAGGGAGGAATTTATTACGGAAAACTAAAGTAAAGCCAGCCCTGTGTGCTGCCACACTGTTGGGAAAGCTCTCATTCCCAGTGGGCATACCAAGAGCCTTAACACAAACCTGAGAATAGTCAGCAGCCCCTTTCTCAGTTACACTGTGCTGTAAAAATAGTCACCCAGACCAGCAACCAGAAATTTGACCTTATAATGCTCTACACTAAAGCTCATCATTGTTACACTAATCTTGCCTTCTTGCTTTATTCTGTCCCTGGATTGTTGCATGCTAATGGTGATTTTTTAGGGGCATTTGTGGGAGAATATGAGTTGGCCAACACCAGGCACTGTAGCAAGAACTCTCCCTAAACTCAGGCCTCTACTAATACAGGGGCATAGGAGGAGAGAGAATTGCTTTGTTTTGGGTGGGGATGAAAAGAGACTGATTTTAACATTGTGGATGTTTATCAGCAGAAATGATTTTTAACGTGTCTTAGAATTCTTGCCTGTCCATGATATAGAATAGGCATAAAGTAAATAAAAGGTAATAAATATTCAGGCCATGCTATTGCTGAGTGACAGTTGGTGCTTTCAGTGGATTTTATGTATCCATCAGTGATAACCTGCAAATAATTCATTACAGTGTGCCTTCTGAAATGATGAGGCTTTGTTAAGCAACATTCAGCTAATGAAATAGCACACCTTAGGCAAAACACCTCCAACATGTGCCACTCATCGCTGCCAAAGACTAAAATCACTCTACAAACGAGACAAGTGAAAGGCAGCTACGTGTTGTGCCAAGGAACAACGTATTCCTTTCAATTCAAGGGCATTCCATCTCAGGGTGCTCGCTCCCTGAGCTGCTCTCACATGGTGTTTCTGAGGTTGCTTCATTGCATGACTCACCCCACAGCCTCGCCTGCCAGGCCGGCACAGGATCAGGAACCCGACTCCGTGCCGCACTCAGGGAGTTTTATGAGACTTTTTGTGGACAGCACCTTCTGTATGCTGCCTTTGAGCAACAGCTACTCCCAAAGTGCAATGGATTGGCTAAGAATCACTTCTCCTGCTGCTCACAACTAAGCCTCTTGCTCTTTGAATCCTTTTATTGCTTCCCCATCTTTTCAATATTAGCGCTGAGCCTTCTGTCCCTGCTGGCTAAATCCCACCTAATCCAAATCTTGTCTTTAGTACATCTCTGCTATTATCTCCTGTATCCCTTCCACGTCATGTACCCCTCCCATCTCGACTTCATCATCATTACAACATAAATACCTGATGCCTTCCTGACACAGCTTCCCAAATTTTGTCGTCCTTCTCTAAGCTTATTTCTGAGGGCACCCACTATCTGTTCTTGCACCTCCTACCTGCGTCATCTCACAGCCAGCCTGCTGTCCCAGACTGATTCTCAAGTCTGAAAGTGTCAGCCCCCTAAATCTCAGTCTGCAAAAGCATAATCAGACAGAAAATGTTGTGGTCGAAACACCTTTGTTAGTCATATATGTGAATCAGAGCTTTTTGTCTGGCCATGTGAGTTTCTGGTAGCTTCAGTGGGCTTACTCATGACAGCAAATGCTACATTCAATAGTAGGCATTTGCAGGATCATCCTCTGTGATTGTAATCCCTTTTAGATGGGGAATGTGTCAGCATTTTATAAAGGGATGTAAAGATGCATGTGGCCTGTACAAAGTCTCCATAATTAATGTTGCTCCATCAGTTGATTACAGGAATTTACAGGCTGCACTATTATAATACAATAGCCTGTTGGAGTTTGATGTTTATGAAGAAAGGATAGAAGGAAAAAAGGGGGAAATTAGTGCAAATGTTCCTTGATGTGGTAGCTGTTTCTGTGGATATAATGTCTATCTGTTCAGGGGTGCTGTTAGCAATAGACAGATATCTCTGTGGCGTTTTTGTTTTTTTTTTTCCTAAATTCTAGCTTGTGAAGCCTGAGACAGGCTTGCACTTTCCCCAGTCTGTGTGTATGATATTTGGGATTTATAAGCTGTTTCTCTGTGAACTTTGTGTGAGCATCACATTGTTGAACTGTTTGACAGACCGAAAGAAACCGAGAACGAAGCTCAAAGGACAACAATTCTCCCTTACGCAATCTAGAAAACAATTCTCTAAAATATTACATCAGCTGCTGGCAGCTGTAGGTTTGCCTGCCTGCTAATTTACTATCACAAGTGTTCCAGAATCCTTTTTAATCCAGCCATTGCTATTTATAATCGTAATGATTTATTTAAGGTCTCTGTATATGTCAGCATAAAGTCATCAAAAAAAGCAAAACGAAGATTAGTTGGCTGGAAGCACACAGAAGAGAGAAGAATAACCCAACAATGGAATTGAGATAAAGCTTAGACACAGTAAATAACTAAAAAAAAAAAATAAAGGGCAATCGCTTTATTTTCAACTCATCATACAGGAGCCAGAGCCTGTGATTTTGGCACCAGGCAGTTCCCATCACAGGCTATTAAGAGCAGGGAAACAGGTGTCTGGTGGCCAGGGAAGGAAATGAGAAGCCGTGACACCTGAATTGAGATCATAGACCTGCCCCTGCCTTTGTGCCTAGGGAAAAGGCATTAACTGCTTGATGGCTCAGCTCCTCAGCAGGTTGTAGTGGCACCCAATTCTCAGCCTTTAAAACTTTTTACTTATTTATGAGATTTTTTTTTTCTATAGAGAACTGTAATGATGCAAGGCAACTTTATTATGTTCAGAGGAAAATGCAAAGTTGAGAAAAAACACTGAAGGATTGTGTAGTGGAGCGCAACACTTTTTAGAGCTGAGTCTCTAGGTCATTCTGAGGCAGGGATTTGAGTGGTGTCCCTTAGGATTTGCTGTTATATATGCTGAAATGATCAATCAAGGATAAAAAATGGACTGTTCTCATCTCATAGATCATTTCACAGTGAAACAGTTAAACTCCTGGCTGCTTTCTGAAAAACAGAGATCTGCATTAATAAGGTGACCTTATCAGAGCCACCCCTGGGGGGAAGGGGGGGAGAAAAAAGGTTGTAGAAAGAAAGCGAATCCTATTGTTAATCTTTTTTTCAGGGAGACTTGGATACCTGAATGCAAATTACGTTGTATTTAAATTGTGTGAAAGCAGAAAAGGTTTGTGTCTACAATTGACAGTTATTTCATTAGCTGACTTGTGCAGCCTTGCAAATGGTTTCTAGTGTTAACTTTCCTTGGATTTGTTTTCTTTGTTCTTTGCAGATCTTGCAACGGTGATCATTTTGATTAATGTATTCAGTGCTCTGTTTTACTCCTGATTCATGTTTTTTGCAGCAGTCAGTGTTCTGGCCTGGGTAAAGTGAGACTGTGAGGTGGCTTTAGTTTTCCTCCAGCAGCGCTGATCTGATGGGCTGTTCTCCAGGTGGAGAGGAGCATGGAGGCTGCTGTAATGCATTTTGCATGGTAGTGACCCCAAGCATGAGTCAAAGGTTTTAATCATCAGATGTAGGATTGTTGCAGCTACATCCTGCTGTGACAGCAGATGGGTGCTGCGCATGGGCTCTGTGGGGTTGGAAATCATCTTTGTATCTCCGTGAGCCTCTCAGGATTAGATATGCTGGCTTTGGACCTCTGTTCACACAGGTTTGTGGTTCAGAGTGTGGTTCACTACATCCCAAAATTAAAAGTTTCTGTTCTTGTCTGTTTAAAAAAGCTACCACACAAACTGAGGTATGAATCTTGGAGGGAAGGAGAAGGTGTAGGTTAAAACTTACCCTATATTGCTTCAGCCACACTGACATCATGTATCCAGTCTGCGCTCCATATTTGAGGAACCAATAATCACTTCAGGAGAGAATGGTCCTTCCTACCCCTAATTGATGGGTGATCTCTCATCTGGAGGTGCTGGCCTTCCATTGATCCAAAAGATGAGCTTCATCAAGCCACTCAAGTTTCACTAAAGTTGATTTTTAGGGTAGATCCTGTCAATCCAAGCTGTTGATCTGGACTGAACAGCATCATCAAGGTTTACACACCAGTGTAAAAAACCAGTCATAGGAATTGCTTGATTAATTGTCCCCAACGCACATTGATCTGCAGGCAAGTTGCCGGAGGCGTGCAAGCTTGTACTACCCTTTCCCTCCCTTCTTCTTTATTTCTTTTACTCAGACTACATTTTTCTTCCTTGCAGAACTTTTTGGCATTGGTTGTTGCAATCAATCTGCCATTCCCCGCTGATGCCTCTTATTGCATTGGTTTTCCAAACTCTTTCAGTGGTGCCTGAAGCATTTACATCACTCCAACCTGCACCAGGCTCCAAGCCCTAAAATACAAACACCTCAGGGACGTGGGCCTGAGCTTCCTCACAAGCCACTCGTCTCCATTACCCTCCCTGAGAGTCACAGCTTCAAGAATCACAGCCAGATCCCAGGACAAAACACTTGAGACACAAAGGCGGGTCTTCAACAGCAAAATCAGAAAACAGGCCCAGCCACCTCTATAAAACATCACTTTGAAACTGCTCTTCACATGCAGGGGAAGTGAACTCATCAGAACAGTTTTTACTTCCTCATGAATATTTTCAAGCTATTTCCCGTTTTTTACAAGAAATCCAACATACAAAGGGTTTTCTGAGAACTCTTTGTGAAAATAGGAAACTTGGGGTTTTTGGGGTTCAGAGCCTTGAATTTTTTTATCTTGATTTTACATGGTCACCTACGGAAAAAAGAAAGAAAAGGATCTTATGGGCCTCTAAAGGAGGCACTGAGAGAAAGCAGTGGAAAGGTAGATTATTTGTTGCTTCAAAAGTCTAAGTATTTTCCCTGCACTCTCTTCTGCTTCACAGCAATAAATATAATAGGATTTTTTCAGCCTTTATTATTGGACTTACTTCTTTGTAGATGTTTAATTTTAAAAAGTGAAAGACAAAAGTGGGGATAGAAGGGAATGAGTATCAGGGAAGAAAAGGGACACTTGAAACTCAGGGGAAAGGGAAAAACAGAATAGATCAAGTTAGGTCAAGATTTGTTCATTTTCTTTTAAACTATACTTGAAAGAAAAAGCCTTTAGACAAATATTTGTAGATAAAATTCCATCTAACTGCTTTTTCACACAAGAGTCTCACAAATCATTAGTCTGGTCCATAACTGGACAGCTCTTCCAGCTGATCTGCCAAAAAAATATTCTGATCTCTTTGTCTGTGATAACACTGAAATCAAATAGCTGCTTAACATGCAAAATATTAAAGAAACAAATACCTTTTTCTGTTTCTGCCTAATTTTACATAGTTTTTATGCTAAATAGTAGACTTTCTGAACACTGTGACAGAGAGCTGTTATTTGTGAACACCAATTTCAATGTTTTGGGTTGAAACTTAGCTTAATGTATGAAACCCACGTCCTTGCTGTCATGAAATCTCCATTTTCCCACTTTTACAATATTGTTGGCATATGTCTCCAGCTGTCTGTTGCTGACACAGAATTGCTTGTGATTATCTGATGCTGAGCTGTTCCGCTCTGTTTTTGTGGTTTTAATCTCTCCAACAATACCTGAACACGCTGTGCAGATCGTGATTATTGGGGCAGAATACAGTCGTCTCTGAAATTTTTTGTCCCACGCAGAAAATTGGAAATCCTTAGGATCTTTATATCTGGATTGAATGCGAACTGCACTTCTTTCTGATTTCATAATTTAACATTGCAGACTGTTGACTTATTGACTACAGCGTTAGCATTTTCCAGATTGGCAGACAAATTGCCTTGTAGGAGTGTCTATGCATATTTATACATCATCCAAAGGTTAAATGATAGAATATATTTTAATTGCCTAGAGATAACTTTGCCAATTATATCGCTGGTACCAAAACTTCTAAACTTAAAAGATGAAAGTTAAGCACTGAAACCCATATTTTTTTCCAAGTAAATAAACCACTCAGCAGTACTGATTACTGACAGTCTTTCACTGATGTTAATTAAATAGCATCTCAAAGACATAGCTGCCATTTTAGGCAAAATTTTAAAACAGAGGGAGTTCTAGTTTTCTTCTTAGTCTTCCTAAGCATGGCATTTATATTGGTCTTGCTATTTGAGAAAGGACCACAATCAAATAAACCCCAAAATGTTAAAACAATTAAAGCAAGGCATTCATATGTAAGCATTTTTTTCCACTTCCATTTGCCTTAAAATCTGAAGGTATAAAAAACTAAATCCCCAAAGAAGCTAAAACACGTAATGTGCTGCAAGAGCACCAAATACACTCACCGAGAATATTTTTCAGAGAAAACATAACCTTGGAGCTATTTGAGTATTTAAGAGAAAATCTAATTGCTACTTACATTTTTTACTTCCCACTTCAGCAATACTTTTCTCTCTAGAATACAGACCCCTAAAGAAATTACTCAGGAATAACAAGTGTTCTGCAAATTTGCTGATTTACAGTGACTGTCTTATGTATGAGCTCTTAAAATAAGGTTCTGCACAAGGATTGGGGCAATCCAAGTCACAAATATAGGCTGGGCAGAGAATGGATTAAGAGCAGCCCTAAGGAGAAGGACTTGAGGATGCTGGTTAATGAGAAGCTCAACATCACCCGGCCATGTGTGCCTCCAGCCTAGAAAGCCAAACCTATCAAGAGCAGTGCAGTCAGCAGGTCAAGGGAGGTGATTTTAGATAATGTTTAAGGTCCCTTCAAACCCAAACCGTTTTATGATTCTATGAATGTGAGTAAATTCAAAATAATTTGCTCTCAGTGGGAGAAATACATGACCCTGCAGTAGCTTAGTCACTTACTGTGCTTTTACCTTTACAAGTGATCAGTAAGAACTCATCTGGAGTGTAATGCATTGAGCAGGAGACTGGGAGACAGATGTATCCCTCTCCTGGGGGTTTTGACTAGAGGAAATTATGTGTGTTTAGGTGAAGAAAAGGATTTTTAAAGTGGAGGTGCAGAGTGGGGGGCTGAACCCCTTCAGGAAGATGGGGGAACCAAAACCAGGCACCTCACTAGCCAGGCAAGGGTCCCAACAAGGAGCTTATCAAATAAAAATGGGAGACATCACTGTGGTGATCTCCTGGTCTTGTTGGTTGATTTTGAAAGAAATCTCCCTTAGTCTAGTTTAGAAAGGAGCTTTATACCTGCACCTGCCAGGGGTGAGAATTTCAGGCTGTTAAAGTAAGAGGATGGTGGTGTCTTTTTTCACTCTTTGCTCCAGAGCAAGATGGGAGTTACAACACTCTGTGCTCCCTGTTTCTGTGGATGGGGTTTTGGCAGCTTCCACACTGAGCACAGATGGTATTTGAGATCTTGTACTGAGACAGCCCTGCAGGGTAAGCAATAACTCTGTCACTTTTCCTGGATTGTAAAGCTGCATATAGATACCTGTGGTCCACCAGAGTCCTTGCTGCATCCAACCTCTGAGTTCATTTTGTTACATGATGTGAGGGCAAGAATGGCTACTATCCTTGTTCTTTTGGTTAACAGAGTCAAAAAAAACCCCCAAAACAAACGAAACCCATGAGAGCTGTCAGGAGTGATCTTAGTGAGTTTTGGAGAGACCGTGAAAATGCCCTTGAGGTGATGGTCAACATGATCCAGCCGTGCCCAGGTGGGCAGGAAGGCCAGTGGCACCTTGCTGTCCCAGCAATGGTGTGGCAGCAGGAGCAGGGCTGTGACTGTCCCCTGTCCTGGGCTCTGTGGGGCCACACCTCGAGTGCTGTGTCCAGCTCTGGGCCCCTCATGCCAAGAGTGACACTGAGGGGCTGCAGCGAGCCCAGGGAAGGGCAGCGGGGCTGGGGCAGGGTCTGGAGCACAGGTCTGGGGAGGAGCAGCTGAGGGAGCTGGGGGGGCTCAGCCTGGAGAACAGGGGGATCAGGGGAGATCACTGTCACTTATCACTGTCACTGATCATTTATCTCTGTCCACAACTCCAGGGACAGAGGTTGTAGCCAGGTGGGGGTCAGTCTCTTCTCCCCACAACAAGTGACAGAACACTGATTGCACCAGGGGAGGTTCAGATTGGACATTAGAAAGAAAATTCTTTGCTGAAACAGTTGTGAAGCCCTGGACCCGGCTGCCAAGGTAAGTGGTAGAGTCACCATCCCTGGAGTTAATTAAAAGAGGCGTAGATGTGGTGCTCAGGGACATGGGTTGGGTGGGCTTGGTAGTGCTGGGTTAATGGCTGGAATTGATGATCTTAAAGGTCTTTTCCCACCTAAATGATTCCAGGATTCTGTGATTCTAGATAGTGCCTCCATGTCAGAGGCAGGACAAATAAGGGCGTCTACTGAACTGTATTATTTCTTAAGAAATGTGTTAATTCATCACTTCTCATCAGTGAAAATTTATCTAAAGCCTTATTAGCTTACTTCCCAATCAGTTAACTATTGAAGCAGAATCTTGAGCTACTGCACTGGGCTGATTCCTTGTAGCCCTTAAAAAAATTCAGATTTCCTTTGCTTTATGGTCCTTTCTCTTGCATTTTTGGGTAAAAAGGTATGCCTTATATTTATGTTCCCTAAATACTGTGATATATTCTCAGTAGTGCCCCTTTTTCCTTCTAATTAAATCCCCACCTATCTTATCTTTTCTATTTTATTACCTCTTATATGTACTGGTACATAATAAGAAAGAGAATTTGGAAAATATAGGCCATTTGAAAGAAATTCTGTGTGTATCACATCAGAGAATTTGAAAGATTAGAGAAACATTTACAGCCCCCAAAGACTTAGTCTTTAGTCCAAGATTTAATAAAGGAATGGACACAACCCCTGTTTGCCCTTTCTGTTCTGGTAGGACTGGTTTTGCAATACTTTCTGTATTCAGAACAGTAAAGCTACTTCTGATGAATTTAGCAAAGTTTGTATGCAGCAGTGCCCCAGACACTTTCTTATTTTCCTTGACATTATTTTTTCATCAGTTTGGATGGTGTAGTATCTGCAGACAGTGCATGTTCCAAATATTGGATTGCCGTGTTTTTGCATACAAACCTTGTAAAGGAAAAGAAATACCACAGTATGTGTACAAGCATCAAAATCTGATTATATGCAGGATTCTAATCTTAATATCACAACATCCTCACTGAAAAGCATTGCAAGAATATTCCAATTCATATTCTGAATGGTGTGTTTCTCTGCAGTCATCTTGCAGGATTCTTATTCCTACCAGGAGAAAATCAGTATACTGAACTGAATAAAAATGTATACATTAAATTGCTTATTCAAATGTCCACCTTTGATGTTTGCAGATGAATTCAAGCAGCAAGCAGTATAACCTGAGCTTTGTTCTATTGATACAAGAGGCTAACGTGAGTTACAAAACAGGAAAGAATGAGAAGTTGCTTAATACGCTGGAAATGTGAAAAAAATGCAGATTTCAGTTATTAGCTTTCATAGCTGTATTTGCATAGAAATATACTAACGGCTGGGTGACATTTCATGCATGAACTTGATAGAGCATCCTTAAAAATATTCATGTTAGAAGAGTACTTAAAGGGAACCTCGAATTCGAACATTCCCGTCTTTGTTTAAAAAAACCCCAAACCCTGGTTTCCCTAGGGTATTCCAGTGCAAGGTATTTCTTTATGAAACAAAGCTTTCTTTGTTATGAGGAATTCTGGGACAGCCTAGGAAAGGCCCTTTTTTATGATCATGCTTTAAAAAATATCCTGATTCCCCTGAATGTTAAATATTATTGAACAATAGATATTGCTCAGGCTTTTGTGGAAAATACCAGCAAATCAAGAAGACCCTTGAGGTTTCAAACACCTCTTGGATTATCAGTTTCCTATGCCATTTTCTATTTTGAGGGAACACCTTCCTTGTAAGTGGGACAAAGATGAATGCCAATCATCTACACTGTGTGAGATAAAAGGAGTTACTCTGCTTTGAAAAACTAGAACAATTCTTGGAGGGGTCTATCACAAGCTACCCCCTTGTATGAATTTTTGAGAGCTGGGTCACAGCAATTCCTTCCAATTCACATTTGCTTGCTGCGTGTTGTTGTTTTTGGTGTTTTTTTTAATTCACCTACTAGAGCAGACCAGGTGCAGCTTCATTTGTAACTCATACATGATAAAGATGTCTGGTTTTATTTAGAGTGGAGAGGTTCAGAGAGCATAGTGAAGGATTTTAGATTAGAGAGCACTTTCACTTGCCAGAAGTTTCAGCTTTCATTTTCTGTTCTTTTAATTTAAACATAATTATTAACAATGCACAGCTGAGGAAGGCACTTTTCTGAAATATTCCAAGGATTATTCCTGCTCTGTTATCTCCCTTTCACCTTCCATAACAGGATTTTAAGTGCTCACATTAGTTGATGTTCTTCAGAAGAGCAGCTGGTCCATTTCTGATTGTGACTTTCATCAGAAGTAGAAAACTCTACCTTCTGAAGTAGTAAGATGTGAGCACTAAGTCCTGGGAACATTTTCTAAAAACTCAACTCACTTTATAATGAAATATAAACCAGTCTTGAAAGGGATTAGAAGGAATATGACAGGAGTATAAATTAAAAAGCACTGCATTGTGAAAATATCTATTTAAGCAGTTTTGATTCTGCCTTCACTCAATCCAATTCCTGCAGTTGCTGATTGTCCAGAAGCTTCCAAAACAGCAAGAACCATCTCTGGAGCCTGTCCACGCTCTTGCTATAATCAGATTTCTAAAGGAAAGTGGGAGTGTGTGGAGGTACCTTTTTGGAAAAAATGCGCTCCTGCATTTTTAGTAGCTGACCTCCTTTCCTTCTGTGTCTATTCTACACTACTTGTATGAACCTCTCAAGCAGAATAGGTCTCTGCAAAAAAGGGCTGCAGGATCATTTTCCCTGTCAGTATGAGACATAACTGCTTGTTCAAGACAGAACAGTGCTGCACAGATGTGAAAATAGAAAACCAAAAAGAAAATATTATGAAAAAGGGTCATTAATATCATCTTAGATGATCTGTCTAAACCATAACATAATCACAGGCAATGTCTAGTAATGATATTTTACACTGAAGCCCAAAGGTTACAAAAAGACTTTAGTCTTTGCCAAAATAAAAAGTCACTTTTTCATCTGAAGTGCAGAAGGAATCAAATTCTTGCAGTGGTGCAAAATCTATGTATGTAAAGCTACTTTTAGAGTCATATTAGTAAAATGCCTGTCAAAAGTCAGGGGAATGTCTGGTTTATAATAGGAAAGGGCAAATCTCAAATAAAATTTCCAGTTAGAGTGAAAATATATAGGCTGAAGCCATCAGTGGATGGTAGTAGCAATAAAGATCATTTGGGCTGCAAGAGCAATGTCATCTCCAGAGCAGTTTTTGCAGACGGTGGCAATGGCACCTGAAGGACGCGTTTTACAGGTGAGTCCATGCACGAGTCAGCTCACACAGAGCCCTCCCTGCCCTCCTCACAGGAAAGGAGTTTATCACGTGGAAAACAGCATTTTACCTGAGTGCAAAAGATGGCATTTACCAGGATTTGGAATGGTGTACACAAGGGTAGGAGCTGAAAGACACGGTGTTTGAGAGTCATTTGCAGCTCCCAGAGAGGGCTGGGTGAGAGTGGGGGAATTGCTGCTCTCACCGAGGAGAGATGGTGCCGACTGGCAGCGTCTCCTGGTTCCTGTTGACTTTCTGTGGGCAAGTTTAACCTGTAATTTGGAAGAGGAAAATACAGTCTGGCACACATTCCTGAAGGGTTGCCAGTCCCAGATCTATCCATTGCATAGCCTGCCAGAATGGGAAAGATAAGTACCTTACAGACCAGTATCCACAGCAACAGACACTGGAATTTTATATTTTTAATACATATAAAGACCCAAAGACAATAATTACTTTTTTATTTTCCAATTTTATAATAGTAATAATGACCTTTAGGTCAGGAATTTTCAGCAGTTAATGACTGTCTGGCTTTTTCTTTGGTCCTTGTTTTCTCCAGCCAGTCATTAACAGTGAGAAAAGTGCCTTCTCCTGTGGACACTTTGGCTTAATCGTTACCTTTTCATGCTACAGAATGCACCAGCTGGGAAATAAGTGTCTCCTATGTGAATGGATCCATGAAATGTGCCTAGGGTTTCATTTCTTTGAAAGAATATTCTGTGAGGGTTTGAGAGTTTACTGTAAAAGATGATTGACTAGTATCCACAGCCCTGAGAAAAGTTAGATCACTCTGAGGAATTGGGACTGAGGATGGTTTAAGGCCATAGATCTCAAAAGATTAAATCTTCAGAATTTATCTGTGTAATCTAGGTTCCCTTACTCTTGGTAATGGATTGCTTTGGAATTATATATGGACACAAATATTTTCCTATCCATCTTCTAAGATCACACAGGAAAGGACCTTTTTTTTGGGGTTTTTTGTATTTTTACATGCAATCACTGTGATGCTGAAAGCACAGTGCGGTGACAGTGGCTCAGGAGTTAAAATTTATTTTAAAATACAAAGGGGAACAACCCTCTGGAATGTTCCATCTGGATAGTAGATTCCCTCCTTCCAACCACTCTCTCTCTCAAAACACCTAGAATCTGTACATGACTTTGTTCAGAGGAAAATACATTTATACATGGAAATTACTTTGTCTTGCACTCCATTGTATGATAAAAAATGCACACTATGGAATGGAAGTATCTTCTGACCACTCTACCAATCATATTCTTCATAAAAATTAGCCAGATTGTGAGTATATTGTGTGCCTGACCATATATAAACCTTTGAACAGTCTTCAGTTCTTGTGCTTGTTAGCTGAGCTCTTCTTTAACCTGTATAACTTTTAATGCCATTGTTCCAACACAGTGTTACCCAAAAAATTGGTAATATGTCTTTCCTCCGAGGTATATTTGAGCTTAAAAACAGTTGTGTAACAAATGCACTACCTGAAGGACAAATAAATCCACAAGAAAACAATAGTTTTCTAAACCACATGTTCAATGTGTAGGGATTCCTAGCTGTAGTCCAATGTATGGTTACTGCTGAAGAGTCAGGTAGTAGTGAAGCACCTCCACTGGAACATTAAAAGAAAATGGGAATGTCTTCTTTAGCATATTTAAAATCAATATGGTATCCTTTGAGAATTTGGTACTAAATATGCAATAATGTGAATGATGAGCCTAGTTTTAATGTTTTGCTGGGAAAAGAGATTTGGCACCTGCCTAACTTTAATTGGAACTATTAGCTTTTCATTTTGTATCTTTAAGTGAAAACACAGAGTGTACATGAAAGCTGCGGACATCCGCTTTTGCTTGAATGCTTTTTTTACTTTTCAAGAAAAATAACACCAGCAAAATATAAGTAGTGTTCCAAGAAAGAGCCACTCAGGAGTCCCACAAGGGCTGGGACTGTTTTGTGGTTTTTCCACTCTTGGAGTGACAGTATTACTTTCTCAGCTGAGGGTTCATTTGCATTTTGAAAGTACAACAATTTACTTCTCAGCAGGGCTGTGCTGTTTCTAAAAGGCTGGACTGGCTCAGGGATTTAAATCCAGTAAGGTTCCAGTAATTTCCTTTACAAGGAGTTTTAACATCTACACCTTTAAAGTAGCTCTGCACCTTTAAACTTCAAGCTCAACTCCGTGTTAAAGCAGCTGGCTAACCATTAGTAGAAATGGGAAAGGTCCAAAAGACAGGAGTGACAAGTGACTTGTGTTTCATTCGCTGCTTTAATGGATTTTTCCTCAGCTTCACAGCTAACCAGTGCGGATTATTTATAGATTTTAAAGCCAGAAATTAACACTTGTTCCTTGTAGGCAGAAGAAAAAAATGTATGCAATCATTATTAATTCTTTAGCATTATAATGCTTCTGGCTCAACGTGTGTGCAAGGGACCAAGAGTAAACATGCATTTATCATCCCGACCCTTATCTGTTCCCAAAAACGTCCTTTAGTGGAGAACTGTGAAACAGCCTGCCTAAAGGATTTGAGACCTTTTATTTTTTTGCTGCTGATGCAAAAATCTTTACAGTCTTTGCTGTAATTGAACATTCAAACATAAAATATTGTAAACACCAGATTAGAGTGTTCCTTTTCCCCAAAAGCCCCAACCAACCAACCAACAAACCCACTATGATGCTAGCTGCCTTCACATGAAGTCTTTTGGTTTCCTTTCATTGGGACAAATTATCCAGGCATCCTTGGATACCCAAAGAGATCTCTCCCCTTCCAACTCAAACTAATTTTTGAGTCCTGACGTTCTCTTTGTTTCCTTTTATGTCCAGTTTTACCATTGCTCTGAGTTCCTATTCCCTAATAGAATTCAGCTGTGGAGGGAATACAGTCCTGGCAGGAGGCAGCCTACCCAATCCCTCACTGGCCACTGAACTCAGTAGAACAAAATTGTCCTTCACATCATTTTCCCAGTGTCCGTGGAGTAATTCCAGCAATCAGCCTGTCCTGTCATCTCTCTGCAGCTCCCTGTACCCCATTGTAACATGAGGTAGAGGAGACAGCAGAGATACAGCAGCTGGTATTGTTTGATCAGCAACACAATCCTTGCTGGAATTTCATTTCCCTTGCAGACTTGCTACTAGAATACATTTGTCATCCATACTTTGTAGCAGAGTTATATTTGCCTGTAATTACACACGAGTCTGGCAATACTTTATTGTTAACATAAAGTACTGCCATTTAAATCCCCAATCTTAAACTGGAGTATTTGCAAAACTCTGTAATTGCTAAAATAATAAAGCTGCCATTACTGTATGGGAAGTTTGCAGCTTGTTGGGGAAATACGTACATTGGCTTAACTACACCTGCATAGATTCCTTATGTTTTCATGTGCTGTTTAAGTTAGATTTCTGCTGGGCACAACCAGAAGTTTCTGGCACTGTCACAGAATGGCTGAGGTTGGGAGAGGCCTCAGGAGCTCACCTAATCCAGCCCCTGCTCAAGGGGTTGCCCAAGACCATGTCCAGATGCTTTTGAGTTACCTCCAATGACAGAAACTCCACCAGCTCTCTGGGAACCTGTGCCAGTGCTCAGTCAAAACTGAACTCCATGTTTTCCAGCTTGTGGTCTGACCCCATGTAGGAGGAAGTTTATAAAAGATAACCAGGAAAAACAAGCGCAGTGTGGTTTTACTTAGTGCAATGGGCACAGATAGTACTGCAAATGCCCAGGGAAAACCCACAAAAAAGCTATATTTTGGTTTCACTTTGTGTTGGTGTTTTGCAAACAAAAAACTGGTGATGCCCTTCTCTTGTAGTCATTCTGTGATTTTTTTTTCTATTTTTACATGACATAGTTCTCCCCATGCAATTGTTCTGTTCCTAAGTCTGGTTGGATAAAACAGATCTCAGGACTAACAACAGCAGTATGAGTTTGCTCTGAACCATAAGCAATTTTGCCACATTACCCTTTTCATACGTGAACCTCCAAACATCCATACTTTGTATCTAAGAGTCTCCAAAAGTTTGAGAATTTGTGATAAAACTTGTGCCGTCTCTAAGCCTCGTTCTGACAGACCTGCACAGCATTTCTCTGTGCTCTTTTGGGAGAGGACAGGGGAATGATGGAGTGCAGGTGGTTCTGCATTCCCACGAGGACCTCCATGTAGAAGCTGATGCTCCAGTGCTGTTGCCAAGTGGCAGATGAGTGTGGGGTTCTGTTGTCTGGCCAGGAAGGATTCTCTCTCTTCACACAGGTCCCTCCTGCCTCTTTTCCCTGCACTCACTGGCTCTGCCCTGGCCCTTGAAACAAATCCCACCATGTGTCACCCCTCTGTTTCTCCTCCAGTGATCAAGCGATGGAGCACCTCTCCAAGGAGGAAAGACTGAGAGAATTGGGATTGTTCAGCCTGCAGAAGGCTTCAGGGTGACCTTACTATGGCCTTGCAGCACCTGAAAGGGACTTAAGAGGAAAGATGAGGAGAGACTTATTACAAGAGCGTGTAGTGACAGGACAAGGGGGAACAGCTTCAAAATGAAAGGCTGTAGGTTTATATCGGCTAGCAGGAAAAAATTCTTTAGGGTGGTCAGGGTGGTGAGGCCCTGGTACAGGCTGTCCATGGATGCCCCATCCCTGGAAGTGTTCAAGGCCAGGCTGGATGGCGCTTGGAGAACCTGGTCCACTGGAAGCTGTCCCTGCCCGGGGCAGCAGGGCTGGAACGAGGCGATCTTTAAGGCCTCTTCCAGCACAATATTGTTTGGATAATTCTGTGGAACAAAGCCTGTTTTTGCGGCACACGCGTACGGAGTTCTCAACCTGGGGACAAAAACACCTTCCCGAGGCCATTCCTGCGGCCGAGCTCGGCCGAGGCTCGGGACGGGGGAGGCGGGACCCGCGTCCGTGGCGGAGGTGCCGGGGCAGTGCGGGACTGCAGGGTGGCGGCCGGCAGGGCGGGGGCCGTGAGGGACCGCGGGCGGGG
>NW_005054345.1:0-44138 GCF_000277835.1 Geospiza fortis | reverse complement strand
CCGGGGTTGGGGAGGGGCAGCCCCGAGCGGCCCCGGGTCCGGGGAGGGGGCCCAAGGCTCGGATTCCAAAATAACCGCGACCCTCCCCGTGATGCCCCCCGCGGTACCCGGGGAGGGGGCAGTGGAGACTGAACAAAAAAAAAAAGAAAAAAGTTTATGTTTTCGTCTACGGCTTATTTATAGTGCATGGAGTCATTTGTGTACCTTTGCAGTTGTTGCCAATGTTGAGGGTGCTGTTTTATGTCCGCTTTGTTAGTTTAAGTGACTTCACCAATAGTGGAACCAGAGCTCCAGGTACTGCTCTTGTTGAGCGTGGGCTTGCTGCGTTTGGTTTGTTTCGTGTTCAAAGATAACAAATGTCTCCAAGCTAAGGGGACCAGTTCAAGCGTACACTAGGAAATAAGCCCGTGTTTTGGCCAGCTGAAGGTGTTCAGCCCTGGTGAGATAGTGCCGTCAGTACATTGCCCCCAGATAGGGACTCTGGCAGAGTGTTTCCTTGAAGACTTTGTGTAAGTTTCCTCGCTGCCATAGTCTTAGTTGACATAGAAAGGAAGTTTGGTGGTTGTAGCAAATTGCTGGTTAGTGTGGACTTGCCCAATAGGCTTTTGAAAGACTTTAATGGCCATTTGAAATGTCAGCCTGGGCAGCAAAGAGGACACTGGGTTGTTATCCTGACTTTTCCAGTTAGGGCAAAGTACTGGTTACGTCTATTTCCCCAAATATGGAATGGGCTAAAAAAACTCTTTTGTTTAGTCTTGAGCACTTAGAAGGCAGTGCTGAGCTTTGATGTCTAAACAAAGTAACTTGGTGTTAAAGTCACCTAAAACTGGTTATTTTCTAATTTTATTTTTGGAAGTTAGCTGTTCCTGAGCCAGTGTAGACTGGTGGTGGCCCAGTTTGTTCCTGGCTCAGCCAGTGACTTTCGCCATTATCCTGTTTCTAGTATTGCCATAAACAAATACCTCAAAAGAACCAGGAACAGCCAAACATGATTTCCCTGCAAAGCTTTTCCAGTGTGAGTATTTCCAGCTCCAGAAGTTCAGGAGAAGTAGTTAGGCCATCTAGCAGAGGAGTGGATTCTCCTGCTAAGTTTTTGTTGTCCTGTGCCAGCCCATGTTTTGGCTGCCCTGTCTGTGGCAGAGCAGTGTATGTGAAGTGTTTTTTGCAGGTTCCCTGTCAGATCCATGGAAGACAACAATCCCAGTGTCCAGGGCTGGCATGGCCTCTTCCCATAGGCAGCATCCCATTGCACTTCACCTTCCCCTGTCCCACTGGGGACCTGCAGCAGCAGTGCCCTTTCAGTTCCTCCTCTCTGTCTCAACACAGCTAGAGTGCTCCAGAGAAATATTTAGAAATCATATTTAGATATATTAGACCTTTGCTCACATGTTGGGCCCACCAGGTTGCCTCAGTTTTCCAGCAGCAAGTGCTTTTTACCAGTTTCCTTGTTCCAGGCAGAGCCTGTGTCTGCCCAAGATGTGCCCTCCTGAATTTTCCTGTGCAGTTTCTCTTTGTTTCATGTATCTTGAACCAGAACAAACCAATATACACTGTTTCCTTCAGAGAACAGGATTTGTTACCTGTGTTAGTGGTTTGCACTAATTGCTCTCCAGAGGTTCTAATTTCTGCAGGAATTTCTCCTGTTGAGCCAGGAACACAAGGAAACACACAGCTGTCTTTATTACAGCTCTCACATCTCAATATATTCTGGCTAGATCTGTGTTTTGCATTCTTGGAAAACTTCTCACTTGAACACCAAATGAATCTTTACTTCTCTACTTCTCTCCACCCTGTACCATGTAAGAATACCTTAGGTGAATTCAACAGAAGTCGTATACCAAGGGTCACTTCTAAAGTTGTCATTTCTCCCCAAAATGTTTAAATTGGTGTTTGGTTTTACTGTGGTTAAAAACCTTGGAGGGAAAACTTGGTCTTCCATGAAAACATCATAGCACAATTCTTGCTTTATAGTGACCAACTCAGATGATGACAAGTTTTTGTGGCAAACATTGCAAGTGTAATGTTATACAAACTGCTTATTTAGTTAAAAATAATTTTGCAAGTCTGCAGTAACATTTCACATACCAGTACAGAACTTTTAATTCCAAAGGTTTTCAGCCTATCTTAGTAATAAGGAAAATAATGTGTATAAAATTGCTTTTATATTTAAAATATACATAGTTGATTTTGAATTTTTTGGAAGGAACCCTTAACTGCTCAAACCATACATCAGTGACTTTAAGGGTTTACTGCTTTGGCCCAAGAATCCCCCATTAGGAAGAGGTTTCAGGATCAAAGCTTTGCTACAGATATTAAATTAAACAGACAACAAAAAAGAGTAAGAGGGGAAATGTGGTTTTTTGAGCCTGCAAAGTGTTCTTTTACAGTTTGAATGGTGACCAGTTTTCTTGCATGTAAAGCTGCTCCAGTAAACAAAGTTCTAGCTTTTTATATATATTTTCCTGATCAAACACTGTCCATGCAGTGGAAATTAGTCATAGTTTGATAAACAGATCCATTTGTTTTTCCTTTCTGGCAACTTGAAGAAAAGAAGGAAAGAAAGAACACAGATACAAGACACATATTAATGGGTTTTTTTCTTTTGAAAAGTTTTTCTTTCCTATTATGTCTAAAGAAATTTTGATACCTTTCAAACATCTACCCTTGTAATGTAGGAATTCACACAGGCCTAAGTACAGGTTTATGCCCACAATGCAAAGCTTTATTGAAGCACTGGTTGTGTGAAGAGTTCATAAAACAATTGCCCTCTTTTGAGAGAGTCTAGAAGGAATTGTTTGATCCTTTGTGCTGAGGTTGGATGGTTGGAAGCCAATACACTTGTGAGGGATATTGTTTCTGCAGAGCAGAGAGCGCTGTTGTAAAGGCATCATAAGTTCAAAAATAAAAAATAAAAGAGGGAAGTGGGTAGGGACATGCTCAGATCATCAGGTAATTGTGAGACACTTGGTGTGTTGTGGAGATAAATGCTGTTTTCTTTTATTCTGTGGTGAGTAGCGTGATAGAGGAGAGCTGTAGATGAACTCTGAGCAGCTGTGCCTTCCCTTGTGTCCCTGTGTGCAGGGTTGGGAACTGCTGAGACTGCTGGGATGTGTTGGCCTGGGAACCTTCCACTTTATCAAAAATTAGCCAAAGGCTGGGGCTCAAACCAGAAAGGTTGACCTGACTCAGATAGTTGTAGACCTTATTAAAGTCAGTGTCCCTTGCCTTAGCAAGTTCACCATTTGGCTAGCAGCAGCTGGTGCTATGCACTAATAAAGGAGTAATTTTCCTTGCCTCTTGAATGGAAGATGGAGCTCAGCAGCCTGGAGTTTGACTACAGAGCAGTCTTGAGGTGACGTTAGCTGGTCTGTCTTGTTGAGAATACAAAAATAGCACATAGCTTTTCAGGAAGAGCTTGGGTCTTTCTTCCTGATCATCCACACCCTTCCATTTTCTTCTTTTCTGTCCTCTTCTCAAAATGCTCCAAATCTGTTTTTTCTGGTCCCTCTCCTTGACACACATATGCCACTTGCAGCTTTTCTGCACTTGTTTAATAGTCACTACAGAATGTTATCTCTGAGCATGTGCATCTTATAGCAGCATGATCTTTAGATGACTCTGTTGGAGCTTTTTCTTTCTTTTCTAGGTGATGAATATTAGGTGGAATGAATTGAGTTTCAGAGACTTCTAAAAGTTCCCTACTTCAGGCTATGTTTGTTAACAAGCTAATAATGACTGTCTTCTCCTAGGAGGTGTTCTTTCCTGACTACAGTAAATAATTGTGCTCTCTAGCTGCTGCCCTCAACATTTCCCACCCACACTTTCATAGCAAACATATCTCCATCAGATTCTCACAGCAATTCCTTAGCTGCCCCAGCAGATGTGTTAATACCTGGAGCAGCCCTATCCTTTCTTGCCCCTTTATAAAATATTAGCTCTACTTTTTATTGGAGTAGGTTATGTGATTTTTTTCTTTTTTTTTTGCTTTAAGAGCCTGTGCAGCTCATGGTGAGATGTTGCTATGTATTTCAGAAGGATGTAAAATATCTGTTCATAGAAAGATTTTAAATGAGATGATTCTAGGACTGAGTTTTGAATAAGGTTGAGAGTGTTTCAACTTAGTGTGATTCCAGGCTTCTTTGCTGTGGAAAATTCATGGAGGAAAGATCCTTTGTCAAATTCTGGAGCACATGAAAAATTTGCAATAAGAGATTTTAGATTATATCAAGAATATACAAAATTTAGGTCAGGAAGTTGTCTTGATGTGTAATATTTAAGTCCAAGCTTTTATTGGTATTTCTGTAGTCTTGGGCTTCCCTGAGGATTTTCCTCTTTGCATTTCATCATTTAGGGAGTACCTAAAGCAGGTCCTGGCTGTGGCCACTGTCTCCATCCTCCATCCTCTGTTCCTGCATGCTCCACATGTCCCATTTCCTTTCCCAGGGCAGTCAGTGGGGTGAATGAACCATTGTGGTAGGGACAGCTGACTCTTTGTTCCCAGGAATCTCTGGGCCTGTCCCCTGCTGGGATGCATTGCTTGGAGGGTGTGTGACAGACCTGGGGAGAAATGGCATCAGGAAAAATGTCAAAGCACCTGCAGATGCTTCTCAAGTGATCCCAAGGATTGTTCTGATTAAAGAAATGCCAGGAAGAGGTTGTAGGAAACCTCCCAGTACTGGTAGTGGTTCCTCACAGGTTCTTTGTAATTTGTTTGATTTTTCCTGGACTAGTTTGGGAGTACTTGATGAGCTGTTGTGTCGCTGCTGTCCCTAATAGTGGTGTCACCTCCTGTGCCTGTGCAGGTCTTGCCATGCCAAGGGCCCACTCCAGTCATTGGGAGAAACTAAGCCCAGCAGTTCAGGCAGTGATGAAGTAACCTTGTTCAGAATAGCTTTTTTTTTTCATTTTTTTAAGTTTTTACTGTGATACTTGACGTGCATGGCCTACTTTGTCACCCTTAGCTGACGTGCTACTGCTGTGTTTTTACCTTTTCAGCAGGTAAAAGCTGGCTGGATGCAGAGGTTCAGCGAATCATTTTCTCTAACAGAGTAACCAACGACTTCACACTCCTAAATATAGTCCTGAACACAAGTGTGGCAGTATTCATGAAAAATATTTAAAGCTAAATTTCACGCTCATTTTGTATTTGATCCATTTCTGGTTTATTTTTAACTCATGTAAGATGAAGAGTGGAGGAATTTTTTCCCTTCTTCTAAATTCTGGTGTAGGACCATCTCTGACATATGAAGGACTTCCAGGAAGGCACAATTTTGTGGGGTCTTTTTGGTGTCTTTTCTGTTTGTTCAGTGTTGAAGCCTTATTATGGCACACTGACACAAAGCTAAATGGCAGCAGCAAAAAAATTTTGGAACTTTTAAAACTGTAACAGCTAAGTAGTGGTTTGGAGTAACCCTAATGAGAGTGGTGATGGCATCAGCAGGCTAAAATGCCAGCAAAAATTGATTGAAAAGCTGGGATTTATCTGTGCAAGAAGATTTTGCACTTATATTTAATTTCCTCATTTCCTGTATAACCCTGTTTATTCTGAATATACATGTTTTGTTTGTCTTTAACCCTTCTCAATTGACCTGCTTGTTCCTCAGTCACGTTTCCTTTTTGCTGTACCTTAATAGTCAGAAATCATCTAATTTATTTTTGTAACATAAAGACATACAGGTGACCTACACTATTGTTGTTTCTCGTGGTCTTAGTATTATGTTGCACCACTTAACATCACTTATACTTGTAAATGTTGTATAAGCTCAGCTAGCATACAGTAAAAACATGAAATTCAGGATTTTAGTAAAATTGACTTCAAAGATAGTATGGTTATGGTAGCTATGGTAACTAAAACTAATTAAAATATGCTAAAATCTGCAAGGGAGTGAAAAGGGAGAAAATGTAACTTAATGTTTTTGTTTTAACAATTTTACAGTAAATCATTTTTTCCAGTGTATTGCCTAAGTGCCAGTCTGTCGATTATTTGTGTTTTTTAAAGAAATTCTTTAAAAATAGTAGAGGCTGAACCATGTTGTCATTTTTTATATGGAAACTGAAAAAATGCATGAATCTACCCTCTATTTCCATAGTGAGCTTATTCCTTGGGCAGGGATGTTGTGGAGGCTTCCTGGAGTGTTCTCTGTAGGCTGCTGCTTTACCTGCTGGACAGCTCGTGGGCAGCATCTCCATGGCTTTGTGTGACCATCAAATCATCACAGGGTTTGTTCCCAGTATAATTGTACAATCCACAGATGGACTGGTGAGGGCAGCCAGACTGACAAATTATAGCTGGCATTGGGATTGATGATCTCTTTAAATGAGCTTTTGAACTTCTAAAGAAATTCACAGCTTTTGTTATAAATATCTTTTGTTCCAGTTTTTGAAAAGTAATGCCCATAGTTGAGTTTCATGTGTAGGTGTAGAGGAAAGATGCAATGGATGGCATTTTCACATCCTGCTTGTTTTCAGGGTTTCTTTTAAATGTAATGGTAATGCTGTATTAGTGTACTTGTTTCAGAAAGGATTAAGAGAGTTGTTGTATAATAGCTGTAATCCTTTGTGTTTGACATGTGCAGAGTATTGTACAAATATTAACAAATCTGTACAATACTTCAGTGAGCTAGATGGGGACAGTAAGATGAAAAGTTTGAATTATTCCAGGTCAGTATTTAAGTAAATATTGGATCCAGGATTAAAACTATCCTCAGTGTTGTAGAGAGCCTGGTTTCCTGTTTCTCAGAGTAGTCTTTTCATAACTTGATTGTCCAGCTCCATGTGTTTGTGCTGCAGCCAAGTTCTGGTATCACTGAAAGTTAAATGAAAGGAAGAGTTTCGCTGACAAAGAATAATGGCTGTTTTTAGTTGTATTAGTTTGAGCTGTGTTGCCTTTGGTTAATTCTTTTTGATGAGACTTTGTATTCACTTCTGAACTGAAAAATTGATTTTATATTTATCGTGGAAATTAAGGAAGAAAATACATGTAGGTTTTTCTTGCAGCAAAGTATCTGGGCTGATACTCAAGACTGTAGATCTGAACAATCTGCTGATAAGTGAGCACATGCAAAAGGAGAATGTTACGAAATGCTTGGGTGTCCTCATGTGCATTAGAAATTTGACTGCAAATAGGTGGCCCATATCAATAACTGTCACTCCTACCAGAATTAGACTGGGTATCTCAGTTGTTCCACTGGAAGAAAAATTGCATTGAGACCTCAACATTATTTGCTTCAGTAGCTGGCATGGTAAGTTGTTTTTTTAGTTTTAGTTTGTTTTGGGTTTTGTGAGAGCAGCAGCAGGTCCATGCTCTGTGCATTTAGTTGTGTTACTGTATTAAATATTAATGAGCAAGAGCCAGACTTGATGTAGGACTTCAGAGAGGATTTAAGAGGTTTATATAATCTGTGCTCAGCTTCTGTAGGATTTTGGCTCCTTAATCTTTCTCTCCCTTCTTTAGTGGCTTTGTACAAAGCAGGTGTGGCGTTCTCTCCATCATCAGTGAGCAGTCCTGGTT
Organism: Geospiza fortis; assembly: GCF_000277835.1. Taxonomy (NCBI): domain Eukaryota; kingdom Metazoa; phylum Chordata; class Aves; order Passeriformes; family Thraupidae; genus Geospiza; species Geospiza fortis. The sequence goes on along the minus strand of NW_005054345.1, from coordinate 36,628 downwards.
CAGGCTCCTGGCACATCATCCCTCTTACCCATCATCTCTAAACCTGTCAAGCAGTTGTTTAAGACCTTTCTATCTTGTCTTCCCCCAGTTTGATTAAGAATTATTTTCACCCTGTTTCCTATTCTTCAGACTTTATTGAAATTCACTTCACAAGATTTAGCAGCCTTTTGGGCCAGTGCCTCAAGTGCATGTCTTCACCTTCCTGTGCTTATCAGCCCTGCCTGTCACAGTGCTGCTTGATGTGTTGTTCTTCCCTGACTTCTTTGCTCACTCTTCTTTGTGCTCTGAAGACAACCTTCCAGTCACTCATTTGTGTGTTGCTGTCATTTTCTCTTTCTGGTGAAGTGCCACAGAACAACTTAGTTCTTAAAATTTTGGGAGTGATACAAGCCCAGATGATGGCATCTCTCAGCTCTGCCTTTTTATTGCTAACTTTTCTCACATCTTCTGTCAGCTCCCCTTTCTGACACCCTTAGCAGAAATCTTTTTCAGCTTATGCTTAGGATGTCCCAATGTATTTTCCTACAATTTTTGTCCATTTTTCTTGAATTTGGAGTCAAGAGGAGGAATAATCTCATTTGTCATTCCCAACTCAAAATCTTGCTGTCTCTTACATATTCCTCATCTGCTTTGTTGCTTACACTCAACTCTACCTTTATGTCCAACTAAAAATACATCTGAAGTGCTTTCACTGTGCCCAGTGTTTATTTCTGGATTATTTTTCTCTGTCCTTCCAACAAAGCTGTCCTCTAGTCTGCAAAAAAAAAAAAAAAGGAGCAAAACAATGTAGTAAATTTTACTATCCAAATCCTGAATTGACTGTGCCAGCACCTGGTTGATCCCGCTTTTGCACACTCCTCCCTTTTTTAGCTGCATTGGTTTTGATAGCACCTGTCCTCTTCGAATAACTTCTGCATTTCTGCTGCTGTTTGTTGGCCTGTGTTTGTTACTGTCATTCTCAGTTTCTTCTTTGGTAGTGGTCATAATCTCAGTGTACTCCTGTGAGGCACATTTCTTTTTGCTTTGTATTCTGAATATCTTCTGAGCCTGCAGGATCATTACATTTTCTGAAATCTCATCTCTTCTTCCTCTTCCAGTCCTCCTTTAATGTTTGCCTTAAATTAGCTAAGAAAGTAATTTATAGTTCTTTTTTTTTTCCAGCTTCAAATAAGTTAGATGGCTTTTAAAAAAATTATTATTATTATCATGCTGTTTTCCTTCTCAGTCACAGCAGTACTGAATATTGTTGATTTGTGTGTAAGTGGCACTTAGGAACCCGTGCCCTGTTGTGCTTGGTGTGTTTGCTTTGGTTCTGATGCATCTTTTGCTTTTCCTGATCTGTAAGCAGTGCACAGCCTGCCCAGGCAGGTGATCTTTCCTTCTCTGTCGAAGCAACCTGGCTAAATCAGTACCAAACCAGTTCAGAGCAGCAGTGTGTGGGGAATCTTGTGCAGGTGTTGTCCATATGTGCTGGGTACATGCCTGGAAATGGGAATGCTGATGGTAAGTTTTTTCATCTGTCAGCATATCATTTTTCACAAGGAGTGGAATTTTTTTGAAGGCTTAGGGGAAGGACGAATTCTGTTCAAGGTTCTTTCATTTTATTACTGTAAGATTTATGGCATTGCCAAGCCCCTTCTTTGGACTGATACCAGACCTGCCATTCCTCATCCATTTGGAGTGCAGAGCTCTCTTCCTTTATTTTTCCAGCTTTCATTCCAAAGATGGAAAAAAATCAGCATTTGAACTCTTTTTTTGAAGGGATTAGTTTGTTCAGTCCTTATTTCTAAATTAGAAAGTAAGGAATGCTTTAAGGGGGCTTTGAGATTTTCATAGTTTTATTTTACATCCCACAACAGGGTTTTCAGTTTTAGAGCACTAACATATTCTCCTTGCATTTAACAAACTCCCTGCCCTGTTGAATTTGCTTTCTCTGCCTCAGTTCCCTTCCCCTCTAGACTTGAAGCTGTTACCTTTTGGCTTGGATCCACCCATCCTGACGCTGAAATGAGGGCCTCATCGAAGAAAGCATTCCAGGAACAGTTTATCCTTTGCTAGTTGATAAAGATTTTTAAATGCAGAGTTGCTTTTTTGGCTTTTCTTTCTTTGAGCGCTGACCTGAGGCCAAGTGTGTTCCCAGGCACTCTGGAATTCCTCAGCAGTTCACTTTTTTCCTGACTGCCTGTTCCCGAAGGCTGGATGGGGAGGGACGCTGTCATGTGCCCTGGCTCTTGAGCCCTGTGCCTCAGTACCAGGAGGAGTTGGCTGCCAAGATCTCTCCAAGTCTGTCCTTTTCTTGGAGCATGGTTATTTCAGCATGCTTTGCTCTTTATCTTGAATCACAGAATACCAGGTTCTCTGTGAACAAAAGCAATTTTTCCTAATTTACATGTGTCTTTCAGAATGTCCCTTCCTAAAGAACAGAGGGAATCCATTCTTGTATCGTGCGTTCCACCCTGCATATTTTGTTACGAGTGCCTAAGTATGTTAAGTGCCAGTTTTCAGTAATTGATATCACTGAACCACTCATTGCATATCTAGGGAAAACAATAGACACAACTTTCTAACAAGCTGATCATAGTCACCTAGGCGAAGGTGTAATTTTTAACTTCTAGCAAGGTTTAAATGACTGGGAACAAAGTCCAGACAAATTATTTAGGTCGTTACAAAATGAGGCTCTGAGTTGCAATGCTTTTAGGCTGCCCTTCTCTTCTGTAGTCTCAGGCACTGAATTGGAGCTTGTACATATATTTGGTTCCTATCCTGGTTTTCTTCTGGCTCAAAATCACAGGTGTGTTGTTTTTTGCTGGATTGTCCTTTTGTAGCTGTCTTTTGTTTGCTGCCACAACAAGAGACAGAGAATCTTAAGGAGAGCTGCTATAAATGCACATTCATGTTTCTTCTACCCTTCCCCCAGTCTCCACTCTCTCCCTCCCACCCCTTCCCAAATTCCATTAATATTTACAGAACAAGAGCCAGAACTCCAGCATTAATCTCAAATTCAGAATGAGATTTTTCTGGCTCTATCTGTAGCTAATGCAGAAGACAACAGAGGTTAGAAATGCACTTCAAAAAAAAAAGAAAAAGAACAAAAGGCCTTTTCATATTCAACACACTGGATGGATTGTGTTAGGTATAAATAAGCTTTCAAAGACCAGAGCATATGTAAAAAAATATTACATGTATTGTTGTTGAAAGGCAGAGGAACATTTATTTGCTTACTGAATGCATTGAAAGTTCCTGAGCTTTAACTTATATAAACTCATTGTTTCTTCAAATTTCGTGTGTGGAGAATACAGTTCCTTTTTCATCTTACTGGTTCATGTACAGATAAACAGTAAAACCAAAAAGTCAAATGAACAGAAAGAGAACTGTGTTGATAGTTACATGCCAGCAATGTACAAACTAAGCATTCATAAGGAGATGTCTAAACAAACTTCAAAACCAGTGAAGTTTGCAAACATAAGTTTCATAAACAAACTGAAATTGAGTGGAGAGTGGAGCGAATGAAGAATTCAGATAATTTGCATTTGTTCTCTTTGACCCCAAACTAAGTATTTTCTTTCATTTTCATTGTTAAGTGCATAGAATGTGTTACTAACCATTATGAATTGACTTTAAAAGCCAAAATCAAAGATAAATATTACTGTTCTTCTAAATTGTTTCTGTTTCAATGTTGGTTTATTCACTGGAAAGTATTTGCTGACTTCTGTAGTCTGCACAGGCACTTACTCCTCTGTGACCTCTGTCCTTGATTGTTTCAAGAGTCACTTTTCCCTGCCATGGGGAGGATACCTTGTGTCCCTGTCCAGTTGCTGTGTGGTTCTGGCTTCTGGTGACCTCAGTGAGTTGTCAGCAGACAAATTTGTTAACTGTGTCAAGTAAGGGATTGTGTCCACCTGGTTGTGAGGCCAAGGGTTATTTCAGAGGACAGAAGCTGATCTGAATTCTTTAAATGAAGGAGTTCATCTGCATGTCCTATGGAAGATGGTTTGGCAAAGTAGTCTGGAGAAGCTGGCTCTGCAGTATCCATGTGCTGTTCTTCCTCCAAGGAATTGAGAGAACATATTTTAGCAAAGGATTCCTCAATCCGTCCAATACCCCAAAATACGTAAACACAGAAAATGTTGGTGGTTTTCTTTTTTTGCCCTTTTCAATATGGATTCATTTATTTTTAAATTCCAAGAAAATACCAGTACCCATCAGTCTATCCTTTAGTCTGGAAGTTTGTATTATTTGTTTTTTTGGGAAGGGCTCCCATATTTTCTTCTCATCTCTCTGGCATTAGAATTGGCTTATCTCACTTTTCTGATGAACCTACATTTTCCAGATAAATTAAAACATAGGGGTTTATTTTTCAAAACTGAAACAGTTGGATTGCCTTTTTGTTTTACTGGGATAAGCATCCACGATGCTCTGGGGAATGGAGAATGATCTAAAATAAACCGAGCTGTTTTTTGTTGTTTATCTGTTTCTTTTTGCATCTGTCTTAGTATTTATTGCTACCATCTGCGTTTCAGTTCAGGTTGTCTAATGTCTCATTCTGCATGTTCTTTGCCTATTCTTTTTACATAGCCTTGGGCTGTAATATCACCATTTGCCTACAAGAGATCCATTTCTATCTGTAACAAAATGAATTGCATTCATCTGTGTAATTCATTTCTAATGAATGCCTTGCTCCTCATTAAACAGTGATTTACCTTTGTTTCCCTTTCCTACACTGTCAACACGAACCATTTTGAGGTCCTGTGGAGAGATGCTAATTTGAGAAAGCAAAAGTCAATGCAACTAAGCACTCATAGGGACCATCCTCCTTGGCACTTTCAAAAATATTCATGGGACATGTTGCAGAATAAAATTTGCAGGTGGATAAGAAGACTCAAAATATTTTCCTATTTATAAGCTCTCAGTGTACAAAGGCAATGCTTGACAGTTTAAATGCAGTTCTCTTTGACACTGCCAGGAACAGATGAATCTTCTCAGACCTTGTCTGTTCTGCAAGAATTTTACCTGTCATAGGCACATTTTGGGAGACTGTACTCTTGGTTCACTGTCCCCTCTCTACCTTTTCAGGAATATTAAAATATTTTGAATGCATTTTCAGATTAATATTTTTAAATACCTAATTTTGAGATACATCAAAATGTTACACACTTGAAAATACTTTTTTTCAAGTTTTTACTGAGATGCAAAGATTCATATAAATATTTATTGTCTTTGCCAATAGTATCTAAAAGAAAAGGATTAAATCCATTAATTAATGAAATAGGGTTTTGGAGTAATTTTGTTACAGATTGGTTCTTATGCAGCTTTTGTGTAATGCACTTTGAAGCTCTCCAGCAACATTCCCTTTTCCAGCCCTGCACTTTGCAGAGCAGCAGAATCTGCCATGTGTGCAAATAGATCTGTGCTGCTGACAGATGATGGTTAGAATATGGGATGAATTACCAAGTTTATTTTCACTTTAACCCTAAGCAGATTTTGAACTGCAGCAATGGATTATGAATATGAAAATACCATTGGTAAACATAATTTAGAGCAGTACAGGAAGTTTTATTTACAGCCTCTTCAGCTCTTACTTTGGTGATAGTACAAGCCACTCATCAAAACTTTTGATCACTTGAATTTAGCTTGGCATTTTTTTGTATTTATTTGTGTGTTGGACCAGCCTGATCCCCTATTGAAATTCTAGAATTGCCAGTGGGCATCAGTGGATTTACACCATGGACTAATTTGGTCATGGTATTATGAGGGGATTGGAGCATGGGAGGTTGGGTTTTTGTAACTGGTCTTGCCTAAGTCGTGTAGTATTTGAAAGTAAGAACACTGATTAATGTAACAAAACCTTATTTTTAATATACATTTTAGAGGACAAAACTGACCTTGAGAACAGTGTGATGCAGAAGAAAATTAAAATCCCCAAACTCTCTCTCAATCACATAGAAGAAGCTGGGGAAGTTACAGATTATGGGGAAGAAGATGTGGAGCTTAGACACAGTAAGGTACTGAAGTCTTTCTGGTTTTTTTCCCTCCTCTCCTTTTTTTATCATTCTTGTAACTGCTTGGGGCATATATGAACATCCTAGCTTAAGAATTCCAGGCTTGCTTTTGATCCCCTTAAAACAATGTGTTTGGTGAAATTGGGTCACATTGTGTGTGGGGGTGGGGTATGGGTTTTCAAAACCTGATTTAAGTGCAATCAGACACTTTCCTGTGTGTACTATGCACAGTGTAACTGCCACCTGGGACTGATGCAACAATGCTCTTCCACTTTGGCTCTAAATGCCTTAAAAGTCACCAGTACCCAACTGTACCAGCTGGTCGTGGTGGCACTGGTGACATATTGCTCACTGCTTTTTTGGAATTAGGAAGGGTGCTCTGAGACTGCCCAACTACAGTGATTGAGAAGAAGAATTGACAGGACTGTATGCCTCCATAATAACTCCCAGTTGCCTTTTCAGGTTCACATGCCAGAAACCCACTATGGAAATGTATTTATTTTTTAATATCAAATTATTTCTTTAAAAGTCTGCCAACCTTCAGAATAAGATATTGAATATCAGAATACTGCTTGATGGTTTCATGTGTTTTGCAGCTGCAGAAGTGATATTAGTATATTTCCTTGTGGTGGACCAGCTTTTTTTTAGTTGTTAATTTTTTTTAGAAGATGAATGCTGCAGGTGTAACATCAAATAATTTTGTTTTCTACCACATTACTCATGGATATTGTGGTATGGGAATTTGATAGTGTCAGCTTCTCACCTCTACTCTGTGAGCTGCATTTACTCTCCTTGCAGTTGCTTGGAAATTCAAATGCCTTTTCTTATTTGGACAGTAAAACTTAGTGACTTTACGTGTACTGTCACATATTAATCCTACTATCCAGGCCATAGGAAGGTGGCATGATTTAATTTGTAGGGTTTGTGCAGATGACTGAAGGTAAAAAACTGAGAGTTCCCAGGTCCTGAAGCCTCTGCAATGCAGTACTAATATAGAAGGAATCAGTTGATAAGGAAGATGAGGCTGGATGATATATTCTGTCTCCAGCTTCAGTGTTTTCAAATCCCTTCCAATGTTTGCTGATAGTGTTAACTCAGTCACTCGCATCAGGCAGTTGGGTGAACGTGCTGTAGGGATACTCAGTGAAGGTTTTGTCTCCCAAAGTGTGGGAAGGACAAGCCCTCAGTTCACAGAACAGCTTTGTGCTTGTGCTGCTTTCACCTCTGATGTCGTCACAGGTGACAAACGGAGCACACAGTTTGTTCTTTCTTTTACTTATCAGAAAATCAATTGCTGTCAGAAATCTGAATGTTAAGGGTAAACTTTAAAGAAAAAGAGATCTAGATCAACTTTTTCAAAAAGAAATTAGTGATACAGAATCAAGGGACCTGTATACACTGCCTGTATACACTTTGTAAGTGTTGCACAAATACAGGAAGGCCTTTAACTGCCTCAGAAGTTTGTACATGCGTTTAGCTGAGTTACTAACTGCATGTTAGTTATGCTACATATTATCTTCATAAGAACCTGCGAGGCAAAACATTTTTGCAGACTGGCTTTGTCTTAGTCTTTTGGAAGACAAGAATATTACCAGTTCCCAAGACTCTCCTAATTTATTTGTTTTTTGTTGTGATGTGCAGAGACAAGATGGAAGGAAACAAAGTGAAGGTACACACAAAAGCATTGAAGCAGTTGTTGCTCGCCTTGAGAAACAGAACGGGATGAGTCTCAGTAATACTTCCAGCCCTGAGGAAGCTTTTATGGAGGCTACAGAAGGCATGAACAATATGGACGATGCTGTAGTTCCTCGGATTCTCTATGAGGAATTACTGAGGAGTTACCAGCAGCAGCAGGAAGAGATGAGACACATTCAACAGGAGCTTGAGAGAACACGGAGACAGCTTGTGCAACAGGCAAAGAAGCTAAAGGAGTATGGGGCACTCGTGTCAGAAATGAAAGAGCTCAGAGACTTGAACAGGAGGCTCCAGGATGTACTGCTCCTAAGACTAGGTAGTGGTAAGTGCCGGACTTAAGTGGGACTAGTTTGAATGAATTTTGCAGGTGTGATCAATAGTCATGGAAATGTATTTGAAGAATGGCAGTGGTTGTTAAACCGGACATTGAATGTTAAAAGGGTTTTCTGCTGTGGCTGTACAATATGTGTCGAATTTGTATGCTATGTACGTCTGGGGTTTTCTTTAAAAACTAGAGGTCTTTGTGCTGGTATGGCTGAATCAGAGTTCCATTTTAAGCAGCTGTATTATAAAGAGTCTCTGACCTTCCAGTATATGCTGAAAAAGTTAATAAAGCATCATCTGCAAAATATACCAATATGTTCCAGTTAAAAAAAAAAAAAGTAAAGAAAAGGCGCTGGAATCAATAGTTGGGCTAAAACTAATTTATCCTTTGCAGTTAGGGATTTTGTTTGTTATTATGTGACTATGTTACCGTCCATTTTCTGACCCCTCTTCCCATTAGTAGCTTATTAGACTGTGATATATTCCTGAAGTTTTAGCAGTGGCTTTAAACAGCCATGCTATTTAAAAAACAATGGATTGTTAAAAGCATAATTAAAAAGGCTTTATATTAGTGTCCCGTTTATCAACACTTGTTGCAAAATGCAGGTTTTTGTAATTTGGATTTCAGTTTTAAATATCTTGGGTCAATTGCTCCTTTGTTTGGGTTTATAACAATTATTTAAGCATTATGTTGGAATAAATGGGAAAAAAGACAAAATAAAAAGTTCATCCTTTTCATTGAAGATGGTACCCTTGGAATACCTTCAGAAATTTGATTAATTACATTTATTTGCGATTAGAATGTGGTACTGCTGTGTGGAAGATTTGCTCGGTGACTGAAACTTGGTTGAAATCTATGCATCCAAACTTAGCATGCTGTTCTTACGTCTGCCTTTGTGTATCTGGAAAGTTAATTTTTGCATGTGAGTTGGATATTGGCTCTTCTCCTGGACTGGAACGAGTGCATGCAATTTGCATGTGGGTCTGAGTTACCCTCACGTACAGAGCTGGACCTGGGAGAGCATGTGCCTGTGCTGTAGCATGTGTTCAGATGTGCCCACACACTTGGAGCCAGGTTCTTGGAGTGTCCCACAACTTAAACTGGGTGTCTGATTGTGAATGCTCATCATTGTTACACTCTGCACAATTAAAATGTCGTTATTTACCATAAACATTCTAGTTAACTTTCTAAATAAAACTAAATAGGCAAGGTTGCCGCAGCCTGAAAAAGACGATGTGGTTGGCAGGAGATTCCACTGAGCTTTCTAAAATTTTCCTTGGATGGAAAGATGTTTCTTCATCTGCAAGTAGTTAGCTGGAATTTATGGGAATGGAGCACGAGCCAGATGTTGGTAGGCAATGGGGCTGAACAGCGTAAAGTACCAATTTAGTTGGTAGACTTGACAGCAGTTGGAGTGGTGAGACCAGCAGTGGAATGAAGACAGCTACTGAATTCTATCTCTTTTCTTTCACTTTAAGAAAAAGAAGATGCATTTTTTTGCTTCAGCCAAATAAAGAAACCTTAGGAGAAAAAGAGAAAAAAGGAAAAAATAAAAAAGAAAGAGGAAAAGAAACCCTGGGAAAAAAATACTGAATCTTCTCTAAATATTGGACATGCATTTATATTGTATGTATCAGTGTGACAACTGAAAACAAATCCCAATTACATTGAAGACAAGTTCTTTAAATTTAATCACATACCTGGAAAAATATCAGCTATACGACACTTCCAAAAAAAATTCCTTGTGTAATATTACTTGTAAAGAACATTGGATGGTAAAGGTGGAATTTGGCCGTGCTGGCTTTGTCCTTCACAGGGTTTGAATTTCCTAAGACTCAGTGTATTAACTGTTGCTTACTCTGTTGTTTTTCCTTTTAGCCTCATTCACAGCAGAAAAACAACCATGTTCTAGAAAGATCAATACAAAACTTATGAATAATTAGCAAGGGAGACATCTTCAGCGTGTTCTAAATTAGAGAGTCTGATGACAGTATGAAAAAGTACTACTTTTAATCAAGAATAGATATGTAAAGACTTTTTTAGTCTTCCTTACTTTTCCAGCTTATAAATGAGGTATGTTTGGGTATGTGAATAATCTCTGAAAATTGTTCTGAAAATAAATTACATCCTGAATTCATCTGCAGTTGCAGTGATCTCTTAAACCTAGAGTTTCAAATTACATGTAATTTATGTTACACTGCACTTCTAGCAGGCTGGACTTAATGCAAACTAATTGCATTTCTGTTTCACCTTAGAGACTTGTGATTTCTTTGCATGAGATGACAGCTGGTTTGTGCTGATGAATTGCAGCTGTGGGAAATGCTTGCCTGTTGCCATTTTAAACTTGCAGATCAAATATAGAACAGTCTCTTGAGCTAACGTGCAGTCAAGTAGTCAGTCTCCTAATTTCCCATCAATGTGTTGAATTCAGTGAGGAGCTGGAAGTCAATGCATTGTACTTGAGACTTAGGCCTAGAGCTCTGCTACTAAACTGGAGCCACTTTTGTGGCAGGAGTGAGGAGGTTCATCTTCCTCATGGTGACACCAAATTGCTCTTTGTCACGAAAGAGCCTTGGAGGCAGCTGTGGCAAACTACAATAGTGAAATCAGTACTGATCCATGGAGAAATGCTTAATACCATCTTTATGATTTTAGTATATTATTTCCAGGCACATCCCTTCACTGAGGAGGCAGGCATTTCACCAGGGCTCTAGGGACCAGAGCAGTGGAAAAATGGGATGACTGTTGTGCAAAAGGTTATGGTGTCCCTCTTGAGCTCCTGGAATAATGTGTGCAGCCTCTTGCCTTGCCCACGTGGGGAGCTGGAAGCCCTGCAAATGCAGTTTGTTTTGTTGCACCTGAAAACACACCTAATTGGCCCTCTTTTATCAATAGAGAGTAGGATAATTTAAAGAATTAAATAACTGACTCTCTCCTGTAGGGACTTTAAATAGCCCTTGGATTGCCGAAGAAGAATTTCAATAACTTCTTTAAAAAAATAGCTGTCTCCTGGGCAAGATCTGTGCCATTTCCTGTGGCTGGAAGTATGGTCAGAAGTACTGAAGTTCTATAGGGATAATGCTTGAGTGTTTTTAGCTCCCTGATAATTTCTCAATTTCATGTTAGATTGTTGAGAATCAGTGTTGCTCAGAAGTCAGGTGGTATATTCTCATTCATTCAGAAACATTGATTCATCAGCATGTGCACACAGACCCCCAAGGTTTTATTTTTAATCCCTGTTTAATTTCAGTGATCCAGTTTACAGTGTCTTGGGACTGACACCAGAGTAGGGAGAATGAAATGGGATTTGTGTCTTACCACATGTCTGGAATTACTGTTTTTCAGCTTTTCTACATTTGTTTGGCTTTTTGACATCTAAAAAAAAGGCCCAAGGTTTCTTTCAAGTACAGAAAGTACCTATATTACCCCTTCTCAGACTTGTGTTGTTTTGCTTCAAATTCTGGTAGACCATGTGCAAAAGCTTACTGCTCACAAATGTATGCTGACCACTTTATCAGTCAATTTGTTTATACTTTCATACTAATTTCAGGAGTAGCATGTAGCCTAAGATGCATTTTTAAGGAAAAGGGATGGTAAAGAGAAGCCTTCTACCTCTTCATCCTGATTTGAGTTTGCCGGCCTCTTGGATATTCTAAAAAAACAGCAGTCAGGAGAAAGATTTTGCAATAAAACATTTGTTTCCTTCTTGCATTTGTCTTTTTTTGTTTTTCCCTGATCCTTATTACATAAGTGCTGTCATTGTTAAGCCTTTAGATGGAGATATATATTTTTGATGTCCCATTCATCATCTTTAAAATAAGATGCAGAGAGAGGGAGCTTGGAGTGTGGTGAATGGGGCACACAGCTCTGTTGGCAGGCAGGCAGGAGTGCAGGCTGCATGTGCAATTCCCAGCCTGCAGGGTTGAAAATGCAGTTTAGTGGTTGTGGAAGTGGCTTTGGAGACTGCCTGGTTAGAGGCAGGTTTCTGTTGGGGAATCAAAAATGAGGATATAAAAAAGAGATTTTAAAGGCTTTCTTTTGGTGACTTCTAAGCAAGTGGTTAAAGCATGAATTGGAGCAGAGGTATTCTGACCTTGAGAGCTGTGGTTGTTGTGGACTTTAATCAGCTTTTTCCTTGGGGAAGCTCTGGAAACCAAATTCCAGCTGTGTCAATATATGACTAAAAACAGTAAAAGACTTCTAAATAGGGAGTAGTAAAAGTGCTTAAAGGGACATAAACATTTCCTGCTAGGAAGAAGGTGGTTATACTTAGGTGTCTCACTCAAAGTGACTTTCAAAGTGTAAGAAAATAGCCCTTTGTTGAAGAATGTAAAGTAACAGCTTCAGAGATGATGTCTTATGGTCACACTGGCAATTACATCCCTTCATCTGCTTGTTCAGCTGTGCCCATGCTGTGGGCAGGCTTTGGGTGCTTTAACCAGTCCAGGTCTTCCCCCAGTCTCAATCAGCTTTACAGTCTCAAGTTTAGGAAGTTCAGTTTGTCTTGGCTGTAGTGTTGTATATTCATGGTACTAGAGGTGTTTACTAAGTCACTATGAAATTATAATGGAAAGGGGATGTTTTGTGATTTCTCTGTTAGTGCCATGCTTGCACTGGGGCTGGCTCTTAAGACCCTCTTGTTGGTGGCACTGCAGTGTAGGATTGTGTGAGTTGCCAAGACAACTTTTAGTCATTGGTGAGCGTGGAGTGGCAGCCAGCTGAGAACACTGAGCTGGCTCTGTAGGTGTAGGATAAGCTATAGGATAAATGTCAAATGCTGACAACGGAGGAAGCACTGCTATTGCTGTATAATAATCTCTAAATGAAACTGCACAAAGTAGGAGGGATGAATGCTGTGCTTGTTCCAGGCACAGGAACTATTTAAGATGCATGACTAAGACCTGAGCTGTGGTGCCAGTGTGACTTGCAGAGTTGGATCAGCTCAGGGCTGGGTCTGTGTGCAAAAACACTGAGCAGGGAGCTGAGGGGTGACCTGATGGTTGAGTTGTCACTGGCTGAAGATGTCAGGGTTGGGCTGCAGAGTGCTGCAGTGCTCTCAGTGCCAGCCTGGGACAATCTAGCACTGACAAGTGGGTGAGTTTATCCTTGGAGTTCTGGATATGGGGTATTTCCATGGTGTCCAGAGTCTAACCTTGCTGTGCTGTGGAGCCACCGGCCCTGCATGGAACTTCAGTGCCTGCTGGAGCTTCTTGGGATCCTAGAGCCACACATCAAGGGACACTGATGGGCTTGGGGCCATAGCCTAGACTTCTGGTGGAACCCCTGCAATGAATGGAGTCAGGAATTCCAGTTCACAAATCACTTTTAGTTTGTTCTTCTGTCCTTTTAGGAACATTTTATATCTTCGATCTGGAAAAGTTGATGACTAACAAAATAACTATTCCCCTTTTAAGTCTCGAACATATGCTTAGTAGTATTCCATTGTTTAATTTGTGCATAATTTTTGTTGATTAAAAATAAGAATCAGTGTTGGATGAATTGGACAATCAAAATTCTAATTTATGTGGGGTTTTTTAACCTTTGATATTCTTTCTGTGCATGATAATTCAGCATAAGGAGCCTGTTTCCTTCATAGCATTTCTGCAGATCCTCCCTATTTTTATACACCTCTGTTATATCTAAAGAGATTTTGGATTTCTATAATATTTGTAATTCTGTGTGGATAATTTATGTAATTATCACAGTAAATTATGGAGGTTCCTATGCAACTATATGACAATTCTTATTTGAAGAATTACTATTGTTGCCTTTGCTTTATAATTTCAGTGTCATTTTAACATAATTTCCTTAGTGTGAAGAAATTTTACCCATATCTGTAATTGTCCTTATGCTTTAGGAATAAAATTAAACACTTAATTTAAAATTAAACATTTTAATGTTTATAAAGCAGGAATACTTATCCTGCTTTTACTTACTGACGTTCAGAAGTAGGATTTTGGTTTAGATTACTTCTAACATTAAAATGAACATGACTAATATGTTATTTTATGCTAATCATGGGTGATGAAGGGATTGATTTCGTGTTCTCTGGGATAGCAGACAGCTCTCTTTTCTTAACTGTCTAGGACCTGCCATTGAGGTTGAAAAAGTAAAACCTGAATCAATTGAGCCCGAGCCTGAGGTACAGAAGACCTTCAGTGAGGAAGCAAATACATCAACGTACTACCCTGCCCCTGTTCCAGTAATGGACAAGTATATTCTCGAGAATGGAAAGGTATTTTATATTAAATATAGCATGAGTCATTTTTAAATGTCCATCTGGTGATGTTCTTGTGGAATTTTCATTGATTGTGGGGGTCTTGCATGGTAGCAGCTCGTAGAGGCTTCCTCAGTTTTCGTGAAGGTGTGCTGTTATGCTGAGGAGAATTGTGAAGTTACACAGATATGAAGAGCATAGAAAAATATTCTCAGTGGTGACAGCATTGAATGATGTGCAACATGAGCAATATAGTTATTAAGTAAGGCAAATTGACATAGTCTTCAGTTGGTGGCATCCATAAATACACCAAATATTGACCCAAGTCAGTAACCCATGTTATAAAGTTACTTAACCAAATGAGTCTACTTAATCAAAATACTTCTTCCTAAAGGGTTTTTAATGTTTATATGTGCTGTAGTCATATTGCAGGGAAGCCCTTATGTTTAGGTTGGAGTGCAGGAGGTAGTTATGAACCCTGGAAGGAAAATGGGCTCCCTTGCTGCTGGTAGGAGCATTACCACTGAATTGAGCTGATGTAGTGCTACTTTCCAGAGACTTTGTGAAGGTGCTGAAATACCATCTAGCTCTAGTTTGCCAGGACCTGACTGAGAGCTTTTCAGATTTCAGCCTGTTTAACACATTAACTGCTCATCTACCTAGGCCTGCTTTTACAGCTGTTTTCATTATCATTAAATAAACGTGATGTTTCTTATACAAAACTGTAATTCCTTTAGAATTGCCTGTGCAGATCCTGTTTCTTGGTGTATGGAGATGCATTTGGTACCCTAATCTGAGAATCTTTAGGGAGGAAGCATTCACTCCAGCTTTGCTGTGCAGTGGAATTACTGAAGGAATATAGCATGAAACTGCGTTTTCAGATTGGTGTTAAAAGATTGACTGCACAATGTCTTTCCCTCTTGAGGAGGAATTCAGCATAATCATTGGGGACAGAATGTACGTGAAAAATAGTAGAATCTTGACAGTTTGACAGGTATTTGGTTCAGATAGCTTTTCTTGCCTAATATATTTAAATATGTCATTTGCTTGATTATTTTGTGTAAATTTGTGCAATGAGTACTTAGGGTGTATTACTGTGCGAGTTTCCTCTACCTCCTTCTCTTCCACTTAAGGTCTGTGGGATAGGGCACATCCTTTAGTATTTGTATGCAGCTTTTCCTGCACCCTTTTTTCATCTGTCAGCTTCTTGGCACTTCTTTTGCTGAAGTTTTCTGTCTTTGCAGATATTAGTATCTCTTGAATTTTCTTTTTGTAATTTTTCTTCTTGATTTGCCTATTTAATAGATCTACAGCCAGCTCAGATGCCAAAAATGTGAACTAATAATGTATTTGGAATGTTGGAGAGTAGGTTTCTTCAGTTTTCCTTGTTTATGGCTTTATTTCAGTATTCCTTTATTGATATGCACCACTAGAGTAGTTGAAGTACTTTTTTTACAAATCTTACCCTTTGTGGCACCAGATTTGATCTTAGTAGGATTCTTTCAGAGCAGATAAATCTCTTCCCTCCAGAGGGAAAAGCGAGTCACTGAAAAAGAGCCTATGGCATTCATTTAAAGAAAAGAAAGAAGAAGAAAGAAAGAAAAAAAAAGAGTTCATCTTCTGAGACACGTTTTAGATCTGTTGCAGATGTTAGCACAGCCACGCTGGTGAGCGTCGCTTTGAATTCGCTGCCATCTCTGTTGTGTTGTGCTTGAAGGTTGATCCCACAGTTGCTGAAATTGGGAGTAAATTTCCCATTGATTTCATCAAGACAAGAGTCTGGCTCATGGGGCAGCTCTTCCAGAAGAGGGGAATGTCTTCTGAGTGTGGAGTTCACTAAGCTTCCCAGAGCTTTGGGGCTGATAGGAAACAGTAGGGCCTGTTGTAGAGAGGTAAACTGAGACACAGGCAGATTGAATTCCTCACCCTAACAGTGCTAGAAATAGAAAATGGAGACGTAAGATTGCTGTGGCTGTGGCTGTCTGTCACATAGTTGCTTTTGCCATAGGTGTTTCATACCAGCAATTCCTGTTTTAGTAAATGAAGCATGTTAAAAGAAGAGATGATCTGTCTGAAGCATAAATATTAAAAATACTTCCTGTAACTTGTTCTTTTCTTTTGAGTAACTTCAAGCCAATGAATAATGTAGTAGGTTTAGAGACTAAATAATCTTAGGCAAAGGCGAACCCTAATTTTGGCAGAGAAGAATTGGATTTTTTGATGAAATACAACAATCCCTACAACTAATGTAATACAGACACCCAAATTTGCTATGTAACAACATTTCTAATCTTAGTTATTTTTTAGGTAACTTTCAGACATTTTCCTGTAGAACTTTTCCAAGATCTAACCAGAAATAACTGATTTAAAAAATGCACTGAAATTATTTTCTGAGCATAGACTGCTCACTGCTCATTGAAGATGCCTTACAAAATATGTAGAGAGCACCAAAAGGAGTGTGCCTTTTAAAATTTCTTTTATGAAGAAACTCAACAATAGAGAAAAAGGAGAAAAAAAGGGGGGTGTTGTGTTGTGGTTGTTACTAGTTTAATTTCTGTCCATGCAGACTTGTGAAAAGCTTCCTAGAATCCCTTTAGTGTAGAAGATTCTGCAGGAGAGGCAGCTTGCTGCATGGTTTTATGCTTTAAGGAAGGTAGAGTTTTCTTTTTTTTAATATAACATAGCTTGTAGTCAAACCAGTCATATTACTCTATTTAAGTTTTTAAACATCTAGTTGCTTTTGAAGGATGCCGTTGTAATAAAAAATTTCTTGGGGTTATAGTCCTCATTAATAATTAAAGCAGGCTTCCATTTAAAGGAAAAAGGATGTTCAGTTGAATAGAGGCAGTAAAATGTTGGGTATATAAAATTTTACAGTAGCTTTGTCCAATTTTCATTGCATTTAATGGGACTTCTGTGATACTGCTCAGATTTGTGTGGGTAACAGGCACAGTTTATGTAAAGCCAGATGAAATGAGTAAAACCACAGAAAACTAACAGCAGAGCAGTTAAGGCAAACAGCCTTCTGATGCAGTTTTGCTGTGGGATTTTGTTGATAGCATTTTTTTTAATCATAAGAAGGTCGAAAGTTAGTTTTAAGTGTTAATGTTGCAGAAAGAACCCCCATTGGACCAGATCTGATCAAAGCTAGATTTTGACTATGTAGCAATCCAGTTGTTTGGTATGTTGCACTTGTCCAGATTGTCTGAAGGTAAGTGTGGTGAGCTCTGATCAGCAGCTGGGAGCTGTGGGTCACACCTTAGCTTGTTATGATGAGAGCAAGTGTGTGTCACAGAGAGTGAAGTCCATCAGCACGTGAACAAAGCTTCTGTGTGCAGAGGTAGTTCAGGAGTCTGCACTGTACTCCAGGAACTGGAGCATGGACAGGCAGGGTGCAAGGTATTTGTGGTTCCATGCAGGGCCAGCATGTGTGTCCTGGTTGCACTTGTGTCAGACTTGTGCTGGTTACTCGTGGAGTTACCTCTGTGCTGGTGCTGGAAGGTGTCCTGAGGGTCAGGGCTGTCAGCTCAAACACGTAGTAGCAGCCTAAGGATGGTGCTTGGATTCTTGTATGGCATTTGTCTTAAGACTGGAGCACTGGGAATCTTGGGGTGGAGACATAGGATAGCCCTGTGGGAAACAACCAAGCACAGTCAGTTCTGAGCAAGGCTAATAAGGAAAACCAGACCTGAGCATCTTCCTTATGGAGACTCTCCAGTGGCTTCACACTGTGTTTCCCAGTACTCATGTTATTCTGCTTTACTACTTCAGTGAAATACCTTGACTTCCCATTGTTCAGATAATGGAAAGTTTATGATGTTGCTGCAATGGATCATTGCCTAACCACAAAACAGTATTCATGTGGTGCATTTACATTGATCATACATGATAGACACACTTTGCGTTAGAACTGGAAGTTTTACAAAGCTTCCAAACTCTCCTTATATTGAAATTGGAGCTTATATTGAAATTGGAGCTCTCAAAATCCTTTCTCCCCTTCCAGTTACTTCAAACAATCTGGCTAGGTCTTGCCAACAGGTACAGAATACAATTTAGGAAGTAATTCTGTCTCTACTGCCTCTGGAATATGCTTTGGGTAAAGTCTGTTTTAGCCAAAGGGAAGTGTTTCATCTTGCTCCTGAATTAGGCTGGTGCAACTGCTTGGTTTATATGCTCTGCATAATTATATAATACTGGATGTGTTCACTGTTTCCTTCTTCAATCTCTGTTCCTGACCACAGTCTTTCAGGAGAGAGGTTATGTGGGGGGGAAAAGTAGGGATTACTAAAAGGAACTATATTATATATTGAGGTTGACTTGAACTCCCTGACCCACAAAGTTGGAAGAGTTTCAGAGTTAGGCAAAATGGATTTGTTCAGCCCTAATTATTGTTATTTTAGTTCCTAATATTAATGTTCCTACAGCACTTGGATACTGTTGTGTGCTACATACCATAGATAAGTTGTTATTATTACTACCTTCTAGGTCCATCTTGGCAGTGGAATTTGGGTAGATGAGGAGAAATGGCACCAGCTGCAAGTAACACAAGGAGATTCAAAGTATACAAAAAATCTAGCGGTTATGATTTGGGGAACAGATGTTCTCAAGAACAGAAGTGTCACAGGAGTTGCAACCAAAAAAAAGAAAGATGCCGTTCCCAAGCCACCTCTCTCACCTCACAAATTAAGCATTGTCAGAGGTAGGTTATTTGAAAACTTTTGCTTCCTGCTTTGGAGTTTAACCATTAATCACCGAGTTGAAAGATGCTTCTTTTCAGCTCATTTAAAATTAACTGATTAAAAACTGTAATTCAGATTGCTATTGCATTGTGAAGTGCATACGTACCCAGGAACAGTAAAACACATTGCAATAGCTGTGCACAGTGCAGGCCTCCACAGCTGAAGAGTTGTACATTGACTTCAGTAAGGTTTGAAAAGATCATCACTTTAGACCACTTGCAGGGCAGGACTCTGAGCCTGGAGAACAACATGTTGTTCTAGAATTCATTTGTAACCTGCTGATTTTTTAGAGTGCATATATTCCTTTAAACAACACTGAGAGTAGCTTTACGACATTCTTTTATCCAGAACATAACCAGCTCTGGCATGAGGCACAGAAACCATTATAGCTGTGACTATAAAAATACGCATACCTTCAAAGGCAAGAAAGAATAGTTCTACCCTTTTAAGTGAAGAAAACGGAAATAGTAAAAATTAATTGTTGCGCTTGAATTGGAATTTGGACAGGAAGTGTAAATCGCTGACCTCGTCTGGTAGGGAAAATTGCAATGACACTTTCAGTAACTGCAAGCCTGAGTCCATGTGTGTAGTACATTGAGAGAGAGGAGGCTTTCTCCTTTATTTAAACTGAATGGTGAATTTCAGTCCCTTTGTATCATCGTGCCTGTGTTGTATCATTTCTGTCTCTCTTGGTATTTCAGGCTTCCTTTTAAGTCAGAACTGAGTTGTTTCCTCATGGAATGCATATTGAAATTGGATTTTTAGGTTTTGTGTCCATACTAAATTGCAGTAGGGCTGAAAGAAACCTCCCCATTTGGTAGAGCTTCATTATTCTGCATTTCCTGTTCTTAGTTGCTATGTGCTCTTAACTGTGAACTCATTAAGAGGTGGTGTAATTGGCCATGAAAGTACCATGTTTTGGAGTTAAGAAATATGGTTCCTCTCTGAGTGTGTGCGTGTGTCTGCGTCTGTGTTGTGTGGGCAGAAATTGGAAACTTATCTCCGTACTGTCATCTTTCTTAGTTTATAGGAAATGAGGAGATTACGTAGGGTTTTGTTGTTTTTTTTTTTTTTCACTAAGCTGCTTCAGGATTATATGTGGAAGTAGAAGCTGTCCCATGCTGATTTTCTAGTTCTGTCTGGGGTCTCTAGGTACAATCCTTACACATGTAGCTGGGCAGTGACGTACTGGCCACATAAGGAATCCACTCTGTGGCAGTGGCTCTCCCAAAGGGAAGCAGAATTGGTTGCCCTGGTGTGCGTTTACAAGCATGCAGCACAAGGGGGTTATTTTCCACTGGCCCATTGCAATGTGGTTTCCAGTTTCCCTGCTGGAGGCTTTTGCTCCTCAGTGCTGCTGGCAAGGTTGTTTCTGTGAGAATTTCCTCTTCTACTTTTGTCAGGGCTACTCTATATTGCTCGAGCCATTTAAATGACAGCTTTCTTCTAACTCCCCTTGTTTTGGCTACAGTGAGTTTGGGAGTCTGCTCCAACAGGTACATGATGAGAGGCAGATGGGGCCCTTCCCTTTCTTCTCTTCCATACCTTTACACTCACCAGCAATCCAGCTCTTCCCTATTTCCTCGTTTTTCTGTGTTTTCTGTCATATTTCTGCTTCAAGCCTCAACCCTCATTTGAATTCTACTGTTACATGCCCTGGTTTTCCATGTTCTTCTTTTTAGTGTTTCTTTCACCTTGTCTCTGATTTCCCTTTTGTTAGACTCCAGCCTGTACAATCTCCTCTTGAACCAGTTAATCTGCATGGCCAGTGATGGAGGTGTCAGGCTGCCTGTCTCAGTGGGACTGGGTAGTTCATAACCATGATTTTCCATGTTGTCGTGTCCTTTGCGTCAGTGTTAGCAGGTCTTGCCCCACCATGGAGAAGAAAGCAAAACAAAACAAACAAATGACCAGTGGGGGAACAAATAGTTGAGACTTGAGGGGCAGTGATTTGGATCAGGCATCACAAAAAGTAGTGAAGCTCCTAGTTAGCCTTTGAGGTCTACTTGAATCTGTGGTATTCAGCAGTACAAAGGGATGTCTCTGTGCTCCTGTAAATCCAAAAAACAAGGGAGCAGAACCTCTAAATTACTCTTTGAAGCCCTAAGCCAGTATCCTTATGCAAGTACCAAACTACTATTTCTGCACCCCCTCACAAAAATGGAAGAGATGGAGAGGAAAAACTGTGATCAAGGATCTGTCTGATTCACACCAACTTTTAAAATTACAGCTTTTGAATGAGTTCTGTCAAGCGATTCTTCGCTTGGCTTTGTGGCTAAAGGAACAGCACAGCCTGTCTTTCACTGGGAGTTCACCTTACTGGGTGTATCTGCCTGGGAGTGTTCTGACACTCTTGTAGGGCCAGCTTATGTCCTGCAAATGCACTGCCTTTCTTCAGGCTCCCTGTGATGTGATGTGCCTCTTCTTAGGTGTTGTATTTCCAATCATAGTTTATGGATGATCAGCATTTCAGCTATCAGGCTGCATGCTGGTTGATTTCATTTATTTTATATTCAGTAAGTCTTACAACATAAAATTCACATTGCTTTAGATGTTCTCATCATTCTGTGGACACAGACTAACTTATTTAAAATAGATTTTTGAATGACAACATTAGCTCTTAATGTGTCTGATATCTCTATAGCTTCTTAAAAATCCCCACTGCGTAGTATGTAATAAAGAAATGATAAAAAGTATGATGGATGTGCACTGTTATAAACCTTGTTAATGCAAAATAACCTTTTATAAAACTTCTCAGAGGTTTCCAAATGAACTACAAAACATGCATAATACTTAATTTTCATAACTTTTTAATATGGTGCATTAGAAA
Source organism: Geospiza fortis (assembly GCF_000277835.1). Taxonomy (NCBI): domain Eukaryota; kingdom Metazoa; phylum Chordata; class Aves; order Passeriformes; family Thraupidae; genus Geospiza; species Geospiza fortis. The sequence continues at coordinate 14,823 of NW_005054345.1, read as the reverse complement.
TGTTGTAAAGCACATTAATTAAGCAATAATCTCTATGGCTTTCTGTATATGAAGCAATAAACAGCTAATGGAATAGATCACTAGGCAAAGCAGAACAGAATTTGTTTAACCAATCTGTGAAGCCTACACAACAAAATACATTGGTCTGTTAATGAAAACCAAAAAACCCCAAACCTGCCTGTCACTAAGAAGTTATGTGTGTTGCACCACTTCAGATTTCAGTAACTTCTGCAGGATTCTGGCACCAAACTACTAAATCTGGGGAGAAAAATTGTCTCAACGTTCACTGCCCACTTTGTTTTTGCAGTTACTGCTATCACTTGCTTTTTGTATTCCAGAAAATGTGTATTTCAGAAAGTCTATTGATCAAACATGCAAGGAGATGGCGCTTGTCCTGAGTAATCCACCAGTAAAAGTGAAATAAGCCCAGGGACAGGGCAGCTGATAAGGACATGGGCGTCAATGTATGTGGAAGAGATACAAAAAATGATATAAATGAGTTAAGGTGTTCTCCTGCTGGTACTGCTTCTCTTCCTGAGCATTGTCATTTCCATACCCTCCTGAAGGGGTGAGGTGGGAGTGACTCACTGTGGATACAGCTCTGGTGGGACACTTCACCTGGGAAGAGACTCAATCTGTTGTGGAGATTCAGACAGATGCAGGGGTCAGGCAGGCAAGGCTGGCACTGTAAAAGGTTGGGTTTAGCCTTGTTTCTGTATGGAAAGCCTATTAATGTAGTCACAGCATAACTGGAAGTTGGTCATGCCACTGATTCAAGCCTGGTGACAAATCTTGACTTGAATAAGATAGACAGTGAATCAAGGAAAGCTTCTCTTGTCTTGCAACAAATATACACAGAGCTTACTCACTGCTGTCTCTTGAGTAGTCAGCCCAACTCAGGGCTATTGTGTTTTCTAAAAATATCCTAATGACTCTTTCCTTTTTTTTTTCTCCCCAGAATGTTTGTATGATAGAATAGCACAAGAAACTGTGGATGAAACTGAAATTGCACAGAGACTCTCCAAAGTCAACAAGTACATCTGTGAAAAAATCATGGATATCAATAAATCATGTAAAAATGAAGAAAGGAGGGAAATTGCAAAGTACAATTTGCAATAAATTTTGGATTTTTAATAAAGTCTTAGTGTTTTACTTAAGTGTTGGTTTTTGATTTGTGTGGCATTTTTGCTGATGGGAGAAGCTGAATTGAAGCGTTGCTCTCTTCCTATAATTGATTCGTTTTTTGAGCGGTTCTGTCATGGTGTAAACTGCTTTTAACTAATGTAAGATATATTGTAAGTTCACTCCCAATGAAAACTGAAGTTTCCAAGGTTTCTCCAGCGACTTGCAGTTTGTTACCTGCGGTTGTACATTGGTTCTGGTTCTGTGGACACCGACCCATTTGCCCTGCGTTGAGTTTTGCTGGAGTTAGTGGATCTCAGCTGCAGTAAAACATCTGCTTAGAAGGAAGAACTGTACAAAACTCACTTTGCTATTGAAAAGGATTTTACTGTATTTTACAAAGTGTTTTTTTTCTGAAATGAAGTTTCAATCGTTTGTTTTTATAAATCTTTGTTTTGATCTCTAACCATATATTTGATCAAAAATACACAAAGAACGTTTCTTTTTCAATTATCTTGTAGGCAGATCACTATTACCATCACAGTTAAAAAAAACCCAAAAATTAAACAATGAACAACAAAGAACCCAAAGCTGTAAGTTGTAAAATCATGATAATTCATTTTAATAAATAATCTAAACCCAGTTCTTTTACAGGGACCAAGACACTTCAAATTTCTGGTTGTGGTATAAAGTTCCTCAGTGTGTCCATACTATTGTTCTTGAAATATTACCTTTTTAGTGTATTTGTACTTTCAAACAATTTAAAAATTGCCACACTATGGCAAGAGTATGTACAGTAGAAAATTTAGTACAATTTTGTTTGGGTCCATAATTTAACAATGGACACTTTTAGCACAAATTTTAATTACAAATAAAAATAATTTTCTACATTGAAGTTAGACTTGCGATGCAAAGTTTTTAGAAATAATTTGTCATCTGAACTATATGTTGTGTGTAAGTGAAGCAAAATATTCTCTTTTCATAAAAGATTTAGAGTTAACTTGAGGTCTGGATTGATGAATTTTGAGAGTTTGTGATCTCACTTAACCTTCCATTTATTCTGTGCTCACAGCTGTGATTGTCTGCCTTTCAGCCTGCCTGTTCCTGAGCGCCAGCATTTGTTTCTTTTCCACTGCAATTCTGTTTCCTGTAGTCTTGAAAAACTTCCCATTTCTTATCACCTTCCTGTAGCACTGGTTCACCCTGAGGTGAAGCGTTTTTCAGTGTCCTGTAAATCTGGATAATGTGGAAAGAAACACGCTGCTGGGGTGGACTTGCCATGCCTGGAAGTATTTAAATGATAAAAGATATAGATGTGGCACTTGGGGACATGGGTTAGTGGTGGGATTGGCAGTGCTGGGTGAATGCCTGGACTTGAGGATCTTAAAGGTATTTTCCAACCTAAATGATACCATAATTCTTTAATGTAGAGGGATATAATGTAAGAGAATAGTGCAGAAGGTAGTCTCACACCTGAGGACTTGAAGCTGTACTCATCACCAAAAATTAAGAACAGCCCTGAACACATAGCTGTGTCCAATAAGGACACAAGTGATACAGAAGAGTGGGTTAGCTGGTTGAGGAGAGAGTTGGAGTTTGTTGGTTGTGCTGTGAGGGGAGCTGCAGTTTGTTGGCTGTGCTGTGAAGAAGAAGGAGTCAGTGCTGTGAGGAGCTGCCCATGAGAAATCACCGAGAAGGTATGGGAGCTTTGAAATAACATGACAACACTAAAGGGCTGGATGAGTGTAAGAAAAAGCGGAGGGGAGGGGAGGAGGAGGTGTGCTAGACCTGCCCTGCCTCTCTTGGAAGAGATGAGACAAACAACAGGTTGTTTCTCCCTGTACTTCACCTGTATGTAATTAATGTCTTAACTCATAATTAAGTGTTTGCTTTATGCTTTCTAAAGTCACTTTCATGGTTGCCTTGCACCAACCTCGTGCTGTGCTGCCAAGCAGGAACACCAAATTTTCACCACTGGTGCACCTGCATTCCTGTCCCTTTCCTTAACCCCACGCGTGTGACTGAACAGGTGTGTCAGATCCCACTGACTTCCAGGGTTCATTTCTCAACAGCTGCTTCCCATAGGATGGAGCCAGAGCTTTCGTGGTGAGGGGTGGAAAGAGCAGGAGTGTGTTTTTCCAGTGTCTTATGTGTGCCCTGAAGTTTCTTTGACAGCCTCCCTTGTCTCCTGCTAATAGCAAAAGTGTTCTTAGGTAGTGTTTAATGAAGTGCACAAATGTTTATGTTCCCTAATTTGGGATGCTAAATAGCAGATTAGTGTTTAAAATGTCAGTGCATGTATCCTTTTATTAATTAAAGAGAACAAATGGAGATAACACTGAAAAAAACATTTAAACAGCAAGTTTCCCCATTTCAAGCAGACTTGTGAATGTACAAGGTTGGCTTTTTTTTTTTAAGTGATACTAAGGCAACCCACTGTTTTGGGGAAAATGTCCATAATTTCCTCAGTCTTTTCTGGCTTTAGTACTAATGTGTTTCCATTGTAACACATTCTATAATGAGAAGATCAAGCTGTACTTCTTAGAAGATAAGCCTATTTTATGAAACCTGGAAAAAGCAGCTTAGAATTTAATTAGAGTTAGGACTCCAGCCTGGCCCCAAAAATCAGAGGTGTTAATTCCTTCTGCAAAACCAGTATCACCTTTCTAGGGCTTCTCCTTGACATACTCGTCCCATCAGATGTTAATTCTGCATTTTGCTGAAGAATTTAAATGTTCTCTTTGGGTATGGTGTCTTGGAAGGCTTCATTAAGTTTTTCCTGGAGATTTCATCAGCCCAGGTTAGTTTTCATTTGAGTTCAACAGGGGTATTTGGGTGGCACAAAATAGTTCAGTTCCCTTTGAAATGTAGTGTCAATGGGGGCTAAGAAATGTGTCCATTGGGCTGGGCAGGTGGTGATTAATGTGCCACTTGAAACTTTGTTGAGTTATGTTAGAGGGGTGGGACATATTAAAGGTAGAACACCTCTTCATTGTGTTTCAACTTGAACTAAATCTTTGGATACTGGAAATGAGTTTTTTGCTAATAACAAGCCATTTCTGCACACTGTGGTTGTATGGCAGCATGCTGGGAGCTCTGCAGGGAGTAATGGGTGTGTGAATAACATTTTATACTTGTATTTGGTCATTACTCTTGTCTTTCCCTCCCTATGAGCCAGTATCAAGGTTGCACAGTTGTTTCCCAGCGTGTCTGTTTGAAGTAGGGAAATAGGCTGCGGTTCCGTGTTCCAGCAATACCCAAGAAAAATAGGAACTTTAATGGGGTGTGCTTTTCTGCATTGCAAAACTGATGTATAAATTAACTGTGAGTTTCATTTCATTTTCCTGCACTGCGTTTATGGCCAGGGCTGTTCTTGTTGGTACATTAATTTTTCCATAATTGTGCCTGCCCGTACATAGTTTGCTTTGCTCATATTGCGTCTGCTGTGAATCTACCATAGGAAACTTTATAGAAAATAGTCCCTACTAACTTTTTCCTGCTCTAGGGTAACTTCTTACCTGTACATCATGAGAAACAGGAGAGAGTTTTGACAGAAAATGAAGCAGCTTTTATTACACCCTGTAATACCCCCGTTCGTCATTCTAAGGTTTGTGCTGTGCCATTACCTCATACTGTAAACCTGGATTTGTAAGGATCAGAAAGGCATGGATTTAAGAGGAAGTGACAGTTTACTCTTTTTTTAATCAAAGCAGGAAGGAGGTATTGCTGTTATATGGATAATCTGATCTTCTGTTGCCACACATTGCCGCAGTAATTTGTGATATTCACGATCTGATCCATATTAAAGTGCGTCTGGCACACTTGCAAGGAAGCAAGATTAGAGTTAACAAAAAGGGCTTTATTTTCTATTAGTGATTTTATAAGGGATATGAGCTGTTGTGTTAAAGGAAAGAATCCTACCAGGGACTTTAATACCTGAGTCAGGAAATCTAGCCACTCAATTAAGAAAAAGAAAACTAGTATTTATTAGAGAGGGAAAAAATTTGTTCATTTCTGCTGTTCCAGAACAGGTTTGGATTTACTGGTGCTTTATAGAGATGGGAGAGTTTTTTTTAAAAAATAGTAAAATACTTACGTCGAAGTTGAACTCTAAGTAGGAATTCAAGGTTGCATTGGTTAGCTGTTGTTGGCTGTCAAAAGCAGGCGCATTCTCCCTGTGGGAGGTCACTTCTGTGCACCTTACCTTTGATGTTGTATCTAAGAGATTACTGTGATGGCTGCTTTGTTGTCTTAAGCAGAGATTATTGTCCTCTTGGAAGTTTTAAGTAGCAATAAATTGAACTTTTTGGGATTTACTGAAATTGTAAAGATAATTCTACTTCACACTTCCAGAATCTATAGACTTTTAAAAATTAAGGCTAAGTGCAGGTCATTGTTAAAATGATACAATCTTGATGCAGAAGCTCAGAGAATTGTGTGAACTGGGACCATTGTGTATTAGCTGTAGCTTCACTGTGTATTAGCTGTGTTCATAGCTCATGAGAACACCAAATCTGGCTGGTTTCAGGAAGGGAAAGCAAGATTGTGTCACGTGGAGCTGCACTGAGGATTATTTCCATATTCCATCTTTCTGACATGAGAATTCTCTTCTGAAAGAGACAAAGGCACAACTTGTGCCTCCTCAGAATGAGGTGGTCGCTTTCTCCATACTCTTGAAAATATTTGTCATTCTGTGTGTGCCTTTAGTCTCGGATTGATGAAGTCATAACATCAATTGCTCAGACTTTATTGGTGTCATTTTTCTCATCATAACAGTGTGGAACTCTGAAGTGATTCATACAACTCCGAGGCAATAAAAGCGTTATGAAGTGCAATCATTGCATGTTTCATGCTCAATAGCTAATTTTTAATTTCACCATCTTGAAAGGGAAAAGAAATCATTTGACTTGGACAACAGGAGCAGTGATTCAAGAAGGAATTAATTTATGTGGTTGTTCATCTGTTTTACTTTTGCAATTATTTTTCCTGTTTATGTTTGAACAATAACTTTCATTCCGTGCGTCAGATACCCTCTTGTCGTGCAGTGAAATCATGGTCCTGTGGTTGTGAGGTCATTTGTTTACCATAAAGAGGAAAATACCTCACTTACAGCATCAGATGAAGTTGCATTATGGCTGGATCAGAACAAAGGTGAAAGTGAGTCTGGGAGGGGAAGGAAGAAGCTGAGCCTAAAGGATTTTTTTCTGTGCTGCCTTCTGGCTAGAAAACTTCTTCCTACAAAGGAAATTGTTTCCTCCACATTTAGCAGGATATCAACTTTATGTTCCTTGTTTATTGATAGTAAAGCCTTAATGGAACTGGAGTCTTTATGAATATATATGTTTATTGCATCAGGCTACCTACTGTCATGCTCAATTTTGGTCTTTAGTGATTTGAAATTAAAGAGTCACAGAAAATTTCCTGAACAACCCAAGAGAGGCATAGGCTGGGGGTGATTTAGCTTTTATTGTAATATAACAATTGCTAAAAGTTCTGTGAAATAGAAGATAAGAAATGATGTGTTGGTGCTTGTGTATCCTTTACAGTTGGCCTGAGCTTTCATGCTTTTGGAGTGGAGAGGGGTGCAGGTTTCATGGGATGGGCTGATCATTAGAAGAACTGGCTGTGAACACCCTTTGGTGTTCACCCTGCTGAATGTGAATGCTGCCCTGGGAGAGCAGCAGAGGGAATGTGCCTTGATAGTGCCATATCACACTGGTACCAGCCCCTTCCACAGGAGACTCAGATGAAAAAGCTTTTATGGGAGCTTCATATCCTTTATACTCAAATATATCTTTAATGTCAGCCCAAATGTTTATTTAGTTTATGTAGTTTAGTTTAAAAAAAAATGTACTTTCATGTGTTTCTCATTTTTCTTGTAATTAACGGAGTATCATTCTGGGAGATGTCTTTCTCCATGTTTCAGTTGGGGTATTAAGCCACTGATACTTGAAAATAGTCCATTTGGACATTCTGTATTTGTGAGCCAGCTGAACTCTGATTTTACTGTTCCTTATGGAGTCCTCTGCAGGATTTCTGGAAGTACCTTTAGAGAATAATTCTCAAAATGTGTAGGGTGGAAGGTGGATGGGTCAAAGCATTGCCTCCAAGATAATGTTCTGTGTTTTCATTTCTTTTAAGAGGCTTAGCTTATGAAAAAACTAGAACTCTGTAAAGTAGGATTTTGCTTTCTTTTCCTGCACTGTATATTAAAATTCTTTGACACTTGTTGGTTTTCTTTGCGTTTGCAAGGACACTTTCATCTTTCAGGACCGAATTGTGCTTTCTGCTGTAGATCCTTACAGGAATAAGCAATCCAGGGTGTGCCTTGGGGTTAAACAGGGCTGAAGGTGCTGTTGTAGGATCATCTCTCCTTTGGAGGACAATGCAAGGAGCCACCCTCCTTGCTAGGATTGGGTAGAACACCCTTGAGGGTTGGCTTCTCTTTAGGTATTGTCCCCTAATGCAGCTCATCCAAGAAAGGTTGTTTATTGCCACGTTGGTGGATATATGCAACTCCCACTCTGTGGCTTTCCTGAGCTTACAGAGTAACTGAGATTCACTCATCCAACCTGATGTGGAGGAGCATCCCGGTCTAGTGGTGCAGGAAGGCAAAGAAGAGGTGGTAGAAGGGTCACGTAGGCCTTTCCCCCTTTCCCACAGACAGTTAGGATGTGCAATTGAGGTGGAGTCAGTACCCAAACAGCAGAATCCCAAGCAGTTTAACTGGCATTTAAGGTTTCAATCAGTGAAAGGTTTTATTCATTGAAAAAAAACTAATCACTCCTAAAGCTCCCAGAATTTAGCCTTTAGGAAGTGGCAAAATCAGCATTTTCTTCTGCAGCCAGGGGCCTCTATCTATAGCACATACACAGCTGTATGTGTACAGGTGTGATGTGCCATTATTCTGTGTAAATCTGTCTGTGCCATGTAAATCCACAACTTGATAATGTTCCTGATGGTCCCCAGCCCTGCCTGTTTTCCTGGTGTTCCTTTCTCCGTGCTGTTCCTTCTGCAAATGGGAGTCTGTGCTCTGTGCTTGCCTCAGAGGGACAAGGCAGGAGCGTTTCATGATTCCTGCCTTGCAAATTGTCAGCAGGGCTCTGAAGTGAAATACCTGCTTGTTATTCCTGGGGGTGACTGACACAGAACTAGAGCATTTCCTTGGGAGATGTGGTAGTGCTGCTGTCACTGTAAGGCAGACTTTGCCATTCAGGGACTTCACACAGCAGCGTTTTCTTGGTTTTTTTTTTTATTTTTTTCCCCCCTGCCCTGCCAATGCTTAGATCGTAGCAAAGAAAATTTCATTCTCACGTGGAGGTCTTTAAGTGATAACATGGAATAAGTAAATCTTTCAGCAGTATCTCTTAAAAACATTCATTTCTCAGAGGTTCCCCTGCTTTTGCAGAGGGTCAGTGGCCTGCAAGTTTCACACCTAATGGCAGAGCCCAGGTGAGTGCTGGAAAACATTGGGCACCTTGACAGATTCATTCTGGTCTATGGCTTTAATCTGCCCCCTGTTAGTTCCTTTTCCAAGCTGCTGTGTGAGAGCAGCCACCTGGTGAACTGGGGAAGAAAGAGCCATATCCAATGCTATGATCTAAGTGTGGTTCTTGATAAGGGTGTTTTTAGCCGTGCCTGGAGGTGTGCAGGCTGTGGTGGCTGCTGGGCTATTCCATGAGCTGGTGTGGCTCCCTGCAGAGCACATCACAAAACTTCACTCAGCTGCACCTTTGAAAAGAAGCCTTGGCTGGACCACAGCAGTGCTGTTCAGAAAATCAAGCATTCTTGAGAATCCATCAAAGTGTGAAATCCATCTTTTCCTTGAGTGGTTTATTCCAGTGCTTAGTGCTGCCCTCGCTGCTCAACTTGTGCCTTATTTCTCTGTGAGTCTTTCTGGCTTAACTTCTTATTCCTAGTTCTTAATTTGCCTGTCTTAATATCTCCCCCCAGTATTTCTGCAGCTCACAAACACCTCAATACACTGAGTGCCTTCACTCTCCTTCCACCACAGATTTTCTAGGTCATGACTGACTCATTTTTTAAATGCTTTTCCTTTATGACTACCCAAACTCATTTGAGTTTTATGGAAATTCTTTCTATAGGAGTGTTTGGTTTAGTTAATGCGATACAATCTGGTGGTTTAGGGCATGCCACTTTGTATTAAAATGTGATATACAATACTAATTTCATTTTGTGGGCCAACCTTAATTTAATTTTGTAGAAAAAAAACCACCCTGATATAATTTGATACTTAACCAATTGATGTCCCAGTGTATTTTTACTCTATTACTAAGTGTAGCTCTGTCCTGGAAATGCTGTTCTTCAAATGAGTGTTCATCTCTGCTCCACTTTCCTCTTTGATTCTGTACCTCTCACGTGCCAGTGAGGAGACAGAGCACGTTCCTCCTGTTTTCCAGCTGCTCATTCCTGCACTCACAGCTGGGCCAGGCAGGTGGGTGATGGCGCCCAGCTGGGCTGTGAAGGGCAGCAGGTGAACAGAGTTCCACAGAAAATAGGACGCCGAAGAAATAAAACTTAGAAGAAAGGGAAGCCAGAGCCATTTTGCTCCTGTGGAATGTGTCTTCAGGATACATGCAGGGTTTCCTTGGATGAAGATGCCTTTGAATTGCCAAAGGATGGGGAAGAGTTATCACCATGATGTTGTGGTGTGTTTTCAGAACTGGGTAGGGGATCCTTAGGGAGAAGCTTCAACTTCTGTGGAATTGCTTCCCCCTGGAGCCTCCAGCCAAGTCCCAAGAAGGAATCTGACCTGACAGAAGAGGTTGCTGTGCATCAGCCTTTGCTGTGTCTGCTATAATCAATTAAAGGCTGCTTTGGATAGGACTTACACACATTTTGTTTGACCATTTCTGCTAAATACTCAATATCCTCTCTTAACCTCAGAGATGAGATGAGGAACTGCCAAGTTCCTCCACTGAGATGATTTAATGAAAATTGTTCTTTGCCAGAATTTTGAAGGTCAAAACAAGCTTAATATGTAAACAGATATTCTATCAAGGTAAAGTAAAAAACTTACAATTAATTTCTTCTAAGAAGTCCCTTCCTTTAAGAATTTTGAATTATGCTAGACAAGGTTCTTCTAAATTTCCTTCATCATCTCTCTGAAGATTCCCTGTTAATTAACGTAGTCATTTATAAATGTTATGAAATCATGTTATTGACTTATTTCTATTTGTAAAGGCACCAGGAAATTTGTGTACTGCACCCTTTAAAAAGTAATTAATGTTTCACTCCTAAATGCCTATTGATATTTTTTGTGCTTCCTATTGATTTGAAATTAATATCTCTGCCAATTTAAAGCTCACATGCTGGTTTGTCCAGCTTCCAAAGAATGGACAGGACATCATCGCTGAGCTGATCTAGTTAAAATGATCACCCTCATCTGATGACCTCTAGAAAAGAAGTACTGGCAAAGTTCCGCCCAGTCTGGGCTCCCTCCCTCTCGGGGCTGGTGGAAGGTGACCCTTTCCCACGTGGATTGGGAGGGGTTGGGTAGGTTTTAACTAACTGGTGGCTTAATGGTGGGAGGAGTTAGATCAGAGCAGTTTAACTGCATGTTGTAATACCAAGGGCAGAAACCAGCTGATGCCCTTACCCCAGTGCTGCAGGGTTATTAAACACTCTGGGCAAGGCCTTGGTGATGTTTTGCAGGGTTATGGGTGGTGCAGAAGTTGCTCTCGAGGTCTCTTTGCTTGCCCGACTAATCCGGTTTCCTGTTTGGGAGCTCAGGTAGAACCTGTACCTGAGAGGTATCACCTTTGTGGTGCAAGATCTTGCTGGATTTTCATCCTCTATGTGTGAGATTTGCTTCTCATCAATCCCTGACCTGTGGTGAGATGCAGAGAGTCCCCCTGGCTCCACTCCCGAGGGCAGCCCAGGCTGCAGAGTTTGCTGAATGCATTTAGGGTGGGTGGTGCTTTGTGTGCACTGGCCCACTGCTCAGGGAACCTGCATGGCATTCTCTCCCTTGAGCAAGGACTACACAGGCAGTTCCACAGAAGTTTGGGATCTTTTATTTTATTGCTGGGCAACAAACTCTTTTCTGGTCTGGGAAATGAACTTCAGTGGAGCTTTTTTAGCAGAGGGATGGTTTGTTGGCCAGTATTCCTCTGCTCTGCGTGTGAAAATCTCCCATTTGTACTGTCAGGTACCCCAAATGTAATTACTGGAAGAATCAGATATGGTATGATTAAAGGGATTCATATTTGTTATTCAAGGGTTTTCTCTGTATTAAATACTTCAGCAACATTTTCAGTAACCAGTGACCTCTTTTGAGAAGTGACTCATGGCAAAATTTCAGTGACCTCTTTTGAGAAGTGACTCATTGCATTTTAAAGCCTTTATAACCAAAGTCTTCCCTTCTTGTCAGGGACATGGGAGATGAACAGATCGTTCCTGTCTGCGATTTCCACTCTCAGGGGAAGTCCCTTTTCACTGCCTGTGGTGATGCTCAGCTGCATCACTGCTTTTAATTGCCTGCAGGCCCCTGCAGGACTGCCTGTGTCCCCTCTGGCATGACCTACATCCTTGCAGAGCCACGAATCCCTTGGCACTGGTTAGTGGAGCCTGAGCACAGGGCAGAAAGTCCTGTTGTTGCTAATCCCTCGCTGACTCCCAGGGCTGGAAGCTGTGTGACAATCTCTTCTTTGCCTAAATCCATCTGGCATTGTCTTGCCTGTAGAAGGATACAAGTGAATTTTCTGTATTAAAGATGATGGTAAAAAATGTGGGTGGTGTCTGGAGCATTATGGATACTGGGTGTATCCCCGGTGAAACCCAGGGAAGGATGTATTAAAAAGAGCACAGGAATTCCATGATATATATGTGTTTTTTCTTAAAAGAGGGAATAAATAGTGAAATAATCATTCCAGCTGTAGCCTGAATTGCCTTGCTGCAGGTCACATCAAACTGTATGAATGTGTCAGATAGTTCAGTTCAATTGGAAGGCTTGGGCTAATGGAGGAATAAGATGATATTTTGGGTGAGTTAAAGTAAACATTACAGTCTGCTATGGAAATGAAGGATTTAGAAGATGTAAGGGTCTTCTTGCTCATTTTGGAAAGTTCTCCAAGAATATCTGTTCCACTCTTCTGTAGCCCTGGAATTGTCTGGACCTGCTGCTGGACCTGTAACACAGGACTGAGGTTACTGGTCCTGTGCTGTTGAAGTCCCAGTGTTCCATAGGTCAATCTGTTCCAATTTGGCTTTTTCTGTGCTAATGGCAGATAAACTGAGGACATTGTTCTCCAGGACTTGGTTATTTTGTTTCCCCCCACCCAGCTTCCAGTTTAAATTTACTCACGAGCAGCAGTCTATTTATTTGTTCTTGAGTTGCTGCCAAGTTTGAGCAGCTTTTTTTCCCTGTCTCTAAAAGAGTTTATGAGAGATCATATCCACTTTACCTTTGCTAGGCTGACCTGTCTTTTAAATTTTTCTTGGGAGATACACTCACCAATTCATCTGCTGTTATCCTACTCAGTGTCTCCTGCACTTGCCTGATCTTTCCCCATCAGTGATGCTTTTGTGCTGGGTTTTATCTTGGGTGGTAACAGTACATTTTACAGGGACATTATCTTTCCAGAAATGCCTTTCTCTAGAAATATCTTCATGGCTTTGTCATGCTGAGGGCTCATAATTCAGCTGCAATCAATGCCTCTGCTGAGGTTGTTATCCTTCCTTTGAGTTAATGTATAGCAGACTTCCTATCACTGTAGGAACTTGCTGTCAAACTTAATCTCACCTCCATTATTCCACTTCTGAAAGTCATCTGGAGGGATCTCTACTTCCCATCTGATATTCCTCTGTTGCCACATCATACTGATATTACCTCCCAGTGTGGTGCCATTAGTTTGTCTCTCTAGGGTCTGTCCTTAACCAGTGCATAAATGAAAAATTCCTTTGCTTTTATGTAGAATTTTACCCATTCCAAACGTGTTTGTAAACATTTAATGACGCTTCAAATTGTCCCAGTGGAGAAATTAGTTTTCCTTCCAGTAAATGAATGATAGTTCTCAGAAAGAGGGAGCTGGTGACTTGTTCAGCATCACACCTTGAGTCAGAAATGAGCACTGATGACACAATCCCAAGTTCTCTGTTCTAAAAGTCATAAAATAAGACTGTATGATCTTTATTAGAAAACCATCCAAAGGCTTTTATAAAATGGGGAATGTCAGTGCAAACTTGAGGCTGGGATCTGGAAAGCCATCTGGAAGATAAATTTAATGGGAGCTGCATTTTCAAGGCTGTTGGGTAGCTTCAGATAGTGATGTTTGGATATTTTAGCCATTTTTTGATATTTTGATGGCTCTGATTTCTGGGGTACTGTACCTGCACTTCCCCATGGTGCTATTGCTATATCAGGCTGAGCTCCACCGTTGTTTTTCTTTATGTATTTATGAAACACGAGGAGCTCAGGTGAGCTGATGGTTTGTAGTGCCACACTCATCTGTATTTGCTTGCCTTGAGGACTTGTGGCAAGATTCATTTTGAACTTTCCAACTCCTGAGCTGCATGCGTAATATCCCTAAAAAAATCCACCGGAGTGTTCACGTTGCTCCCTGATGCCCTCAATTCTAGTAGCTGTTGTTGTGTTTATTGTGCAGATTAATCTTTAAGCACGGAGTGATTGTGAGCTTAAGCAATAATGTGGAGTGAAATCTCCTCAGCAGCCGAGTTAGGAGGGAGCACGTTCCTGAGAAAGCGAACGCTGAGCTCCGCGTCTGGCTGTGTAACCTGGCACCTCCCTTGGAGCTGGGATTAGTCTAATTCCCTGTGCTGCCTCAGCACCACCTGGCCTTGCTTCACTTCCTCGGCATCCCAAACACCACGCACCTGCCCACGGAAGTTGCCACTTTGGGATTTGTGCAGTTTTACCTGCCCATCCTCTGTAGCCACCCTGTTGTCTCCGAGCCAGGGAGGAAACTCCAGCTGAAATCTTCTTAATTTAAAAAAGAAAAAAAACTAACCAACCAAAAAAAAACCAAAAAAAAACCCAACCAACCAAAGAAAAAAAAACAAACCCAAAAAACCTCCCACCAAACCAAACAAAAAACCCCTCATAAAACAAACAAAAAAACCACCAAAAAACCCAGCAAAAAACACCCACCAAATAACCTGGGCATATTACCTTTTGTTGTTAGTTTTGGGTATAGGGTAAGACTATACCAGCTGTGTACAAAGGTTGAGAAGAGCATTTAGCCCCAGGTAGGATAATCTTTTGATGACAAATGTTCAAATTTGTCATTAAATTGCTGCAGTTTAGCAAACCATAGCTTTGTGTCTGTGTGTGAGAGCAATCGCTCTACAGTGGCTACAAGCCTAAACCCTCTCTCTGTGAGCCAAAAGAAGCTAAACTACTTCAGGGTTTTGCTGTGGAAGTGCACAGAAGGGGGGTCACTTTGGTTCCCACATGGCCAGAACAGGAGTCTGAGCACTGCTGTGGCTGAGCTGGATGCCAAAGTTTAGAGTGAATTGTTTTACTGGTTTCCAATGTCAAAAAATGGGGTTTTTTTCTTTCATTTCCCATTGTTTCACTTGCAACCAAAAAAACCCAAAATTAACTTTGTTTGTGGGAATACACAGAACCACATCATTGTGCTGGCTCACAGGTCCAAGGGCAACAAAAAGAGGGTGCATCTTTTGTTTTTTAACTCTGTGGATCACATTCCAAAGGCGTAA
>NW_005054344.1:5651744-5674222 GCF_000277835.1 Geospiza fortis | reverse complement strand
AAAATCAGATTTTTGCCAAAATCACATTTGAATCCCAGAACCTGATTTCTAAAGTTCATGTCGTTCTTGATGATTTCAAAATGTTACTAAGAAAAAGCCTTTTACTTTTTTGAAATTTCAACTCCTTTGTGCTCTTTTCAGAGGGTTTAATTCTGTCATGGTGAGTTAATACTGAATTGAACTCAAATTCTTTGAATTACAGTCAACAAATTATTTTTAAATGTTCAGATTTGAAAATACGATATTCCTACGTAATGAACAGTATTCTCTGTTATTCACCTCCTGCCAGAGCTTTCCCACAGATCTGAATCTCAATCTAGCAGAATTCAACAATCAACCTAATAAAATCCCCCATGGTTATATAATGGATTATTTATCAGCAGCAGTCACCCACTGTTACGTGGTAATACAACAGTTACTTGGTTTTGGCACGTGCAAATTGTTGCAGAATCTACTACTGACTACTTAAACACAGTTTAGAAGAGTTGACTTTTAATGTTGTCCTCTTTACAGTAAACAATGTGCAAATGCTATCCTAAATTAATATTCAAGAAATATTTATAGTGCTTATAAACAGAGAAAGAGAGATAATACTGTGACCTGCTCAAGATGCCATGGGGGCACAAGGCAGAGTGATGAATGGTACTTCAGAACCCCTGGGTTTAATTGATTCACTTGATTACTCTCCCTTGTCTGACAAAAGTATCCTTTTGTTCTTCAATGCACAATTGTCTAGAATCAATCTGGATTTTTCAGAGCTAAACAGTACATAGTTTCAATATTTCTTGTTGAGGTGTTTTTGTGTGCTTCACAGTCACAAGCACATTAATGTGAAGAAATCCAAATAGAAATATGTCAGAACCTATGTGGTTCCTTTCTTTTCTTTATTCTTAGAAGAAAAATTCTTATTTTACATTCAATGGATTAAAAAGCCATGGAGTGCAGTAAAAGATTAATCCTGCTTAATAATAATAACAAGGAACAGAAGCAGATAAAAGACAACCCCCTCTCTGTTTCACAGGGTATTTGCAGTATTCACATTAGACAGCCAAGGCAGAAGTACTGTGGATAGTGACCAGGAAAGAAAGGCAAGGTGAAACAGTTTAGTAGAAGTCACAGACTACTCACCTAACCAGCTAAAGGAAACAATCTATAAATACCAAACAAAAGTCAGATTTAAAAAGCAAAGTTGGAAGATAATAAAGTTACAGCTTTAGGTTTGTACCATCAACCTAAATATAGAAACAAAAAGAAAGAAAGTATAAGATGCCTGGAGGAGTGGACAACAGGCAAGTAATCAAAGCTGGCATCACTGGCAGAGCAGAGACAAGAGCTGGCACCTCTCATTTAATAAACCAGATGGAGAAGGATTTTCACCATTTAGCTGTACCCTGGAGGCAATACAAAAGCATTAGTATTTGATGCAACAAGATGGACATAAGATAAATGTGGGTGACTGACTGGATTTGAAGGGGAAAACAAATCAGGAGAAAAGGATTAAAGTAATTGAAATGGTTACACTTCTGAGGCACAAGACATTGCTTCTACAGGGAAGAACCCACTATTACTGTTGACCATCAACACCAGCCTACATCTAGAAAACAATTCTAAAGGACAGCTGTGGGACAATTGGCTCTGACCTCCTAAAAACACAAGTCAAAATTTGTGTGTCATAAACAAGGGGTTTCATCACACAAATAGGTCTAGCTAATCATACTTAAATGTCTGACATACACAGTAGTAAAGATAACAGCAGGGTGAGACCATCTTATAAGAAGACAGCATCTAATAAAAGAACACAGAAATACCCTACCATATGGAAAGCCACAAGTAAGACTGTGGGAAGTGGAAGAAACAGCAGAAAGTAGAGGCCACCTGCCCTCTGAAAAACAGTGTAAGCATTCATGTAAAGGGAAATCACAATATGTTGGAATAAACCATACACATTTGATCACACGTTTAAGCAAACAAGGCAAAACAAAATCAGGAATTAGCATTTCCAAATTCTCTGCATGCCTGGGGTGTTGACCAGAAAGATTAACTGTGTTAACAGTTGACTAGCAATCAAATATATTTTAAAATGGGCACCTATATTTGGTTACTTGTTTGTTTTACATAAGTAAAAATCTATATATCAAAATAAAATTTTATGTTGTATACATGCATATAAATCCAGCCAAAGTTCCTGCAAAAACCTCTGCTCACTTTTGGAAATCAACAGTAAACCATAAAAAGAGTAGAAGAGTACTTCAGGAGCTTTAGAGCAGATACAACATGTTTCCTAAATAAAACTTCAATATATATATAAGCTGAAATGGTTTTGCAATATGTAGATAAATTTTAGTAACAAAATTAAATTAAGAATCATGCCAAACAGATTCAGAAAAAGTATCTTGAATAATATAGGAAGTAGAAACAATACTCAGTGGGAAATAGGAACTGTAAAACCATGAAAATAATGGAAAAAGACATGAAAAAATAAAATTGGATAGGCAAGTGAATCTATATAATAGACCTCTGTACAAGCTGTTTTCAGCATTGTCTGGACTAAAATTTAAAAAGTGAGGTGCTGGGCACCTTGGAAGTAATCCTAGAATACATGAAGAAACAGAGGCTTTACTCTTTCTTTTCCTCCCTCTTTTTTTTTCTTTTTTTAATGGAAAAAAAGAGAATATTAGGCTAGGACACCCCAAACACCCAAATTCTGTAACATTCTGGCACAAACATGCTGGGACTATTTAATCTTTTCCAGTTGTCCAGGGCCAAATTCTCATGTGCTCTGGATATGAATACTCCAGATAAAGTCCACAGTTACTGCACTTTTGCAGAAGAAACATGGAGAATTACAGGGAAACAAAATAACAGTCCACATACTTCTCAGATCTTATCAGCAGCTGAAAATAAATACACAGATTGAGGAACACATTCACTGGCACTGTATTAGCTGGATACCTCTCTGTGATCCTTATCTGCCTTTGGGTTGTCAGGTTTTCCCTCAATCCCCCACAAATGTAGCGACCACAGATTAGTGAGATCCTTGTTGGTGTCATCAAGAAAACTGAATATTGTGAGGACTTTAAAACAAACCTGAAGTTGATAGGTCAAGACATTATAATCATGTCAGAGGGTTCTGAACTTACTAACAGGTTTTCATAGGCACCACAACTCATACAGACTCAGAACTCATACAGACTTCAGTTGGCAGCACAGAAGAAAGACGGAGCTGATCAGGGAGAAACAGGAAATCATGGGAAACTGCTGAAGATCCTGGTGCTCAACCCACAGCAAGCACAGCTGTAACTCCTTATAGCCCAGTACCTGAAAGCCAAAACTTGGAAGTTTTATGTGCTGAACATCTTTATATACTTGAACCAGTAATGCAAAGGTGGAATAAAACTTTATAACTTCAGAATACTACCAAACCTAGTCAGTGGGTGCTCATGGTACTCAAACAAGATCAGAGTTAACTGTGATATGGGTGGCCATCCAGCCCCCAATTAATGTATGACTCATTAATGTTAGGAAAGTCTAGAAGACAAGGAAAAAAACCAATGCCATACTACATTGCTAAAGGTTTGCCTTGGAAAGTTATTGGTAAAGCAGCCAGGATTTCAATAGAGCTGCTAGCCTCAGAGCATCTTTCTGGAGAACAGAGTCTATCAAAAAAGATTTTACTGACCCTTACCTCTACCAAGGTACAGGACATTGTTTGTATGACTAGACACTAAATGGATGAAACTCTTCACAATTACATGAACATATTCCTGAACAGGAGGAGTAAAAAATTTGGAGGAGGCAGAGAAAGCTCTGGTTAGTCTTAACACCATTTTAGTGACTATGTAAGAAAACAAATATTCCAGGTTGTCGTGGGTTTACAGGAAGCAGGTTTTCTGGGAATGGAGTGGCCAGAGGCTAATAGGTGTTCAGATTTTAAATTGACACCAGGCTTGGCCACTGAGGGTGGATGCGCCTCTGAGAACACAGGGGTTAGAAGCAGAGCACTCCCTTGGGCTCCCTCTTTGATTTCCGGCCAGCAAAGAGGCAAGGCCTCCCCTGCCCGGCTTCGAGCTGGGCGGGGGAGGGGAACACCTGCGAACCTGCGGCCCGGCAGAGGTAGGCCTGACCCCTCAGGATGGAAGGGTGGTGGGGGCACCAGGAGGCGTTGGGCAGCCCCCCCCCAGGAGAGACAGAGAGAGAGAGGCCCCGAGAGGATTTGGGCAGCACCCCCCCCCAGCTAGAAGACGAGAGAGAGAAAGCTGGTACGGGCCTGTGGCCTTGAAGTGATATCAGCCTGTGAAGAAGGAGAGAGAAGGGGGGAGTGCAGCAGGGAAGCCTGTGAAGAAGGAGGGGGAAGGGGGGAGTGCAGCAGGGAAGGAGCCTGGCCGCGTGCAGAAGTTTGTTAACCCCTTTCTGGATGATGAAGACCTCACAGAGCATTTGGACCTTTCCCGGAGGGGAGATGGAGTGGATGATAAAGAGGAAATGGGCAAGTGAATGACAGTCGGAGCAGTGAGTGAGGCTGGGAGAGTAAAGAAGAGGCCGGAAAGAGATGATGGAGTAGCTGGTTGCTGGACTCTTTTTGGTACAGCCATGGACAGAACCATGCTTCCTCGTGACACAGAGGCTGCATGCAGGGGGGAGGCGATGGCTCAGAACTGAGAGGGTTCGGTTTTGGAGACCCCCCGGCCCCAGGGGGTAGACAAGTATGGGGGGGACAAGAGGTCCCGGGATGAGAGAAAACTGTGCTTTTTTTGGAACTGGTCAAAGCACCCTTAAAAGGATAACCCTTGAAGCAGCTCTGTTCCTTGTCCAGTGGTGAGAGCGCTGGGCATGCAAGGAAGAGGTCACCATGGCCCCAAGAAGGACTCCTCTCCTCTTGATGGACTGAAATTGAGTATTTACAGGGTGATGGATGGAGAGTTGAAATTTGGAAGATGTAATGGAAATGTGGTGGGGGGAGGAGGAAATGTTTTTTGTGGAGTTTTCATTTTCCAGGTGTGTGTGTGTGTGTGTGTGTGTGTGTTTTTTTTTCCTTTTGTAGTTTAGTTAATAAACTTTTTTTTCTAAGGTATAGGCCTGCTTTGCTTATTTCCTGGTCACATCTCACAGCAAACACCAGGGAAGTATATTTTCATGGGGCACTGGCATTGTGCCAGTGTCAAACCATGACACAGGTCTATGAAATTACACAGAGATTGCAGATCTCACATCAGGCCCCATCTACTGGAAACAAAAAAACAACCAAAATCCAGTTATGTAGTTCAAAGCAAAAAAGAGGGGAAAAGTTGGTAAAAGCCAAAGAGAAATTGGGGCTGAAGAAACATCTACAGATTTCTTACTATTATTAGAAGCTACCTGAAATTTGATTCCTAATTGCTGTGCAAATAGCAAGAACCCATTGCATAATACAATAATTTCCTAAAACATAGGCTCTGTTTCTTCTAACAACTTCTTCTAAGTCTCTTTCTGGCAGCTAGGCATTGCCCAAAATTGAGCACAAAAGCTTCACTGCAGAATTCAGTCTGGCATGTTGGTCTGAAGGGAACATAGGAAGCAAAGTAAAAATTAACAAATTGTCAGTCAACAAAATTTACAGACATCCTAGAGGGAAAGCCTCTAAGTGCAAAGCAAATCCCACAGCATACCACCAATTCAGATCTCTAAGGGCAGCAAGACAACATGCACAGCACTATAAAACATAACTAGAATCATTCCACGAGATCCCCAGACACTCATAAAACATGGCCTACTCCTTTTTTTTTTTTTTGTTAGACCCCAAATAAGGGTTTTATCCTTGCTTCCTGCTCCCTTAGTAGAACAGGAGGCAATACTGCTGTATCCCATTGCCACATGATATTGCTTTAGGACAGTCTGTCATTGAGATGTTTCTTATGATAAAAAATTCTTGTTTGTAGTCTAATCGAGTAAGTGAAAAGTGATCAGAAATAACCAGTGGCACCTCCTGATTTCTTCAGTCATGCTACATCACTATTGTTGCATCTCTAAAATCACCACACTGCTTCCTGCTGCCCTTAGGCTTTGTGCATTCCCCAAGCCTGTGCAAAGCTTGGGGAATGGGAAGATGCTGCCTACTCAGCATGCCACTGCTTCCCCTCTATGGACAGCAGAACAGGTCACAAGAAAGATTCCTCAGATGGCAGCAAAAAATGGGGTATACTGGTATTCATAGTGGAAGGAAGGGCAAAACAGGAGGGAAAGGAGCCTTCAGGGCTCAGGACACAATAGGAAGATACACTTTCAAAGACAGAACATTAATTTTAAGGGCCAGATGCATCTCTTCGCGATTAAAACAAAACCAAAACCAAACAACCAAACCAACACACCAAACAAAAGCCAACCAAAAAGCAAAATAAATACTAGTAAAAGTACTGTATCATCCCAGAATTCAGAAAACATGGCAGGGCAAGAAGAGGAAGCTGAATCTGTGACTACTGATGTGAATTAGCCCTTACTTTTCTTGGACATGGAGTTTTAGGGAAAGGAAGACTATCTCCTTAGCAAGCAATTCTCATGTCTGGAACCAAAAGCAGCAGACCAAGCATTGGAAGAGGTGATGTGGTAAAAAGTCCCTGTGAAAGCACCTGAGAGCTGAAAAATGCCACTAATGCACACACCTTGTCAGCAAGATTGAGAAGGGCATAACCTGCCTAACAAGCCATAAGGAATACAATGGAAAACAATTTATATACAAAAAGGTATCCATGACTATACATGGTAGGAGAAAATAAATTAAGTGAGATTACAGAAAGGGGAAATTAAGATAATGGAAATGCAATGGAAAATAAATGGTTTTCAAATTCACATTCATCCCATGAGATGATGTACTAGCCTTGTGCCATATGTAATGCTATGGATCATCTATGCAACCCCAGTCATAAATCTTGAGTTGCACCATGCCATTAATGACTTCAGCTTTCATCCAGACAAAGTTTTTGATTAGAGTTACTGGAGCTTCACAAGCTGGTGGTGTGTCCTGGCCACCTGTAGACTGAAGACGGAAAGAAAAAGTGAAGGAAAACACTTACTTCAGGTAAGTATAAGATGCTGATAATTTAGTCCAAAAAGAAGAGAACTTGACCAAATATGCGTCCGTGTTTAGAATCTCTAGATTGTGTCAAAGTACTATTTGGTCTATTTTGGCCTTGTAATATGTTCCCTGTTGAATTTCTTGCATTTTGGAGACATTGCTCTGCAGCATCTAAAAAACCATAATAACAGGGCTCTTGGCATTTATCCTGAGGATTCTTGGGAACTTCCTTTTTGAGTTCTCAGAAAAGCACTCAATTTTCCTTCTTTCTTGAGCCCTTAAAGGAGATATTATTACAAGATACAGTGTTATGACATTATCTAATCTATGGTTCTTGAAGAACAGAAGGATTTACTGAAAGTTTTAGATTCATAAGAGTACATTCACTGCAGAATAAATACTGGACCAATAGCTAAAGGACACCTTTTTATCTCTGAAATGTTTCAAAAATGTATAGCTAGGAAACAAAAAACCCCAAAGACTTCTGGATAGCTTATTAGTGTCATACAATTTCAGGAGTCTTACAGCTAAACACTTCACTTTTCCTATTTTCTTTCACTTGATTATTTAATGAACAGAACAACTGCTGTGAAAAAGCAAGCCTATGGTAGGAGAAAATAATTTTGTCATCACCATTTCTTCAGTAACACTGCCTGTTGTAGCATGGGACTGGTCATCCAGATAACTGCTCAACTTCAACCATACCTTGTAAACTGAGTATTTTCACTGTAAAAAACATCCACTATGAACTGAGAACACCCATCAGTTTGTTTTACACTACAGTAAGGGTATGTATCATTAATCTAAGCATAGTTAAGTTATTAAAGCAGAAAAAAAAAAGTAAGTACCCAGATTTCTACAAAAGGTCAAATATTATAGATACTGTTGAATTACTACAATAATACATGTTATTTGAGAAAGTTCATTAAAAATAGTTTTGTTACTCTTAACTCCTAATACCCATGTTTACATATTTCACCACTAAATTGCCGGTTCTTCAGAAAAATTGTTACTGGGAAAAGGAGCCTTCAAGAAAGATGGAGAGATGGAGTGAAACTTTTTACAAGGGTCCTGTAGTAATAGGACAAGGGGGAATGGCTTCAAACTGATAGAAAAAATGGGTGCTAATGTCTTCACAAAAGATTCAATGGATGGGAGTCTTCATTAATGATAGCAGAAACAGGATGTTAAAGTCTTCAGGAATGACTAGGTCTGAAAAAACGAACCAGAATGGCTGTGGCAATCTTTAGGACAATGTCTTTGAAATGGGTCTTACTATATCTACAAAAATCAAGCCACCAAGTTTGTTACAGAGCCCAGACAATTAACTTTAGGGTAATAGGAGAAATGAGTCCACACAAATCTACTGCAGAGCCCAGATGGTCTGAACTTCTGATGGATCTGCAAAATCCAGACATCCTTCCAAAATTTAGGGGAAAATTATGATATATGTTTATGGGGGAATGTGTGGTAGGCGGTTTGGGAAGGCTGTACCTTCATCAGTGTGGAAAGGAAGAGGGCAAGATGTGGTCAAGAGTTTATGATGAAAGGAGGCTGCATCCTCTAAAACCTCCAGAGAGACCCCATAGGGGAATGGCCTAGTTGACTCTCTCCCTTTATTAGAATAAAATTGCAGGACTCCTCTGTCTCCTTTATGGACACTGGCATTTCACAGCATGGCTCTTCTGCAAAAAACTTTAAATGAATAGGTTTAGATTTGATATTAGGAACAAATCCTTCACTGTGATGGTGCTGAGGCACTGAAAGAGGTTTCCCAGAAAAGTTGTGGATGCCTCATCTCTGGCAGTGCTCAAGGCCAGGTTGGATGTGGCTTTGGGCAGCTTGGTCTAGTGGAGAGTGCCCCTTACACCAACTACCTATTAATTACAGTTACCTTCTCCTACATAAAAAACCCCACTCTTACATGCTACCAATAAAGAGAAGAGAAATAAAAAACCCAAGAGAATCATTTAACACAAGAGGCAGACAATGCCATGAGACACAACTGTGGCACGCTGTAACATTGCAATACCATGTGGATGCTAATTTTATTTCCTATTCGCTTAGCAACGCTGTTCAAAATGAATGAATCAACTCTTTGAAACTCAACAGCAAATACTTGTCACCAGGGAGGGGCATGAGTCCTTGTACAAACACATCAATAAGTTTTCCTGAGTATAATGATACTCATCCCTTCCTGCCCTTATTAAGAACTCAGATGCTTGAGTCCTCAGGGTGTCTCATTATTCCACAGTTATACTACCACATCTTAAAGAAAAATAAACTGTCCCCAGGTCAAAGATTCCCTTCACACTTTTTGCCTTGACAATGTGGCACCCACTTGCCATTTCTGGGACAAGGAACAGCCACCAAGTTACCAGCAAAAGAACAGTGATTTAATTCATGTTGGGATTTCACCAATTCCACCTTGTAAGTAAGCTTTAATAATGAGCCCTAATAAGCCTAGGGTGTTAATGACAGTACCTAGTTTTAACCTATCAATATTACTCATATTGCAAGATCACACCACAAAGTTGGCTTACATTGTTCCAGCAAATTGAGTAACTAAATAACAATAAGCAATAATAACAATAAGTTGAAATGGGGTTGAAAAATTTGAAAAGCAAGCAAACAGTCAAGCAAAGAAATGAAACAAAAAACCCCATCTACCAAACTCGATATAGTTTAGGAAAAATTGTGAAATTACACCTTTCATTTATCTGAAACTGGGATGGTACAGTGTGAGGAGGATGCTTTCTTCTAAGATGTTTCCAGGATATTTTGGAAAACTCCACAATCCCATTATCATTTATGTGTATTATCAGTGAACATATAAACACAGGCCAAAGAAGTAAAGGAAGGCTCTGGTTAAAAATGCAGCAGCATACAAATTGTAAGAATGCAAGACTTACTTTCACAATATTTAGAAACCTTTTATTATCTTTTTACCTTTCATTTCTCACCCTTCTAACACACTACTCCCTGCAGCAAGGCAGCATTTTCCACCAGTCAATTAAAAAGGCAAGTGACTTGAACAAAGAGTGCCCCAGACACTCACAGATAAGAAGCACCACATCCAGCACATAGTCCATCCAGCACAGCACACTGCTAGGACAGACAAGGAGACCCTCCACTGATGATCAGAAGAAAACAGAAGAATGCATAGAGATAAGAAAATCCATCTTGCCTACAGCAATACCTACTTGTTAAAAATAAAAGAAACAGATCTAGTCATCACTGAGTAACCAAAGGGAGGGACTGGGCCTGAGTATCTTCTGTATTATAGGAAAAACACATTAACCAGTCTATTCCATATTAAAAAAAAAAAACCAAAAAAAAACCCTAAGTGAAGGTAAATGAAGAGAGTACAGAAAGTGCACCATAAAAAATGCTTCATGGCAGCATCTACATTTGAAATTACTTTTGGGAATGTCACCTCTGCTCCCAGTATCAATTAAGGATTCAATACTTCTAAATAAATATGCATTTGGCATCTACTTCCATTCAATTTTCAAATAGCTGTAATGCCAGTTCCTTCAGTCTCCCCCTCTGTTCCTCACCTCTAATCTTTTCATTCCATACTAAATGCACTTCCATAAATACTGTAGCAAATAGAAGATACAGTAACTTTCAATAGAACAATTCTGCATAGCACCCTAACTACGGCCAGGACACAGATCACCATCTGGTTTTCAGAAAATCAACACATTGCAATATTCTTTGATGATACCAGCTAAGGCTATTTCAAAACCACAGGTTTTTTTTTTAACCGTTTCTGAAACATATTCCACTATCTGTTCATTATTAGGAGCTTTATTAGAAAATTCCAAGTATTAGAAAATACATTGTAAACATCACATTTGCTGGACACCAAGAAATGCACTAGTAATAGTTTGGATAGTATCTGAATTCAAGTTCTTCATATTTCAGAAAGCATTTTTAAAAGGTAATTTTGACTTCTTTAGGGGAATGTGGAGCACTTTTATGGTTCAACCCACCTGGCAACTAAGTACCATGCAGCTGCTTGCTCATTATTTCCCTGAGTGTGATGGGAAGAAGACTCAGAAAAAGAAATACAAAAACTCATGGGTTGAGGACTGTTAAGAACAGTTAAACAGTTCAGAAAAAATCAGAGTGAAATATTATAATAAAAAATATCATTTTAATGACAAAAAAACACCCCCTAACAACAGCAAATAAGTAAATCCAAGAAGAACAAGTGATGCACAATGCAATTGCTCACCACCCTCTGACTGATGCCCAGCCTGTTCCCAAGAAGGGGCTGGCCCCTTCTGGCCAAGCTCCCCTCCTCCCTCCCCCACCCAGTTTTCATAATGAACACGACATCCCATGGTATGGAATATCCCTTTGGTCAGTGTAGGTCAGTTGTCCTGCTGTGCTCCCTCCCAACTTCTTGTGCAGCTCCTCATTCACAGAGGACGAGACACTGGAAATCCTTAACTTAGGGTAAGCACTGCTTAGCAACAACCAAAACATCAGTGTGTTATCAATGTTATTCTCATGCTGAATCCAAACCAGAGCACTGTATCAGCTGCTAAGAAGAAAATGAACTCTATCCCAGCTGAAACCAGGACAAGCATACAAAAATGCTACCAAGCAACTACAGAGACAGCAGAGCTGTTCTCTGCATGTGTTCCAATACAGTTAGTTGGCTTTACTGACTTTTCTGACTCTCTGAAGCATTACAAATGGAGAAGCTTGCGCACTTCTCATATTGCTGACGTGTGACCATTCATGTTCTCCCTGAAGAAGTGGATTCAAGCATGCCTCCAAATGCCTCCCAAGTCACCTCTCAGTCTCAGCCTCAGGAAAGACCCAAAGCTAAATCATGCTTTCCACCTACCAGCCCAGACTTCTGCAGAAAGAAAACATAGGAGCAGAGATCAAAAAGAAGCCATGGGGTTACCTAAACAGAACACAAGTCCAGGTTAAGTTGTGGCACACATTCAGGGACAGGTTAGCTACTGCCAATAACTCCTGTGTGGGTAAAGAGTTACTGGGCGGGCAGCTAGGGGGAGGAATGAAGGATCTGTATTGTTGTAAACATGTACTTGCCAAAGAGAGAATGTTACAAAATATAGCACCTCTTGTATAAACTGTATATCATTCATATTTTCTTATGTAAATGATTTTATTATCAGAGCTCTACAGTTCACGCACTCAAGCTTTGTGTGTGGCATCACTTATGCCCTGCCAGTCCTGCTCAGGCTGCAGCTCAGGGACAGGATTGTGGGCAGCTGGATGGGCCTGTCCTGATCCAGCACTCAGCCCAGCTCTGCTGCCTGGGCCTGCCTGACCAGAACTCCCATCACAGCCAGCAGGCTCCTACAAAGATCACTGCAGGCATTAAGGTCACCAATAACAGTGTAAGATTTTAGAAATACTGTGTTAAAGGACAGTGTGCATCTGTCAGCATTCCACTATATGGCTGAACCCTTCTCCATTTCCTCTCTACTCCTCAACTAGTCTTTTTCACAATAGATAAGCATTTTAAGTGTAAGCTTTCAGACTTGGAAAAAACTCCCAGATAAAAAAGGAATTCTGTTACCAACCAGAAAACAAAAATATATAATTTCAGTAACATAACATTACAGTGTTAAACAAATAATGTACTAAGAAATTGAAAAACATTTACATTTTTGAAAAATTCATGATTTCCACACACCTTACTTAAAATGGAGTGTGAGAATTACAAACCTTGCTGCTAAAGAGTTCTAAATAATTATGTTCAAAGCAGACTATTCCTTTATCTAGTACAAGTCAGCCTTATGCTAGGAAAATTAACAATACATTGAAAACTGTACACGTACATTCTAGTCAAACACACAGGAAGACCAGTTCATATCATCACTGACAGCCTGTTGTCACCAAAGACATTTGGTTTTGGTTCTTCTCAGAGTATTTATGGCAGCCTTGAGAATGCAGAAAGTTCTTTAAAACAAATATTATACAAAACTTGGATCAAGAACAAAAAAAAAATGAAAACATTCTGAAAGAATGACAAAGCACAGGGGAAAAGAACTATTGTGAAGCCAATAGTTTCAAAACCAAACACCCACTCATAACTGGCATGGTTTAAGTCACAGAGAACAAAAATTCCTGCCCAGAAATGACATGTCAGCTAACATTGAAATGCGAGTTGCAGGAAGAAAAGAGAAAAATGCTTACCTGTGTATAGAAAAAGAAGCAATAGACCTAATGAGGGATGCCACTGCTCCAACTCTAGCAGCTTCCACTGCTCCCTGTAACCTGTATTGCACAGTTTCACCATAACTGATGAAAGGTTGGTTGTAGACGACAATCTTCCCCTTGGCCTCCTGAGTTCGTTGGCGCAGTTCATCAAATGAGGCTACAACTATGACTTCTGCTGTAATTCCTGAAAGAAAGTATTACAGTGGTCTTAGCAATGCTTTCCTAGAGCTCTCCTATGGCCACTTCAAACAGACAGAAAAGCATGGATGTCACAGACATCCTTTTCACAAAAATCCTTTCTTTAGGATTTTTTCCTTCCGGGAAGCTGAGGCCCCAGAAACAAAAGGTAAACAATAGGTTATCTGCTTCTGTGGAATGCAACAGGTCAGTTCTGGATTGGCCCAGATTGAGTGTTTGGAAATAATGGCCAATCCAGAACTGAGCTCTCTCGGACACAGTCCGAGAGAGCAAGGTTTGTTGATCATTCTTTACTTTCTATTCTTAGGTAGTTAGCAGCTTCTGGAAACTCTCTTTTTCTTTTTCTTTTAGTATAGTTATAATGTAATATATATATATATATATCATAACATAATAAATCAAGCCTTCTGATCATGGAGCCCATCTCGTCTCTTCCTTCACCCCGAAAACCTTGTGACCAACCGTCGACACATGGACTGTGCAGAACTCAGGAAATCAGGATTAGGTTTTATTCCTGAGGAAGGAAGACAATGTGGAATACTACATCAGGGATCAGTACTAAACAGATGCAATAGAACCCTGTAAACCATGCTATCAGGCTGGAATTAAAACATAACTTGAAGAGCAAGAAGGATACATGGGGGGAATTTTGCTCTCTGCATAGGCTTTAATGTCTTACTGTAATCATTTGTAGCATCAAAATATTTGCAAAAGCTGCCTATGGGATTAATTTAAAAAGATAGTAATCTTTTCGTGGAAATGTTTTGATATGTTGCTAAACAACTTAGCTTAACATAAGACAGTGGAAGCCCATCTTAAGACTGTAACTCCTATAAAATTATTTAATCCATAAATGAAATTAAATTAAAGCTTTGCAGTGTCAACAAATTTTGCAATGTTCTTAATAAAAATAATAATAATATCATTTTCATATTTAAGTCAGAAGAATACAACAGTTCTATTGGATCTCCTTCAGAGAGTTTTTCCAGGAATCCACGCTTCCCAGTTCATGATACAGAAAACACAAGCAGGTTCCTGTGCAGGACTATTCACACATGGTAAGTTAGATCCCACCCAGATCTTTGTTTTTAATAGTTGGAATAGTTTTAAATTGCTGTATTATCTTACTTGAAAAAACAAAGAATGTTACAGATAAGCCAGAGAATCCTTCTAATTTTTAAGGACATTAATTGAGGAACTATATTTCACAGCATTTGAGAAGTAATTCATTAAAATGAGCACAACGCTGAAAATTCAATTTTGTTGA
Source organism: Geospiza fortis (assembly GCF_000277835.1). Taxonomy (NCBI): domain Eukaryota; kingdom Metazoa; phylum Chordata; class Aves; order Passeriformes; family Thraupidae; genus Geospiza; species Geospiza fortis. The sequence continues at coordinate 5,659,496 of NW_005054344.1, read as the reverse complement.
TTGGTTACAGAGATAAGTAGAGACTGCTTAACAACACGGGCTGGTACTTTGCTTCTAAATATAGAAGAAATAATGGATGTCTGAAATTTTAGTGTTGTGCATTTCACCTAATAATCACAAAATACATAAATGGAAGCTGAAACTAATAACAAATCCTCTAGCAAGGATTTGTCACAATGAAGTGAAACTATCATGTTTTTAAGAATAAAATTATTCTCCTTTTATTTTCCAGTTGGTTGGTTGTTGGTTTTTTGTGTACTAAATAAGAATTATTTAGAGGATTTCAAAGACTTGTATTTAAAATCACAATAAACAAGAAAAACTCTTAGAAAAATAGGAAGATAATGTCTCCCAGCATCAGCGTGCCCAGGCTCATGGCTTCTTTAGGATGAAATTACACTTCAAAACCTTAAAGAAACCATTCCAGAAGTTTGGTTTCATTAGAATGTACCACTAAGAGTAGAACAGACATTTACTGCTACAACAAAAGTGAGTTTCAGCTACAAAAATAGCCTAGTGTGAGAGGGATCAAAATTTTAACTATTCAGATTCTTACCTTACCCTGACAACGTTTTAGAAAGGCAAACCAAAGAATCACCTTCACATATTACTAGCTGCTGTTGGCAGGCAGGTGAGCATACTAGCAGACTCCAACTGCTTGTAATTAATGGCAGGTTCAGCCACCTAGCTAAGGAACATCCCAGCAACAGGATAATTTTGGCTATGAAACCATGCAACTGGAAATAAAGCCAGGTATCTGCAAAATTTCATTTTCCACGAGAGAAGTCGTGGTTGATACTGCAATCTCTATTTCATTTTATCTCTCCCCAGTGCTCCACTTGGATCATGCAGCAGGCACTGGAAGGACACATGTCTTGGTGACTGTTTGTCAAGGGAAGCAAGGAGTGTAACTCTTCTGGGCATTACTGCATACATGAACAAACACCAACTCTGCAAAGCTTTTTAAGAAAGCTAAAGACATCTAATAAGTATGATTCCTAAGAAATAGGAATCATAATAATAATAATTCCTAAGAATTAGGAATTATATAATTCCTAATTATAATTCCTAAGAAATATGATGGTGAAATAAATTTATAGTCCTTTCTAGATGACAGGCATCAGGAGTTTGTACAGTGAGAATTACTGGAAATCTGTGCTAAAGGAAAGCTAAGGGAAAGAACACAAGCTTGCAAATTCTAGTTCAGTATCTCTACCCTCAAATGTCCCCAAAGAAGCTAAATAAAGCCATCCTTTGATAAAATGAAAAAAACCAAACATTCTCTCTGCGAGTTTTACTTAATGGCAGCATGGTTTACATAAAACATGAATTACACTGCTTTCCATAACAACATAAAACTTCACTCTTGTGTAGCTTCTGACTAATTCAATACTCATTTGCATTTTAGTGCCATTTTATACCATTTCAGATTCTTTGACTGAAGTTACAAGAGCAATGTTTATCTTAAACATATATGTGGACATACATACACAAACCACTCTCAAACCTTTTGTGCAAAAGGAGAAATAAAACAAAAACCCCAACAGTTTACCTGTTAAGGGGGAATGAGTTATTCCCTTTAGAAATTCCCTTTGGAAATGCTTCACCTTACTGAGCCTTTAAGCAAATCAATAGAAATCTACCCTAATATCTCCTACCAGTTCAGTGCCTCATGGCTCTGCTTCCCATGTTGAAAGATACTGTCTCTTACACCTATCATTACATTATTGGCTGTGTGTTATTGAACAGAATTCTTCAGAAACCCCATGTAAGGAGGAAGACAGACTGCCTGCTTACTTAAGCAAGATATAAAGATTATAACACACACAGTCCAAGAGATGAATACAGAGTATTTGGAGAATTAGCAAAGTAAAGGGCATGAATCATAGAAAGCAGAATTTCAAACATTATCAACTTGGCTGAGTGTATAAAGCTGAAGATTATTTATTTGATCTCATCACATGAAACATTGCTGGGTTGGGCGAGTGAACAATAAATCTAGCTAGTACTATGGGTTTCCTCTCATTTCTCACATTAAACAGAAAATTGTATCCTATTCTTTCTGAGAATTAAGGTATAGGAAGAGTATTAATGGTGGGAACAAGCAGGCAATTTTCACTTATCAACAAAATATTATTTTACAAAGTCCTCTGTACACTGAAATGTGTGTTTCTATCTCAAAACTCGAATATGTCACAACTGATGATCACACTGCCTGTTGAAATAATAGTATGGTATGCACTCGCAATCTAAAATCTGTCACAGGCAGGATGAACACAAGACTGATTGTGTATATATATAAATATATATATACATATATATTTTTATATATGTATATGTATTTTTATATATACACATGCATACACACATATATATAAAAGCACCCATAAATCAGCTGTGTGTAATACTGTTGTATAGAAGAAGTCTGATTCCTGGCATCAACAATTCTCTCTGAAGAGTCACCTCCTCACAGTGGTTTACCTGCCAGCAGTGAAGGAGTAGATTAGTTCAAAGGGGATTCCTCACAAGATAACTTCTCCCCAAGATTAACTGCAGCTAATACTTACATCATTTCAGTATCTAGAGATGTGCATCTGTCTGTGTTAGTAACAGGTTTCAGTGAAGAGAAAGAAAAAAAGGAAAAAGAAAAACCCTATGATCAGATTTTAGAAACTGGTGGATCTTCATTAAAACATCAATGAAATTTCATACAGAATACATTTTTACTTATCCCAGAAACACTCCATCCACAAACACAAAGAAATTCAATCAAGTTAGTTATAATCTATTACTATATTAAAAGGATGTCGTAAACCCAGAAAGAAATATTATTTGCATACTGTTTAATCTTATTACATACCAATTTCCTCATTACTTAACTATGGCCTTACTCTCTTCTTTTTTTCCCCCAGTCTCATTTTTGTCATTCAGGTAATAGAATCAGTACCTTGGAGATCCAGTTACAAAGCCAAATGCAGTCATCATTAATTTGACAATAAATTCTTTTCAACAGCAGCAAGCAAACAACTCATTCCTATAGACCTCCTAAACTTCATTTACTTCACACTAAAGTAAGAACTATGATTTCTTCTACAAATCACAGTATGGAACAGTGATGCTATTGACCCACATGCACTGAAGATACCACTGTCAAATAAATAAGCTGATAGGCAAGGCAATTTTTGCTTAAAACAACTAAAATACAGTAATTCTAAGCCTAGGCAAGACAAAGCTGGAAAAGAAGTATCAACACAAAAGTCAACAACACATCTAATTGTTCTGACAGCAGTGGAAATTTTGAAACTGGAGGAGATGTATCTGAAACATGTCCTGGCCTCTGTAGTCATGAGAGCAAGGACAGGATGTTACCTCTCCGTTCATCAGAACCAGGCATCAGGATATCAGGACAGGAAATCAAGACAGCTCTTCATGGTAGAGCAGGGGCAACAACACACCACAGCCACAGTGCCTGACCCCCATGTGGTGATCACAGCCCTGCTTCACACACCAGCCACTCTCACACCTCATCTCCTGCAACATCCCAGATTTCTCTGTTTCTACTTCAGCTCTCCCCACAAAGCTAATTTAGCCCAGAGCTGCTTCATCAGGTATGCTGTATTCTATGCTGACCCTGAACACATGCAAGCAGTAGCCCCAAGCTTTTCTTACCTTAGTCTGGCTATTCCCATTGTCCTTCAGACTTGATCATCTCTCCAGATTAAAAGTAACATGCCCCTGCTTCTTTCAGACACAGTCCACAAGCACTGTCTGGTGCCCATTTGCAAGGTAGCTTCTTTTAGAGAGCCTAGAATTTTTTCGCATGGGTCATATGATACAAAGGTAGGTATGTATGTCTGGAGATAAGGCAGTTGTTGGGACAGGTCAAAGGAAAGAAGGTCTTGGGGAGTGGAGCGGAAATGCAAATATATGCTTCAAAGCTAAGTAAGATTAGGGACTTGGCATTAAATCCTTTTTTAAGTTCAACATCCTCTAAAATCAGCTCAGAAAACATCTTCCTCCTCAACTTCTAGCATACCACTCTTAAAAACACGTTGCTTTCCAAAAACTCTCTAGGAACTCGTTCAGCTTTCCTGCAATGCTCCACAAACTTCAACCAGATTTTTAGAAAAACAGACCCAAATTTTTTGTCTTTAATGACCTCATCCAATTAAGGCTTTGTGTCAGGCTGAAGTAAATGAGAGATTAATATCATCACATCTTTTTTTTTCTCACTCAAAAATTATTAGCATGTATTGAAAATCTGAAATATTCTAAAACCTAGAAACACATTTGCTCTGTCCATACATATAAATATGTACTAATATAATAATTATAATATGAAGAAAATACTAAATATTTTAAGGGAACTGTGAAATGAAGAAGAGGGTTTTATTAGGAAGAAGAATTTTGTAAAATATGAACAATACTTCTAGAAAATGTGACCTTCCTACTCTGTGGAACAGCAAAGAGAATTACTTCACGAAAATAAAATTACATAGGACAGTTATAAAAAAGGATATGAGGCTATTCAGCTCTGATGCTTTGCACAGAGACTAAACATATTGTACCATTCCTTAAGAACACAGAGAAAAATATACACTATACAATAGTCAGTTTTTTTACAAATATGACTTAAAATTTCCAGCAAGTACTGGATCTCTTTTAAACAGTTCGGTTTCAATGTCATGTAGCTTACTGTGCAACACAAATCCTAGGAGAAAATGGGTTTGTCCCAACCCCCAGCACAAAGCCTTGGATGCCAAAAGAGTGGGGCAACAGGTTAGGTGCTCCCAGGAGCAGTCCTAGACAGAGCACAGGCTTGCTATGCAATGCGTAGGGAGAATCAGGCACCCAAAACTAAGATCCACAAAAATCAGTTTCTGAGGACACAGGTGCTGAAGGCAGGCAGAGCTGAGGACAACCATTTTCTCCTCAGTGAGCCAAAGGTGCCAGTCACCACTGGCTATCCCTTGGGATGAAGGTAATGTGGCCATCCAGCTGTGTCTGCATACCCCACACATGCAGAAAATCATACTCAAATCCTGCCTTCAATAGCTTCAGCCTGGCCTTAACACCCTTGAGGTAACCACCCTCAACACAGTGACACTGCAAAAGGACAAGACCCAAAAATTCACTTGTTTACCATTGGCAATCCACACAGTTCACCTGAACATTGGTTAAAGTAGCAACTGGAACCCATGTTCTCCCCAGACAGCATGTCCACCTCAAAGTCATGCAGATACTTCTACCCTCTAAATCTTTGAAATGCTACTGCACTAACTTTTAGCCCAGATGCATGGTCACTGAACACCACAGTGTCTGATGTCCTTCACAAATGTCACCTTCTACATTCCATGAAAAACAGAAGCATAATTACCATAACACAATCAGTGCTACTCTAAGTAATAATAAACAATTCAGGTATGCAATACTGAGGCTCATGGTCTCAAGATGTCCATCAATAGCTCCTCATACATGAAAGAAGAGAAATCCAGTGAAAACAGGAGGGCTTTGCTGTGCACTGTGCTCTCATACCTATGACTCTCTCCAACCCCTGTTCTCAGCACTGAACCCCTCATCAAATGGGTACCCAAGTCCCTCCAGAAGCATCACTTTTCTTCCAGGAGATCAGTGGTCATCCAAAATGCTGGCAACTTAAGGGTAAATCCTCTGATACACATTAAAAATAACTTTTTTATTGGCCTTTTGTTTATCTAGCTGAATTCCCTAATCCATTTCACCACTGAGATAAAAAAGAGGATGGTCAACACTGGGGACTAAATGCATCAATGAGGACAGGAGCCAGACCACTTCTTTCAGCAGCATTCCTGGTTTAATAAAAGGGTGGACTGACAGCAACAGCCCACACCAACAATTTCAAGACAACATGCATTATCCCCATTTTATACAGAACAGGCTGGAATTGCTTTCATATTATGTAATTGCAAAGCTCCTATCACCTGTAAGAGCAGAGCTGGAGCAAATGTTGCAGGTTAAACAAAAAAAAATCCCCATAACTTGAACACAAAAACTAGGAAAAAGTCTGCCAATGGATCATTTTCATATTTATATTATTTCAATTTTGCTGCAACTAACAGTATATAAAAAAACAGAGACTGTTCCTTTTTTTTGAGGAGACATTTCAGGGCAGGCTGCTCTGAAGTTGGTTCTGCTTGTCAGGATTTCTTTAAAATTAAAGGGCATGGTCACCCATCAGGGTAAAAAAAGTGCATTTTAAAACACATGCAAAAAAATGAACTCTTTGATACTTTATGGTCAAACATCTGCTAAACTACCGCTTTCCTTCAATTATGGGATTCTCAAAACAACAATTATATTTGGGGGATATAATCAGTACCACCAGAAATCAACACAGTCTCTCTCTCTCTCTCTCTATATATATATATATCTATGTTTTGCCAATGTTGAAACACTGAAAATGAGACAAGGACATTGACTAAATATGGTAGATCTCCAGTTTTCCAGCGCCCAAAACCAAGCACTTTCTATCATTCAATTCTGTTTGCTACCTAGGAATCCATTTCTTCAAGGTGATGACTATTTTCAGCCCCTGCTGATTTCTGGAAATCCAGGTCACTCTCTTTTATGTTTCTTCTCTCCCTGTCACTAAAGCGGGCAGTGAAGTGACTCCCTCCTTGTAAAGAGATCAAAGGAAGTGAAAACTTTCTCTTTGACTCAACACCTTCATATCTTGGAATACACTTGGAGAGGGAGAATGTTGGAGGTTTTTCCTCTTCAATAGAAAAATCTAACCTTTTCTGTACTCTCCTTTTTTGCTGTGTAAATCAGATGGAATCTGGGAACTTGACATCTTGGCATATTTCCCAGTCATGAAGAAGAAAGTAGGATTTTATCCACAAGATCACAAGGTACTGAAAAGCCTCCTGCACATCATCCAACTGTTCTGTATCTGAGCCAAAGTGGGCAAATCTCATAAAATCAAATAAATGAGAAAAGCTCTGTGCACATCCCAATAGGGTTTCAATGCCATAGGCATGACTTAGAAGACCTGCAGGAAGACACACTCCTGGTATCCTGGAGTCAATGGACTGGCTTGGACTTCATAGCTAAAAATACTGCTACTATTTAGGGCTTCCTGTTCCTGCCCTGAAGGATTGCAGTTTTTTTCTACACTCACATGGTGTATGCTGAAATGGAAAGTAACCAACCTCAGCATGTGCTCTAGCCATTGGGTTCCTCTTAGAAAACACTGGTTTGAATTTCCATGGAGAGAAGGGAAATTAAACCCTGCACGTCCAACATCCAAAGCCAGGTGTCCTGGTTTAGGGCAAATCTGGGGGGAAACCTCTGAATGGGGTCCCTCTAGAAAGCAAATTCAAGTGGCCCCTCCCCCAACTGGTTCAGGAAAATATTTCCTTGGAGAAAAGTGGAAGATACTGTTTATTTAACAAGCAAAGTATTTACAAGCATAAAAAATGAATAATATTAAAAAATAAAACCTCTTGCTATTCTGAAGAGATGGCAAATTCAGAAAGTCCTTGTCATGGGGTGTAACTCAGCTCGCTCAGTCTCTTATCAGTCCCTCCTGAGCTGGAGAATGCTGTGTCCCAGCCCCTGATGGGCCACAGGTGTGAGCTGCCAGTGTTTTTCTGGGTTTTCAGTCCACAGCAGGTTTGAACAGTTTCAAGAAAAAGAAAAAACACAGTCCAGGGAATTTCTTTGCCTCAGCTAGCTAAAAAAAACCTAACTAAAAAGCAAAGAGCTCTCTTG
>NW_005054344.1:5631282-5651684 GCF_000277835.1 Geospiza fortis | reverse complement strand
TTTCTGAAAACAAACTGTGTGCTTCTTTTCCCTCTTCTTCGCTCTCGGAACCAATCTTAAAGATGCAGAACTCAATATCCAGCACAAACAGAACAGACAACTGGGGATACAGCATCATAAAGGAATCTCAAGCACACCAGGTTTCTAAAAGCCCTTAGGCTATTGCTATGGCAATGAAGAGCCCTCCTGAGCTCTTGCATGGGGTGCTGAGCTTCAGGAAGGGCTCTGAGAGAACCAAAGGCCACCAAGTCCAGCACCAAGTTTTAAGCTTCTGCCAATGTCTCCTATTTTCTTAGCTTCTCAGGTCGTAAGCCTGGGGCCAAATCATGGGAAGAGAGGAATACAGGACATAACTAAAAAGACGAAAAAGCAAGAAATGGTCTCCCGTATCTCCTGCTGGGATGGGGGAGTCAGCCCCTCTCATCTCAACCCCATTCTTAGACCTTAAAAGACAAGAAGTCCAACTCTGTCTCTAACAGGCATCAGTATTGTCAAGGAAGGGATTTGTTTGGGCTGTACTAAGACAGTGGTTTGGAAACTGGGGGGTCTGAAACACATCCTGACAGGAACACTGACTTAGAACAAGTAGTACCTATCAAGCTAACAGCAAACAACTCCAGGAATCATCTGCACATTCCACTTTAGAGGCAAAGAATCATCATAGAGCCAACATCTGAAGGACAGCCTTCAGCCTTTAAAACATCCCTCTGCCAAAGCTCAGCACAGCAGCAGATCTCCCTAGTTTGATCCCATGTAACAACAGTACTGTAACTGGGTAACTGGCATCAGGCATCTCATATTGAGTTGCATTATTCTGGTTACAGGAAGAGTCATACCCCCACAACTTCATGCCTAGAACAAGATGTATCAGAACTGCTGATAATCCCTCAATGAGGGAAATTGTTCAACTATTAGCAAGGTTCAGCAACACTTGCTAAACACCAAAAAAGACCTTTTGATTTTAGCTTACTTTTTAGGAAGCTTGAAATAAGACTGGAAAGAATACAAAATAAGTTGTAGGCTTAAAATTTGCTCTAAATTTTCTCCTATCAAAGCACTAAACCTTGCACATATCATGGGACAAACTGATAGTAATGGTTCTAGTTGCTTCGCATTTTAGGCATGTGTTTACCTCAATATAACAGAACCGTCTCAGATAAAATTCACAGCAGCAGTTTTGCCAACCAAGTATAATTTATTCCAAGCATATCTTAAATTACCCAGTTTTATTTGTTGTATTTTGACGAGCTATATATTTTTTTCTAAACCTTCAACAGTTTTATATGTTGTTTCATTTCAAACAGAAAGCTCTCTATCACAAAAATTTACAATTCATAAAAAAATTATGAGTATCATGTTACCTTTTATTTCCTAAACTAAATTTATTTTCTCATAAAGGAATACAAATGCTTTTGAAGTGGTCTAGGAGTAAGTATATTGTTTTTTACGGAGAGCAGTCACAGAAGAAGGTTCTCATCTGGCCTTTAAATAACAATTCTCAAAGCTTCACATCAATAAGTACAAATAGAGAACCTTATACATCATTTTGTTTGTAGGCAATCTAATATTTTGGGGTTTAAAAGACCAGAATCTTGTTAAGCGCAGCTAATGGTTATTCTTGCTCCTGAGTAACACCTCACACACAATCATCTAAAAGGCAACACACAGTTCAGTGACAGGAAAGTGACAAAGTGAGCATGCAAACAATGTGAACAGTGAGTTCCAAGCTGAGCATGGGGAGGGGAAGGGGAAGGGGAAGGGAAGGGAAGGGAAGGGAAGGGAAGGGAAGGGAAGGGAAGGGAAGGGAAGGGAAGGGAAGGGAAGGGAAGGGAAGGGAAGGGAAGGGAAGGGAAGGGAAGGGAAGGGAAGGGAAGGGAAGGGAAGGGAAGGGAAGGGAAGGGAAGGGAAGGGAAGGGAAGGGAAGGGAAGGGAAGGGAAGGGAAGGGAAGGGAAGGGAAGGGAAGGGAAGGGAAGGGAAGGGAAGGGAAGGGAAGGGAAGGGGAAGGGAGGGGGAAGGGACACAAATACCAACTGCTATGTTTAGTGAGGGGCTTGAACTCTCCAAGCTCACCTCCTTTTCCTGCTGCCTTGTTTTTCACTGGAGTGAAGGGCTGAGCCTGGCAAAATAGGGCACATGAAGAGAAGGAGAAATCATGTGTCAACTTGACACCCTATGGAGAACTTCTTTCCTACCAACCACAATGGAAGACCAGAATCTTTGCAAATGACGTTCAGCAGTGTTAAAAAAAAGGGTATAAATTTAATGGAAAGTTCAGGAATCAACTCTAATGTTACAAGTCTGTTCAACCAGACTTTATTAACATAAACTGCACCAGTCACAACCATGCCACATAGAAAAGTCCTAGGAAAATAGCACCTTGTTTTGCAGAACTATTACAGCAAGAAGAAAACTACAGTTTGACCACTGAGAGAAGATATTAGGGGTACAATACAGTTTGTGTTAAAAAGCAAGTCACATGTAATTCCAAAAGGAAGTGTTACCTTCTGGAGGAGTTGCAATACTGTTCCCAAGTCCCAAAATAGCAATGCTATGATTCCTTGGTTCCAGCATCACTGCAAACTCTTCTCCTCTTTCCCAGTGTGGTACTTTCACAGGCTCTAGATGCACATTTTCCAGGCCATCTTTCTGCAAGGCACTGAACATATATTTGATGGCTGCCTCTAAGTTTTTTGAACCACTGAGTCTAGGTCCTATGGTGTCAGCAAAAACTGCTAATCTTTCATAGGATCTGTTCTGAGCCTTTCCATGAACGGCAAGATCAATAATAGCCTTAGCAATATCAGTATAGCCAGCTATCTCATTTTTAATGTCTTCAAATGACTTCAGGGAACTTCCATCTCTTCTCAAAGATTTCCCAGCATACTGGTGTAATAAATTCATGAGAAATATTAAGAATAAGTGCTTCATTTTTTTCTCTTTCTTCTTTTCCACAGATGGCCTGTTGGAGAGGCAAAAAGAAAAAAAAAAGAAAGTTAAAAAAATCATACACCTATCAGCAATACTTTTAGTTATCTGGATTGGCAGACAGATATGAAATGAAAAGAAATTAGTTTATCATGAAAATGCTTTGATCAGAACTAGCAGAAAAGTAAACTCAACTTGAAGACAGAGTTATTGAAAGCAAATGAAAAAGATATTTAGACCACTGGACACAATCTTTGTGGTCTTTAGAAATATCCCTGGAATGCTGCATCTGTTTAAATAAACACATTCTTCAATGAATCAAAACCCAGGGCTGCTCCCATGCAGGAGGAGTTTTGCATCTCCTTTCTCTTAGGAGCAGGACTTTTCAGAAGTGTCAAATCAAATGTCTTTACACAAAACATCCAGACAAAAACTTTTCTTATACCATTCATGAATAAAAGTTCTTTGTGATCTCCATCTCCATATTCAGAAAAGTACTTTCTATTGTACTAAAAAGATTTAAGATTTAGATCCAATGCCTCCAGTGTCCTGGTTTTAACTAGGATAGAGATCATTTTCTGCTTAGTAAGTGATACAGTGCTCTGGTTTGGATTCAGCATGAGAATAACACTGATAACACACTGATGTTTTGGTTGTTGCTAAGCAGTGCTTACCCTAAATCAAGGACTTTCCAGTGTCTCATGCTCTGTGAATGAGGAGCTGCACAAGAAGTTGGGAGGGAGCACAGCCAGGACAACTGACCTACACTGACCAAAGGGATATTCCATACCACGTTGAGTACACAAACGGGGGGCGTTGACTGGAAGGGCCTGATCACTTCTCAGGGAAAGGCTGAGCATTGGTCAGCAGGTGGTAAGCAACTGGATTGTGCATCACTTGTTTTTCTTCGGCTTTTTTTATTTTTTTATCATCATTATTATTATTGTAACACTTTACTTCTTTTCATCTACTTAACTGTTCTTACCTGAACCACCACGTTTTTGTACCTGTATTGGTTTGGCATGGCCTGGTTTTTGGCAGCAGGGGGGCCACAAAGATGCCTCCTGTGGGAAGCTGCTGGAAGCTTCCCACCATGTCTGGCAGAGCCAATGGTTGATGGCTCAGAAGATGGACATGCTGCTGGCCAAAACCGGGCCAATGAGAGAGGTTGGTAACACCTCTGTGATGACATACTTAAAAGAAAATCCAAACTAAGTCACAGGTTTTTGCTCCTAATTAGAGAAGGAGGTGAGAACATGTGAGGGAAACAACATGGCAACACCAAGGTCACGGGAGAAGGAGGGGAGGAGCTGCTCCAGGCACCGGAGCCAAGATTCCTCTGCAGGCCATGGTGAGGACCAAGGTGAAGCAGCTGTGCCCCTGCAGCCCATGGGGATCCATGGGGGATGCAGAGATCCACCCACAGCCCCTGGGGATCCATGGGGGATGCAGAGATCCACCCATAGCCCATGGGGAGGTGCCCAGGCTGGAGCTGGTGGATCCCTGGAGGGGGCTGTGATCCAGTGGGAGACCTGGTGGAGAGAGCAGGCCCCTGCTCCAGGCTGGAGCAGCCTGTTCATGGAGGACTGCACCACATGGAAAGAGACCCACACCACAGCAGTTTTGGGAGGACTGTGTGCCGGTGGAAGGGACTCACAGTGCAGCAGGTGCAGTTTGGCTGCTGCTTGTGGGAGTGCACCCATGCCAGGGAAGTTCACAGAGAACTGTCTCCTGTGGGAGGGACCCCACGGCCTCACAGGGGAAGGACTGCTCTCCCTGAGCAGCAGAAGAAAATCTTAGTGATGAACTGACCAAAACCCCCATGCCCTGTCTCCCTGTGCTGTCTGTGGGAAGGGGCAACCCACAACATTTATGAGAGCTTCTGATCAGCTCCCAAAAAGGGGGGATAATCCATCAGGCATAAGACGCCATCTGAAACAGCCACCAGGCATGCACCCTTAAGATGCCATGTGAAACACTGGCTGTGCAATGCAGAAATAAAACACAGAAAGAGTCAAAATACTAACCACATTTCTGGGATCCATAAACCACCAGAATTCAGAAACAAATAAACTAAAACACCCCAATGCCCACAAAAAAACCACTCACGCAATCATTTTGGAGTCACCAAGCCTAGCTCATATGACAACCAACACAAACTGCCAGCCTTCCATAGACCTTTATGGGTCTTTTCACAAACAGCAATTTAAACAATAGCTTTAGCAATAGAGGAATACTAAGGTATTCTCCTCAACTATTCAAATGTCCCCTAAGCTTGAGATCAAGGAAGTAATAAGTTATTCACAGTGAAGCATCGTTTTTGCAAAATGACAAAAATCATCATTGATTTCATCTGTGAATGATAAATCTATCACAGAGATTTCTCTGAGACAGACAGGGCAAAGGTCTTACACAACCAGGAGCAGAAGACTTGGGTTATGTCAGGACACTGCCTGAGAACTGCAAAATGCCTTTTACAGTCTGAGTTACTGTTTATTTGTGGTTATACTACACAGAGAGTATTGGTGTATTTTTATTGCCATGCTCTGCAATTTCTTCATGTACTTTCCCTTAACCAGTTAATTACATGCTCTTAGACATCCTCCTCTAGAGACATCAGTCATTTTCTCAGGATGACCATGCTTGTTCCCTGATTTTTGTGAACTTCATCATGCACAAAGAAGCCAGCAAAACAAATGGATAAGTGCTGACTGGAGTAACACAACTCTGTAGACTTGGTTTCAAAAACTTAATGTCTGGGGGTCTGTTTGTTTAAGAGTTTGCAAAATCTACCAGAAAAAGCAGACACACTTAGCTGTTACACAGAAGACACAGAGGGATTATCTAAATAGCACTGGCCACCTCAAAGAGCCCCCAGCTACCAACTTCATGCATTTTTTTCAATGGACAGATGCGACTGCAGTTATCACATTTCCCTTAACTAAGAAATGTTTTCTTTATTCTTCCTAGCCTCATTCAAAACCAGCAGCATCCTCACTCCAAAGACTGCCCCAGAGGACCTGCATTTAAGAGACATACTTCTTCCAGGAATTTCTCACTCAACACTGAGAACAGGTATGTTTCCACAACTTTTGTGGATGTAACACTTCTGTGTTGCACAGCATTTCACTGGCTCCAATGCATTGTAAGAGGAATATAACTCAATTCAAACCCTGGTCAAGAACAAAAAAAAGGAATGTAATTTATTGTGCTTTCCTTGAATACTCCAGCATAATCTGTTCAAAAGCAGCTATCTGAAATATTTCCCTGCTGGGTAAAATAACATCATACTCAGACTGCAACAGAGAATCACTCCACTGCTAGTCCAGGGAAAGAATCACACACCTGTTTTCCCAGTCTCTGCAACTTTATCACCCCAGTGAATCATCTAGCAAAGGAGATTACTTATTTTTCCACATATAACTAGTTAAGAATCAGCAAATGAACCTCATAGTGCAAGCCGAATTAATAAAAAATAACAGGGCAATCAAAATTGTTCAATGTGTTTTATTGTCCATGACGCAGAAAGAGGGCATCCAGCCATAGCAGTACCTGGATCCATACGGAAAGAAGGGAATGCTCTGAATATAGCTCACAGGAAGAGAGATTTTTTCCCTGCAAAATACTAGCAGAACATTTAAAAGGGAAAGTCTGGAGCGAGGAAGACCACGTTAAGTAGCACTTAAACAAACTGTACATATATAAATCCATGGGGCCTCATGGGTTGCACCCACAAATATTGAGAGCTGATATCATTGTGAGGCCACTCTTGTTACCTCACTCCTATCTTTGAGAAGGGCAAGAAATAAAATGAGCTACAATAAGAACTACAGACCAGTCAGCTTCACATCAAGCTCAGCCAAGTGGACAGGAGAAAAATCCTGAAAATTACTTCCACACATATGAAGGACAAGAAGGTGACTCAGAATAGTTAGCATGGATTTACAAAGGGGAAATTGCATAATGAACGTGATGCCCATCAAGGACAAAATTGCTGGCTTGGTAGATGAGGACAGAGCAGTGGATTTGTTTCCCTTTTACATTAGTAAGGCAGTCGGCAGTCTCCATAAAAGTCTCAGGGAAGCTGATGAAGTATAGGCTGGATGAGCAGCGAAGAGGATTGAAAATCAACTGAACAACCAAGCTCAGAGGATTCTGAGTGACATCTAGCTGGCAGATGGTAGCTAGTGGTGATCCCTCAAAGTCCATACCTGGTCCAGAACTCTTATAAATCTCCATTAATAATCTGGATGCTTTGACAGAGTGTGGCTTCCAATGATGGCAAGGTTGGGAGGAGTGGCTGTGTACTCGATGGTTGTGTGAGGAGGCAGGCAGGAAGGAACCTTACAAGTTCAACAAGTCCTGCATCTGAGGAAGACTAACCCCCATGCACTAAGACAAGCTGGGGATACCCAGCTGGAAAGGAGTTGGCAGAGAATGAGTCCAAAACCTCATGTTGGTAAAGACCAGCAGCCTGATGGGCTGCACATCAGGAGTGTTGCCAGCAGGCAGAGGGATGTGATCTTTCCTTCTAGCCAGCATTAGAGAAGGCAGACCTGGATTATTTCTTCATTCCTGGCCTTCCCAGTATATGAAATGATGAGAGAGATGTGGACATGCTGGAGAGTGCAACAAAGGGCCACAAAGATGATTAAGGGACTGGAGTATCCAGTATCCCTATTAGGAGAGGCTGAGAGAGCTTCAACTGTTCAGTCGAGAGAAGAAAATATTATTTTCTTCTCCAGAAGGAGGAGGAGGGATTAATCAGCGGATAGAAATACCTGATGGGAGGGAACAAAGAAGACAGTGCCAGGCTCTTTCTAGTGGTGCCCACCAACAGAACAAGAGTCAATGGAAACAAAGTGAAATGTATGAAATTCCACCTGAACACAAGAATGCACTTTTTTTTTGTTTTGTCTTTTTTTTTTATGTGAGGGTAGTCAAACACTGAAAGAGGTTGCCCAGAGAGGTTGTGAAGTGTCCATACAGGGACATATTCCAAACCTCTCTAGGCATGGAACGTCATGGTTGTCTAGGGCATGGACAACCTGCTGCAGCTGACTCTGCTTAAAAAGGCACTTTGGATTAGAGCTCAAAAGATGTCTTTCAAACTAGATGTGTGATTTGGAATATGAAAGGAGACCAGAGACACAAATTGAAAGGCTTTTTAAAAATCAAGGGAGAAAGGTTCTCGGTATGTAGAAGAAAAAGATAAACTGAAGGCAGAAAATAAGTCTTTTCCAGCTCAAATTAGTATGAAAGAATGAAATGTACAGCACAATGCAATGCAGGTAGTGCAGAGGGTATCAGAAAATACATTTATTAGTAGTTACTTTAAGGATACTTCTACTTATTGTGTGGCCAACTTGTCTGTACCTAACTGCTGTCTTTGATGCTAAAGTGCAAGCTCACTGGGATTTTCATCTTTTAATGGTGCCCTTATATAAAAGAAGAGCACATCCAAACTTTAATCAGGCTAACTGGCATTTCTACCATTAAAAACATTATAATACAAATTACTTAAATGTTACAGATGGAAAAGAATAAAAGGAAGAGGAAAAAACACTCTCTGAGATGAGAGATTGATTACTATCTGATACTGTCTACAGCAATCAGATAACAGAAAAAGGAGCAGAGGGCATAAAAATAGGACAAACAAAGCTAGAGCACTGCTTCTTCTCCAGTGTGGCAAGGTTTTCCCAAAATCCCAATTGAAAATACAGACAAAAGGATACAGAGAGTTCACAGAAGTCATGGTTATGGGAAATGAGGAATGAAAACAATAAATTGAGGCTATTAATCACTTAATTGCTAGAGATCTGCTATATCTGCAGAGTATCTATCAGTTTCCTAACCACCATCTGATTTTCCTTCAGGGACTGGAGGAAATCTTGAAATCACACAGTGGTTTTGATGACATGAGAATAGACTGAAAAGCCCCAGGGTAACAAACTAACATGCTGCAGAGTGATGTCTGATACGTTTAATAGCACTGGAAAAAAGTTTGTTGTGACAGCTGTGGAGTAAGATGGCTGGGAGGCTAGGTGAACTTGCAAAATGAGGTGGAGATTTCTGCCTAAAAATAAAGTCATAGAGTTCTTCCATCACTTATAAAGATAAGGAGGAGGGGTGGATGGGAGGTGGGGGAAATACAAGCTTTATGATCTTGAAGAGTGAAGCAGAAAAGCAGACATTCCTCAAAGACTGCTTTTTCAGAATTGTCATAATTCCTCATCTGGGAACATTTAATCAGTTGGAAGATCTCGGGCTGGGGAACACACACACACATGCGTGTGTGTGTGTGTGTGTGTGTGTGTAACTATCATTTACATTACAAAGCCCTTAAAATTAGCCTTTTGAATCGTAAAACTAAGGTAAAGAAGAATACAACACAACAAGGATAGAATGTTTTGGATAATGTTATTACTTGGACCAAAAACTCTAAAATACTGAAGGAAATACCTGAGCTGTTTTACTTTTATCAACTTCAGAAGAGCTATTTTGATTTTCTACAATTGAAGATACATACTGAAATCCATGACCTATGACCATACAGGCTCTAGTAGTGATACTGACTTACGTAGACATAATAGGAAGTGAAAAGTTTTAAGAATTCTATAAAGATTAAGACTGAGAAAATCCAAACATTCCAAGAGACACTGCAGCCACAGTTCCCCATTTGGCAGAAGTTCATACCCTATTTATAGTCAGTATGGGGGAAGTGCTACAGCTTTACATAGAAAGGAAGCAGCAAAAGGAGCCACTCTTCCCTCTTTCTTCACCTCCGAGTCTCAGAATAATAACAGGCTACCTTGATATACTCTTATTCCATAGCTGCTGCTGAAATGGATGGCAATAATCCTGAAGAATCACACCATAATCATGTGCTGGATACTGTATCCAGCATACTGTATCCAAATTCTGTATCAGCAAAACCACAGAAATGATTAGCCAGCTACTTCTCTAAGTGGTGTGGTCCAGACAAAAATTAAGAATAACAAAAAAATCCCCACAAGCACTGAACAATGCTTCAGCCACACAACAGCTGATATTATTCTTCTTAATAAGCATGGAAAATGTAGTTCTCAAAAGGGAGTACATTATCTTTTCAGAGGCAAAAGACAGGAATTCAACGGCATTTTTAAATGAGAATTGAAGAGAAGTTAAAACTTAATGAATGGAAGGCAGTTAGGAAACAATGACACAAAATACAGTGTTGTTTATATTACATTAAATGCCAAAATGTACCACTAAAGCCAACTGATAATGTTGAGAGACAACTGAGGGGAGGGGGAGGGAATGATTTTGAACAAATAAATCAACACATACAAGAATAGGGCTACAATTATACTACCTGGTATTTTTATGCTCAACTTCATTCAAACCCACTATTGCCCTAGTGTAAAAAGCAAGACAGATATCTTGTACCGTTTCACAAAATTCCTAAACTACTGAGACACAAACTCTTCAGAATTGCATATTTTTGTGTCAGCCTTTCCTACAGGTGAAAAGGGCTCCCTTTTTAAGGAAGCAACATAACCACAGAAATCTTCTCTCACAACCTCTTCAGTACTTATGCTTAAACTTCTTGCACCCAAAATTCTAAACTAAGTTTCTTTTTGAAAACATGTTCAACAAGACATCTTCCATCCTGTATTAAATTAAATCATTCCAACAAATCAGATGTTAAATATTTTTCTTCTGAGTTTTTATTGAAAGACTAGCAGACTGCATCCAGCCAAATGATGAAACCTATCTCCCTGCCAGGGGGAAGCCTGTGACAGAAGGTATGAGCCATGAGCAAATGATCAATCCACACCTCTGGATAGCAAGAGCTGCTAAAATTGATGGACAGACATCGTAAGAGGAACAAACCAAGTTACGTTAGTGACAGTCAGTACAGGGCTGTTACTGAAAGGAAGGAATCCCACTGTCATGTATCTGGCACTTGCAGGTACTTCCTGATGTGCCTCCAAGCAGCGTTCCAGCAGAAGGCTGTTCAGTCCTACAGAACACATGTGTGCTCTAGATTTTGGCCAGAAAATCTAAATACTTTGAGTGTCTCCTTCCAACAATTAAATCTCAGTTTTAAAGACAACTACAGATTACACTACTAAGAGTCAGGACATTTGCCAAAATGAATCACCAAATTAAGCAACCTTTGTTACTAATTATGTAATGTGTAACAGGAGTGCAACAGACCAACTTTTCTACTGAATTTTAACAAAAATTGCACCAGATGTTTGCAGCTACATATATATTATATACCACCTCAGAATTAAAAACTTTTAAGTTAAATTCTTAGCATTTTCATATATGACAAGAATAATATGCCTCTACAACCACAGATCTACAAAGCACTTTTTGCTCTGCATATGGAACAAAATCTTTCACTTTAAGTCAGCAGGTTCAGAGAAAAGTTATGTACATTAATCACCCTAAAGAAAAAGACAAAAAAAGGGCAACATCAACATTTTCAAAAGTATCCAACCATTTTAGCTACTTTACTTCATACATCTACAGTCCCAGTGTACAAACTATAAGTAGCACAAGAATTCCAAATTAAGTCAATAATCATTCAGCAATGCTGAATATAAGATATCTAAGAATATTAATAAATAAAATTTCCAGATTTAAATAACTGCAACTGTTGAGTATTTCATTTGTCATGTTTTTTCATACAGTCTTTCTCTAGTCACAAGAAAAGGTAAGTTCCTCATACTGCTACAGTAAAAAGCAATAAAGTGGTTTTGTGAAGCTGAGAAGTCTGGTCAACATATTGCTGGATTTGTTAAGAACTTTTGTTTTAGTCTTTCCCCTCCTCATTGCAGGATATACCCACTGAATCGTCCCTTTCCAAAACAACAAAAATTTGCAACTGCAACTATACAAAAAAGTGAAGGAACAAGAATTTCTCATTACAACTGACAGAAAAATTATCTTTATGATGCACATATTTCTTTACTTATATTAAGGGTGGGAAAAGATATTCATTTCTATGAGATATATTATGAAGTATGTCATTTGTGATTTCATCATGTTCACTAGAGCATAATACTGGTACTCAAATATCACACTGTATTCCAACATATCAGCATTAGAAACAAGTGGCTACAGTTCAGTGGCAATGTACAATTGGGGCCATCATCCAACTGCAGAATGCAATGAAATGTGAAAAAAAAAAAAGAAAAAATCTTAAAAAGCTTGAATGTAACAGACTGCTAGGAAGATAAATACACTTTACTTAAAGAGCTTGAGAGAAATCTGGGTTTGGGCCAATTTTGAGAAATAAATTAGCAAAACCAGACCTCTTTTTGATGTGGAAGAAAGCTCCAGCACCACTTTTTCATCAAAGCTACTCTCCAGTGCAGCACACATTTGATCATGAAGCACTACACTTATCATGCATAAGGCAGATCTGATTCTGTATTTAACTTCTAATTACTTTTTACTACCATTTAAAAGATAAAAACTATCAAACCATTTTGCTATTGCAGGATAAAAAAAGCCAGCTAGGACAACAGACACGTATCACTACTAATTTATTTTTAATTTGTAAAAAATTTTTATTTTGAGCAATGTTTAACACAGCCTTGTTATCAGAGTCCTCCGTGCTACTCACTGCACAGACACACTGACAGAAACATGCCTTAAAACTACAGACAAAAAGAACCAACAACTAGAAGAGGAGGGACCCAGAAGTGACACCTCCAAGTGCTTCAGCTGCCACATGAAAGACATTAGCATAACCACTCAGCCCCTTTCTTCTGACACTACCAAGAGCAGACGACCAAAAGCTTGCTGCACTGAAGCAAATGGTCACGTTACAAAATGTCAACTGGCAATCAAAGTGAAAAAAGAAAAAACAAACAAACAACAAACCACCAACAAAAATCCCAAGCAACCACCTCCCCCAAAATATACCACAGAGTAAACACACTAATTATATAGAGATGACAGTGACAGAATGTGATCAACCCTTTCTACAAATGTTAAGACATCTGCCTGACTTTACATTTGATTCTGATACTGCACCTGGACAATAATACTCAGAGATTAGATAATGTCAAGAAATTATGGGAGAAAACAAAACAGACAGGAGTTTTTTCCTAGACCTTCAATACTTCTGCACAGTTCAGATTGCATAAGGCAAAGCAAACACACAGGTCCCAGCTCCCAAACTCCGAAGTACCTGCCTCTGAGAAAACCAACCCATCAGCACTGACAAGAACACAACAGGCTCAGGTCAGTGACTGCACCTGAGCTCAGGAAGCGCACAAGGACTTCAGCCAAAGAGAGTCCAGAGAGCCCACAGCTTCACTTCCATACCCCCACTGCTCCTCCTATCCTTCTGCTATTCCAGGTGACAGCCACAAACTCCTCCTGGCTTTGCTGGACAAGTTATGCCTGGTACACAACAAAAAGTGCAACTACTTTGACACTCTTTAAATTGATATTTTATATACAGTTCTACCAAAATTAGCAGAGAGCTCAGGGAATTAAGACATCTCTGGCTTTGGTTCTTCCTCCAAAATAGCCCTCTGCAAGCACAAGCTTTGGGAATGTGGCCTTAAACTGTTCCTAGTCACAAGACCAACCATTAAGGAGACAAAAGCTTGAAGAAACAAAGCACTTAGAGCAGTCTGCTTTGATTTAGCTATAAATGTTGGTTCTCAAACCCACACAATTGCTCAGTCATAACTACATCAAATTCAGAGGGCTTTATCCACAGCATGAAAAAAGCAACTATCAAACATTTGGGACCCTGACTGTTACTAGTGTGAGTTAAAAATGAAGCCTCTGCATCCTTCAGTAAATCCAGATGTTGCAAATGTCAGTCTCTTGATTAATTAAAAGCAATTCCAAGTTAAAATGGAACCAGTACTGGAGGATCATTTACACTTGGTTTCGATTTTATTGAAAATACACAGCATATACATCAGCTTGCAAGCAGAGGCAATTGATGAAAATAGAGTTCACATGAAGTTACTAATGCTCCTTCATTGAAAAGCATCTTTGACTTCTTCATAAAGAGCTGATCCTTTCAGGATGATGATTTCACCACGTGTGACTACACTGATGTTTTGGTTCTGCTCCTCTATGACAACTTCCCAGGTTTTCCCTGAAACACATCTGATGGCAACAATAACCCTACACCCCTTAATCCATGTTAACCAACAAGTCATGCCCGTTGAGCACAAAGTACTTAAATATAAACACCTGGAGGGCAAGCAAGGTCAGCAAGAAGCCTACATTTCTCAAGTTTACCATCCTATTTAATTCCTAGATTAAGGCCTTTTTTACAGCAGTTATGTTTTGCTTTCACAAGAGCAGCTGAGTTTACACAGACAGTTGCCCACAGTTGCAGTGATGCTTGCAGCAAATAGCCCAGCTGTTATTACATCACAGCTGAAAACGTTTTCCAGGGAAAATAGCTGACTTTCATCCTTCCTAGGTCACTTGTACGTAGGGACAGGCAATGTTAGTATGTTTCATTTTGATCATTTTGGGAGGTAACATTAACTAATTTTTATTTATCCAGTATGCACCTGTTTTTTTTTATTTAGAGTTCACATACTGATAAGCTCCCAACAGTTATTTTTATTTAAGATTCTTCAAAGGAACTTTCCTATGCTCCCATTCCTGTCTTCAACTGCTCAGCTGCTCTTGGTCTGGATTTTCAGGAAAGTCACTACAGAGTGATAGAATGGTTTGCATTGGAAGACATGTTCAAGGTCAGTCCAACCCTCCAGCAACAAGCAGGGTCAGCTTCAACTAGAAGGGGTTGCTGCTCAGAGCCCAACCCAACCTGTCCTTGACTGTCCCCAGGAATGGGGCATCTACCATCTCTCTGGACAACCTGTTCTAGAGTTTCATCACCCTCAGTATAAAAATATCTCCTTTATTTCTAGTCAAACTCTACTCTTTTAGCTTAAAACCATTACCCCTTGTTCTATCACAAGATGTCCTGTTAAAAAGTCTCTCTTCCTTATTCCTTATAAGCCTCTTTCATAGCCAGATTTGCTTGAACAGTCCAAATCTGTACAACTACCAAAGAGCCCAGTACAATCCTTTTGTACTGGATACACTACAATTGGCTATGCCGGTCTTTTAACCACTGTAGAGTACACCAGAGAGCACTGCAAAGCAAAATACATCTGCTGACTTGGGTGGCATTGGTTGCTGGAGACAAGCACCATCTGCCCTCACTCACTTACTCTCTGAAGGGCAGCCACAGAGACATTCTTGCTCACTACCACCCTTTCTGCAAGATTTCTCTTCAGCTGTAAGACCTAAGTCCAAAACGAAGCACAAATCACAGACTCTAGCTGCTGGAGGAATGTATATTAAAATCAGTGTTTGTGGATTTTACCAGCCTGGACTGAGTGGGATACAGATTAGGATTTGGATTTTTAAGTACATCTAGATCCCAGCTGCAGTCGTTCTGCCCTTCAAACTGACATTCACTTACACCAGAACCTTGTCCATCTGATCAGCAGCTGAGAACCAGTCCATAAATAGCAATTTTGCTTTGTTTGCAGAAATTAATAATGTGCATTAGTACTGTGAGGTTACTGCCAAAGAGAAAATAAAGATGTACTACTCAAAGGAAGGCTGCACTGCAGAAGTCCCTGCACTCTGAGGAGCAGACAGCTCTGCTCTTTAACTGCCCCTGGGTGAGAATGGCTGACCAAAGGCCACTTGGGTGGCTGGGGTGGAAAACTCTGCAGCAGCTGCAGGTAAAATGCACAAGAGCAGTAACCCAGAGCCTGCATAGAATTTTCCAAGCCTATTCCTGAGACTCTTTTCAACTGAAAGCCTTCTAGAAATTCCTAACTCAACGGCTATTTCAAGACAACTAAAATGAACAATTAAAACCAAGTTGACTTTGTTTTCCTTCTTGGGTATCTCACAATGCATTGCTGAGGCAGAAACTGTCTGCTCTGTGTATTTTTCAACAGCACTGAACAGATTACCTGAGATTAGTATTGCACTTGTCCACTTTACCTCGTTGTCATAGGAGAAAATATTAATAGCCCACTGCAGTAATATACAGAATCGTTCTTAAAGATTGATCATATGGTCAATCTCAAAGAAATTAGTAGCTTACAATTCTTTTTGCTTCCAAAACAATAAAGATTTTCATTAAACTGAAACTCCAAGAAGTGTTTCATAGTCTGCCACAAAAGAGGACTTGTGTTTGGCACAGGAGAACATGACCAGAGAGAGAACTAGAAGATCAGCCTCGTGATTCAGAACAGTATAAACCAACAGAATCAGAAACACTGATCTCAAAACGTGTGCAGAGTAGAAGAGGAAACCATTTAAGACAAATCAAATTTAAGTTCTGGTCAGCAAATGTTACAGATAAAATAGTGGATGCTTTCCCAATGGAGCCTATTGGCTCAGATCATATTTTAAGACCTCAAAAAAGAACATTTCTTTCTCAAATTACTATTGGCACATGCATAATATCATATAAGCCCCTTTTTGTGGGGCTACTTGAAACATAAAATTCCTTTGGACTCACTTGCTTTAATAAAATTCATAGCCAAGTGCCTCCTCTGGGGAAAAAAAAACTAACAAAAAATTAAAGGCACAGTGTATCAATGTACATGTAGCAGATGAAAGCTAGAAAAATTCGGGGAGGACAGAAGAGTGGTCTCATTCCCCTTCATACAGTGTATTCGAACAGAAAATGTAATTTCACTACATTTAAGTAAATGATCAGTCACCTTAACTAGCAACTTGAGAAAAAGAAAGAAAGAAGAAACCCCAAACACATAGAGAACAACAGATTTAAACCCAGAACTGTTTTCTTATATCAGTCCTAAAACAGGCTTTAAAAGGGTGATAACAATTCTCAGTTGGACAAGATTATGAGTCTGTGGGGTCAGAAATCAAGTTTGGGCAAATCCTGACACTGTAGAAACTCTCACTGTTGTACTGAATGCAAGATGGTCACTCAGGCAAGTTTAAAATAATCTTAGTTGTTAATAACTCCTATGATGCAAGGAATGTCTATGATAGGTGACCTGAGATTAACCTCCTCTTACTATAACATAATGATCATTGATTTAAAATTTATCTTAGAGAATTGAGATAAATTTGACTGATACATTTTCTTTTTTAAAACAGCATTAGTATTCTCTTGAAGTCAAGTTGTAAGATCACAAGTGTTTTGCCATACCTCTGATTGTAGTGTGTAGTACAATACAACACTTTGCCCAAATACATAAATTCTTAGAGATGTATTTTAATCTACATGTCTATTCCTTAGACACTTCTATCAAGTCTCTCTTGGCAGCAACAGCACCAAAGAGATTTCTACGTTTTTTTCTCATCCACTGTGTACAAAATTCATTTAAGAGACCTATGTTAGTTAGACCTAAAGAGTCTGATAAAATATTACTATTATTAATACCAGTACAGAAAAAAAGGAAAGAATCCAAATGAGCCAGGTGTCTGAATATGCTCCATTAAATAAAAAAAGTAAGTAGGGAGGTAAGTAGGTAGATAGATAGATAGATAGACAGACAGACAGACAGAAAGATTAAAAACAAACCTCCCACCATCAGTCCACTCTCTCTATCTCAATATCAGAAATCAAGTCTCTTGTAAGACCAAGGTACCCAAATTACCATTTTTTTAAAAAGGCTAACATTCTTTACAGGCTAACAAGGTTAACATTTTTCCCAAGCTCACATAACAATTTTCTCTTGTACTGTAAAACTGAAGGAGCAAAGCATTCTTCAAAGATTCTAGCAAAAAAACTGACTTAATTGAATAATTGGCATTTAAGAGATTACAAATCTGAGCTAAAACTTCACTACTGCCATCACAGTGAAAATGTAAGTGACTTGGGGTCAGCTGAAGAAAGAATTTACATTTATTTCACTACTTTGAGATTACTGCAAACATTTGGTAACAAAAAAGTGAAAGATTACTGCAATGCAGTTTTTGACAGATAATATTTCCTGTCGAGACAGAACAGAAAGAACTGTAGAGCTTCAAGATTGTAATCGTTTTGTACATTTCTACCCACAAAGTGCTTCTTTAGGCAAAATATTTCACCCCTGCAGCTGCTACCTCTTAGATGTACTGCCACCCTTCATCTTCATCCTCCCACAATCGGAAAGAAAGGAAGAAATGACAAGGCAAACTTTTCAACCTTAAAACAAGAAAGTTTTATACAATATAACAGGAATAGATAAAAGAATCCCATGTGTATTATGAGTTTCTGCAATTATATCAAGATATTTAAAGTTGCTTCCTTTCTCAAATCAGCATTAAAGACACACAGGCATTTGCAAAATCGTGTTACAAAACAAATACAGATTTATATGAGCTTTTGCTAACAGATGTCTCCCAACAGGGGTCAATGACAGGTTGTTCTTCCCCAGCCCAGATTTGCAATCTGTTCTTATCTGATTCAGTATCTTATTGTTTTGCTGTTCAAAAGACTTTTATGTATTTTAAACACCAAGAAACAAGATCAGGTAAGACAAAGGCTTTGTATGAATCTCTAAAGCTGTGGTGGCTTTGATCCAAGTTTATCTGCACAGCCTTCATCTGAAAGACAGAAGTTGGAGTAAAGTAAAACTGATTGCAAGGGTCAGTAGATAGATACTATTCAACATAGGGTGGATATGCCTAAGGGAATTAGACAAAATTTACAAGGAAGCAAGGGATGTAAGAACTCTCATGCACATGGCAGGCTTTGTGGAGCTTCTTTAAGGAAATAAGGGTTTGGGATTTTATTAAAAACAATAATCCAACAGAAGGAGCAAGAGACAAGACTGGAAGGTGATTTTAAGAACTGACAGGTAAGCATGAGAAAGACTTGTAATAAAAGCTTTCATCCCTGCAAGAAATTAACCAGAACAAAATCAAGGCCAGCTTTTGTCACCGTAACTTAAATATTAAGAATTTTCACAAGCTAAAATAGAGAGATATATTACAGATAGATGAAGATACAAGCAGCTATTCCATTTCCACACAGGAAGTCTGCTCTACAGCCATCCCAAGTATTGCTTTGTAAGAAGAAACGCTCGCATGCTCTCCTTTAATTAACAGATTACAACACTCCTACAACAGTTCTAGAGAACTATCTCCACAAACAATTAGTAAAAACCAGTAAAACAAAAATTAGTAAAAACTAATCTAATTTTGAATAGAGTGAAAACAACAGACAGGCAAAATTCTGAAATTAAGGCTCACTTAACAAGGCATTAGGATTTTAGGTGCCTTTGTGCGTGGCACTATCTGAGCAGGCACTTTTGGTGCTCATGCAGCAGTTAGGAAAGTCAGGTCCTCGAAATATTGCAGTTTGGAGGAAAAAACAAGTAATTAATACACAAAATGAATTCTTATGATTGTATCTTGAATTTGTTCTTTTGTAGTTTTGAGCACATGTACAACTCGGCAGATATAACCAGTACATTCAAAAGGTTCCTTTGCATCTAATGCTTCCTTAGTCAAATCTAATTCAGACCATAGAACTTTTATATTTTTCATGTTTCTTTATATGTTTTTTAATATTTTTATATATTATTTTCACAACATTTATATATTTTTTAGCTTTCGGTCAGTGACTGCTGTCAACTTTGCTCACTTCAGGACCATGGCAGAGCATCATGCTTTGCCTAACACTGACCATGCATCCCCCAAGCACTCGTGTGACTGCCAACTTTGAGTCCATATTTGTTTTTAAATTAAGAGGAATAAGTGGGTGAGCAAGAATCTTGTTTCACAGAATCACAAAATCAATTAGACTGGAAAAGATCTGAGATCTTTGAGTACAATCTCTGACCAAACATCACATCAACTAGACCCTGGCACAAAGTGCTACGTCCAGTCTTTCCTTAAACACCTCTGGGGATGGTGATTCCGCCACTTCCTGGGCAGTCCATTCCAATGTTTAATCACTCTTTCTGTGACATTCCTCCAAATGTCCAGCTTAAAACTCCCCCGACACAGTTTAGGCTATGTTCACTTGTCCTGTCGCTTGTTACACAGGAAAAAAGACTGATCCCCATGTGGCTACAATCTCCTTTCAGGTAGTTGTACAGAATGATAAGGTCCCCATGAGCCTTCTTTTCTCCAGGCTAGGCACCTCCAGCTCCCTCAGCTGCCCCTCACGGGATTTGTGCTCCAGGCCCTTCTCCAGCTCCGCTGCCCTTCTCTGGACACGCTCCAGCCCCTCAATGTCTTTCCTGTACTGAGGGGCCCAGAAGTGGGTGCAGTACTTGATGTGCCCCTAACCTGAGTCCCGGGGGACAATCCCTGCCCTGCTCCTGCTGGCCACACTTGCTGATACAGGCCAGGATGCCAATAGCTTCCTTGGCCACCTGGGCTCACTGCTGGCTCACATTCAGCCAGCTGTCGGCAAGCACCTCCAGATCTTTTTCTGCTGTGTCACCAATGGACCCACGCTCCTGAAGTACGACCATGCTGGGGTCAGTCCCCCCTGCAG
>NW_005054344.1:5561370-5630902 GCF_000277835.1 Geospiza fortis | reverse complement strand
CAGCGGGACCCGGCCCGGCCTGGCCGCTACCGCCCGGCCCCGGGGGCCTGAAAAACATCATCCGTCACCAGCGGGCTTTGCAGGGGACTGAGACCTGCCGTGCGAGGGGCTGTGAGGGCGGTGAGGCGTTGGACGAAGCTGCCTCCCAAAGAAGTTGTGGATGCCCCATCCCTGGGAATATTCAGTGCCAGGTGGGATGGGGCTCTGGGCAACGTGATCTACTGGAAGGTGTCCTTACCCATGGCAAGAGATTGGAACGAGAGAGTTTTTAAGGTCTATTCCAACCCAAACTGTTGTGATGCTGTGATGATTCTATGATTGCGCTTTTATAGGGAATGCGTGATAGAGGTGCAAGGGCAAATGGAAAATGAATGAAGCATGAGGAGCCTTTCCTGCTGGCTGCACAGTGGCAGTATCCTTCTGAGTATTTGAGAGCATGGCAATTCTTGCTTGTGTAGTTCATTGATGTTTTCCAACTCTCTGAGAGCCTTTCCTGCTGCCTTCATGCTCCTGGGAACTGAGGCACGGCCACTGCTCCTCAAATGGTGGCCGCCTGCAGAAGTAACATTGCACTCATTTAAATAAAGGTGTGTTTATAAAACACTTAGGTAAATGAGTGCAATTTCTTCTGTAGATAAGATCTTAAAATACAAACATGGGTCTTAATCTGCAAGCACTTGAATTAAAGCTCTCATTTTATTCTGTTTAAGTCAATGGCACTACCCAGGTGCTTAGAGGTAAGGGTTTTTACGATCAAAGCCCTTGGTGCATTTCCAAAAAGCTGCTGTAGTAGGAAGACATTGAAGAATTTCCCTATAATATTCACCACTGTATTCCAATATTAATGAACTTTCTGCCTCAGTGAAATGACTGTTACACTAATGAGCTTCATGGGTGTGTACCTTGAGGAGGGGTTTGAAACACATTATTATAAGATAATGGCTGTTCCTGCCAACCTGACTCCACCTCTGTATTTGAGGAGACTCATTTGTATTTTTTCACTTGTATTTTTCAGTACAGCATCTGAACAGTATGTTTTTGCAGCTGGAACTTTGTCCTTTGCAATACAGATCAGGGAGCATGCTGGTGGGATGAAACAACAGATTTCTCAAACTGCCACAGTCCTTAAGAGTCCTGTTCCATTGAGGGTAACAAAACAGCTGCTTCCACAAAAATGTTACACAAGGAAAAGGCTGTCAGATATTTTCCTGTCTGGCTCCATCTTTGCTGCACATTTTGGATATTCTTTACATATAGTACCCTATAAGCTGTAAGCATCCATCTAGTACTGTACCTCTGGAATGAGATCATACAGTGATTAATGTGATAAATATGTCACTGAAAGTCATGCAAGAAAATACTCTATCCTCAAAGTTTGGCTGTTACACCCACAACACCTTGAACTTAACTGCCAATGTATAGCCTTCCTTTTCACTTTCAGCAAGAGAACATAGGGCATGTCTTCATGAACAAGCTCATGTAAAACTGTATTTGCAGTATATAAAGTATATAAATCGATTCATGAGAGTGATTTCTTTTCATTTGCTCCCCTAGCAATTAAATCACTTCACCCAACTAGTTTCCCATTATTTTTTCTTAATTAGCTTCCTTTGTTAATCCTTCTATACCAAGAAGTTGAGAGTCAGGCCATCTTTTTTCTCTCCTTCATCAAATAGTCAGAAGGATAGAGATATCTTGGCTGTCATTAATCCCAGGTCAGAGGGCAGAGAACTCACTGCTTTAGTCTTCTGCTGTCCTTGCCAGAGGAGTGACAAAAGCAAGTTAAGAGGCATAACAGCAAAACCTAGAGCTCCACCCCTCTTCAGCCAGCAACATGCACAAATCTGTTTACAGGTTTGAAACACATCAATACCCATTTAGCCTCAGGAAAGGTATTTCCCTTACACCCACCTCTTACGTGATTTTCTCTATTTTGCATTATTCACTAAATACATAGATTTGTTTACAACCTCAGGACTTTCAGATTGCTTGGTTTTCCCTACTTAGGGCTGTAATTGTAAATCTGGGAGTCTGGAGCTGAGGAGTCTTGTGATCAGTTTCACAAACTTTATAGGCTGCTATGCTGGGCAAAATCCCAGCCCCACCATCCAGAAATCATCTTTGTCATGCATCTTGCATACTCTTGAACTCATAAAGACTGTCAGGTGCTTGAAGGGTTCTGTGTGGATGCATCTTTACAAGACTGCTGTGATTATACTGGTAGAAACAGTGTCAGAGTCAAGGACTTCCTATTAAAGATAGGGATTGGATATATATGAATGTCAATAATAATCAGAATCTTCTGATTGTAACTTGGTGCTTCAAGGAATAAGCTGGTACCTAGCTCCTGGAAAGGGGAATTCAACCTAAAATGAGGACATATGACACTATTTACCTGTTGGATTTTCTCACCTTCTGTTATACAGCATATGAAGCAACTGGTGGAGTGTGCTGTTAGGCACAAAACAGTCACTGCCTGAGCAGCTCCTGAATCTCTTCTGATGGAAATTGCTTGGTACAAGGTTTCTCCCTGCAGAGAAGGGGGAGCGACATGATGCTATTTTGCTGTGCTTTAGTTTTCCACTCCACTTAGACTGCATGGCTTTTGGAGCAAGAACTGCTTTGGTTGTCCTCCAAACTTTATTGAAGTCTCTAAAATGTGACTGTATTAAAATAATAAGAAGAAATCACAAGCATATTCACATACTAATTATTATGCAAAGTAGGGAGAGGGAGGGAAAAAAGTATGAGATTCCTTTGAAAAGCTGCCAGCACAGGACCAAATACAAAAGGTGTTTGAAGTGGGAGCACACTGTACCAGACTGAAGAATTACCAATATACCAGTTACCTTTGTTTAGGGGTATGCTTTCAATTATCATTTTATGACATTTATTTACTTTAGCATAGCATTTTTTATTTTTTGACTCAGTCTCCCAGAAGTCTCCCGTAAGTCCACGATGGATTTTAGTATCACTACAAGATGTTTTCTTCATTTAAAGTTTTTCTCTGTTGCTTTGCACTGTAGGCAGGTAAAAATGAATTGCTAATTAATGCAAACTTCAGCTTTTATTTCCTCTTTTTTTTCAGTTAAAGGAGTTGAAAATAATTACTCGTAAGTTTCAAAGAATAATTTTTCTTCAGTTCTTTGTAGAAGGAAGTACTTAAGCTTGATCCTGACTTATATGTCTCCATTTATGCAGCCTAGTAGCAAATAAATACATCCTAGTAATGCACAGCGCAGGGGAAAAAGCAGGAACATTGTGAAACAAAAATAGTAAGCACCTCAAACATGTATTTTTGTACACAGGTCTGTTTGCTTTTCTGCTGCTGTGTCACAGACTTGCTTATTTCAGGTATCAAGATCAGATCATCAGGTGAGAACATCTGCCAGCAGTGGGTTGGTAGGGGGCCCTTGGGTCCTCACATCATAGCTGCAGCCTGGCCAGTGCAATCCAGGTTCCCAGTCAGAAGTCAGCCTTAGTTGCCTCAAGTTTCTCTGCATTGCTGATATAAGCCAACAAAAGTTGATACAAGCCAGCAAAATGAGCCTTCTCCTGGCAAAGTAAGTCTCCTCTCTGAATAACACCAGCCAAAATAGCCAGCAGCAAAATGCCACTGTATTCGTGCTCCTGGCAACTTCAAGTCCTTCTGCTGTTACAGCCTCTTGCAGCAAGGGCACACAGCATCTCCAAAAAGCCATGGTGAACACACATGCTCCAGGGACATAAAGATGTCTGCAACTCATGACCCCACAAAAGTTCTGGCAGCAAAACTTGCTACTAAAGACACAGTCTGGCAGGGTGATTTTTCATGCAGCCTACTACATGTTTTCTTACAGGGGCAATGGGTTTGCCATATCACAGACAGGATTTGGATAAAAATTGGTGGAACGTGTTCCCACTCAAATCTCCTCATAAACTGTGTGACTTGTGCTGCCATGGAGGGAAAATAGAGCACGAGCACCTGATATAAAACCAGACATGCAAGGAGCCCTGTTCATTCCTGTGGATTTTCAGTTTTCAGGTAGCAATGGGTCCAGGAATATACAAGGTATTTGAATGTCTGACATCAATTATCACATATTTCCATTAAAAATACATTACATACTGCCCTAAAGAGCTTTCCTTACAATGCAGCAATTAAATTATAGTTTCTCTCAAGAACTCTCTTCCCTAGAGCTAGGTACCTTCATTCTTCTCAGTATTTTAGTGAGGATAAAACCCAGGTCCAAATTACTCAAAATCCACCTTTGACTTATTCCACCCATATTTGTCCCAGACAAGTTTAAATCCATGGATAGTTTTAAAAATGCAGATAAAATACATGCTTTATTTCTGGACTTGGCCTGAACTGAACTGTATTGAACAGACTCCCATGCCCATCGCTGGAGGTGTTTAAGGCCAGGACGGGGCTATGAGAAACCTGGTCTAGTGTAAGGGGTCCCTGCCCAGGGCAGGGGGGTTGGAACTAGATAATCTTAAAGGTCCCTTCTAACCCAAACCATCCCATGATTCTATGAACACATTACATTAGTGTTCATATTAGTGTTCACACAGGATGTGTTCACATTAGTGTTCATACAGGATGTGAACATAAAACCTCCATCTAACAGGCAGATGGGAGGCTGAGTAGAAGTGTGATTTCTCTCAGTAAGCTTCAGCCAGCCATTTTATTGGGAAGGGAAATATTCTTGGAGTGGCAGATACTAGACAGAGGGACAGAAACTCAGTGCTAAAATAGCTTGTTATCATCTAAACAGGCCCAAAAGTGAGGGTGCTTTATTTTGTGATAGGTTTTGAGCAGAGACACAACTTAATGTGTGGATTCATGCCTTGAGACCTAACTTCACCAATATCTCACTCTAGGTTTAACTTCAAGACTCTGAACAGGCTGTTAAAGTCACACATTAATCATTTAAACTTAAAAAAAATGTGACTCTGCAAGAGAGTTAATGTGTTACTTCCGAGAATAACTAAAATTTTGGAGTCCTGATCCTCTGTGGTATATATTTAGAAGGTGGTGTGATTTCTATTCAAATTTGCAAAGTCTGTCTGATCATGGTTTGAAAGTTTTGATAAATGCTGAAAAGTGCAAATTTTATAAACTGAGAGATTGTCTAAAATAACATCTTGCTTCTTTAAGAACAGGTACAGCATTTCTTAGAAGAGCCAGAGGTGAACAAATCTATAGAATTTCAGAATCTGCATTAAAAGTCCCATTAGGAAAGGCTGAAGTAAAATTCTGCTTGGCTTTTAGTGGCTGAAAGTGTGTGATAAAAAGCACAGACTGGATGGGAAAAAGTTATGATTTCTATTGCTAGAGCTTTTACAAAAATCAAACCATGAACTGGGAGAAGTCACATGGCTGGGCACCTGTAACCGATTTTTGAGATGATAAAAGAAAACTTTAGACACTTTGACAGCTCTTCTGTGGGTATAATTTTTTTTCAGTTTGTTTTTTTTTTTTGTATAAAACCACTTAGAAGCTGAAAAAGAGGAAAGCTTCTACTTCTCCTACTTATGATAAAAAGAGAAGACTGAGAGTTGCTGGTTCTAAAGTATTAACAGACATTGTGATTGGAATTACTCAATTCAGTAACTAGCAGAAATGCTTCTGTGTAATAAATAAATTACAATAATTGCACAATTTTCTTTATAGTCAAAATAGTTTTGCTTATCTTTGTTCTGATTGGCCTAATGTATTTTATTTTATAAGAAGTGCTAATTTCATGCATTCATAATGAATTCTTAATTTACATTGAAAAGCAAGTTGAAACAAAAGCTATAAACTAAATTAGCTGATAAATAAATGTTTACTATTTTAACATAACAGAATGGAAAAACTAAAATGTAAAAAAATGGAAGTTAAGCTTTGTAATGGTGTAAGTATGAAAATAGTCTGTACTACTGCAGAGTAAAATTTAATCTAAAGCTTAAATAAACTGTGAGTTAACAAGCCATCTTGTTTACCAGCCAATAAAAATAAATTTTCTTTAGGAAAATGTCTGAGCAAATGCAAAACAGGGTGAAAGCTGATTATTTAAAGACAAGTTTCTAGTTGCTGCTTTGATTGTAGTCAATAATTTCAGCTTACAGTGATTCTCAGGGAAGGTTTTCCTGCAGGATGGAGCTCAGATCATGAAGACTCACTAGAACTGCTCCTGAAGTCTTGGCTCACCAGCACAGAAGTGGCAGAGCTGCCAGCCTGGCAGTGAGGCAATACAGCAAGGCAGGGTCCTTCATTCAGGCTTTTTGGTCTGAGCAGGAGTGAGCCATTCCCTCTGCCATCTGAGACTTTTCCCAAGTCAGCAGTAACTCATCTGGCACTGTGGGCTGCTCCAGAAGAAAGCACATGCTCTGCTTCTGTTCCTTTCATAAGAGACTCTTGTGTTTGCTCTGTGGTACTGAAAATTATAGGGATGAATGATGAAAACTGCACTTTGGGCTGTTTTACATTCTTTCAGTACCATTTAGTGTGATGGTTTTTGACTTCTCCCTGCTGCTATACTTAGAAAGGGGAGTAGGAAGGAGATGAGTGTTAGTATTATGGGTTGTGACAAAAACATCAAAAAGAAAGTCTGTTCTCATTTCTCTTTGGTATCCTTTGGGGACCTGCAGTGTTTAGAAAAAGCTCCTATTCCACCACAGGAACTTAGGAAAATGGGTACCAAACTTTGTTTACTCTCCAGGACTACATATGGCCATACAAGGTGGGTGGGTAACTAGGACACACAGCTTTTTCCTCCACTGAGCTTAGTTTCCCACCACTAGATAAACTTCAAGTAGGTTGCCTGGTGGAGTTATTGTTCCTTATACGTCAGTGCTTGGATTAAACATAGAAAAATATTAGAAGCTTCCTCTGCATTCATCAAATAAAAATCCATGGGAAAAAAACCTGCATAATGCCCCAGAAGAAATCTAAATTAATTAAAGTCACCCCCTACAGAGAACTTGGGCTCTGTTTATTTTCAACAAACTATTACAGGTTTTGCAATATTTTTCTGGAAGTTTTTCACAAACATTTCTACTTCCTCTCATTCCAGGCCAGGGCTGAACTGCCAGGATGGAGGAATTCTTTGGACCTGACCTTTAGTCATGAGAGACAGAGGCACTCAGCCTCAGGAAAACTACAGCATTTTACAGATCTATTACATCAACAGATTTAAAGCTGCAATGTGAGTTAAAGAGTTGTGCAAGCTATGCCACCAAAAGATGTATCACAAGAGCCCAATGTAGTGAAAGTATGACATCTTCCAAGCATGGGAAAGAAATGGAAAGTTGCTTCAATAGGCAACAGCATGCCTCGACTGCAAAGCCCCTGTTGCACATCTCATCCCTTTCTTCCCACCTCCCAGGGACAAGACAACCCAGAGCCTTCCTTCCATGTGCAGCACAGCACCCCAACCACAGCCTCCTGTCAGCCTCCCAGCACCTCTTGCAGGCAGCAGGATATGAGCAGGGTCAACCCTGCAGGTCCTTCACCTGCTTTGCTGTAGCCAGAATTCCAGGGTAGAGGCACCAGCAGAAGCTGTGATTGGCAACATCCCTGCTGTGCTGGGAAGCTGTGTGCATCCAGGAGTGTCTCTCGGGCTGTGACACCAGCACCTGCTCACTCTCCTGCCTACAGATTCTCTCTGTGAAGGACAATTTCAGTGCAATGGTAACAACTCAAGAAAACAAAATGCCTTATAACTTTCAGTGGAAAACAAGGGCTGTCAGGACAGTTTCTCTTCCTGCCTTCTTTTCCACTCACCCCCAATTAATGTCTGTTAAGGAGCCCTGCCCCCTCCCCCTCATTCCCACTATAAAGTAAACTCAGATACTGCAAGTACACAGAGGGATTTTCAGATTTCCACCCACGTAAGCAGCTACTTGGCACATCTGATGCACATGTGAAATTGGTTCACAGGGGCCAGAGCAGGCACCCACACCTCCATTTCCAGCTCTACTGAGTTTAAATTTTATCATTTACTTGATTTCAAAGCAAAAAATACACAACTTATTTACTTCACAGAGGAAGAAACCTCAGCAAAGCATCTTTTTTCACTTTACTTCACAGAGGAAGAAACCTCAGCAAAGCATCTTTTTTCGCCTGGCAGGGTTGGGTTACTGATCCCCCACTCCCACCCACACAGCTGAACCCAGTGCCTGGTCAGCCTGAGAGCTGTGAGGAAATCAAATGCACATGTCAGCATCCCCCTCTCCTGCTCCAGCCATGAACCATCCCAGAACCAGAAGACATGCCAAGGAGTGGTGTACTAGCTGTGTCTTTTCTCAGATGAACTGTACAGCAAAGTCGTGTTCACTCAGCCTGATGGAAGTTTTGGAAAGGCAATACTCTAAAGGTTCCCAGCACAGAGCTTTCACACCAAAGTTCAGAGCTCTGGGATACACAGACAAGAGCTTAAGTGTAACAAAATTAATATTAATGCTCATTAAAAGTGGACAACAAGTATTTCCTTAAAGGAAATTATGCCAATCTGATTTAGCAAGTGCTAATTAACAAATAAAACTGACTGAAAGTATAAAAAAATTTGCTACATTATTTCCACCTATAAGAATAATGGTTTCCACAGAGCTTTCTTCTTTGGATTCCTCCTCCCTTGCTTACTTAAGCAAAATACATAAATACCCAGCATAATACATAATCTGCCTCAGTCCAATAGCTTTTATTTAATATTTACCTGGGTACTTGTTTCCTTACAAAAGTTTCCTGTATTCCATATGTTGCTGAAGAATAGTATCTGTCATTTAAGACTGCACTTCACCATCATTTCCATACATTGCTTTAAGTAAAAAAAAAAAAAAAAAGGAACAGCTAGTCAAAGTTACAAATATGCTTCTCTCTTGTTAGGAGATGCAAGAGAACAATTTTTATTTTAATTTATCCTATTTCAGTGAAGTGCAATGCTCAAAGTGAAGAAAAAACTAGCTGTGCAGCTTGTAAACAAGAGCTACAATTCACTCATAAAGCTGGCAAGCAGAGGGACCATGTACCAACTTCTGAAGTTATTTTGCCATGAATAGAGCAGAGGCAAGAGCCTTCTTTCACGTAAGCTTTACACTAGTTCCATTTGGCTTCTTTTACTAAGAATCTAAGAGGAAGCAACAGTTTATAACCCAAGGTAAATCAAAGCAAAATGGCATTTTGATAAACACTAGAGCTTATCAATCACAAGGAGACACTGTATCAGATTGCTGAAGAATTCCAGAGCTGCTAGAGTGGCTCGAGCAGAGCCAAGGGTCTCTAGGAAAAGCCATTGCTAGCTGAGGGCAGGTGGCGCAGCACCACAGCCTGGCACCCAGACTGCCAGCTGCCCAGCAACATCCACCAGCAGCCAGAGTATTGCTAGAAACACATCCAGGAAGCAGAGAACAAAAGGGAAAGGAAACCAAAGACCAACTCGTGCTAGGAAGCCTCAGCATAAGAGACACACATTGGGTTGCCAATTTCTTCTGAACGGCATTGCTGGGAGTCCAGTGTCTGCATCAGACTGATGAAAACTGAAGTTATGTTTGTAACTAAGATGATAACTGTTAGAATTTTTCCCTAATAGTATGGTTTGGCACTGAAACCAGAAAAGCAAAGAGATCATGAGATGATAAATCCTATTAACACACCTACTGCACGTTCAGAAGTTTCAGGTTTTTGTTAGGGAGGGTGGGAAGACTGCAACATTTCACTTCCACATACACAGCTGAAGCATTAAACCTCTTCTGCATATAACAGAGTGGATAATGAATGTGCAGGAAAAAAAAGGCAAATGGTGAAATAAAGCTGAAAATTTACCTTTGCTTCTGTTTGTAAACAGATGCAGGAGGAACCAGACAAGCATAATATTTGGTAGTCTGCATAATTACAACAGATGTCTATGTTGGATAAAGTGGCCTGTACAGTATATATAGAGGCAGTCTAACATACATAAATAAAATTAAAACACTACTTATTATCAATTTGCTTATGAACAAGGAGAAGACAGCTTATCTGGTGTTTAATATTTATAGCTACACTTACAGCAATATTCATTGCACCCTTAAAAGAAATTCAGATCTACTACCTTAAGCAAAGTGGGCTTCAAAAAACTGGATGTCAGACTATACAAATAAAGTATTAGTTTAGGCATAGTAGACTTTATTTTGGCACTTTAACAAATGTTTTATTTTACAGCAGTGGCATAGCATTTGCCAGAAATTTTCTTTTCTTGGCACAGTTATTTCAAGCAGTTATTTTACTAATTGAAGTTCACTAAATATTGCACAAGATATACCTGTTAAATTCTTACCCTGTTTTTACTTGCTGAACTTGTATGGCTTTGAAAAACTTGCCAGTTAAGTATAAGTAAAAAGCAATATATTAAATATTTTAGCACAGGATAGCATTCATTGGTTCCTAAATGACCACTGAACTTGGGACAGCAACAAATAAAAGCTGCACAACTCTTATCTGAAGAGCTACCAGATCTTATTTACAATACATTGCCATTTCTGAAAAGCACTTCAGCTTGACATCCTGAACACCTGTATTTTGGGAATCTCAAAAATAAAAAACCAGGAGGCCAGCAGAGCAGAAGACGAAGCCATTTGTCTGTTACAAAGCATAATATAAGGAGGCAGACTATCATCCTCTCCCTGTGTCCCTCTATCCAGCACCTATCTAAGGTCTAAGCAACAGACACTTCTCTCTTCTACTCAGAATATTTCTTTCTTCTCTTATGAAGACATTCCACTTGTCTCAACTCTTCTGCTGGAGTCTGAGCAGAACAAACCAAAATTCTTCAAAGGGACAGGGAAAAAACAAACGTGAGCAACAAATCAAAAACAAATACACACAGTAAATGAACTGGGGTATTCCTTTGAAATTTACAGTAGGGAAACCAACATTTGCAGGAAGAACAGGCCTGTGTCAACACTGCCATTAAACATAATGCAAAAGTCAAATGTCTCACAGCTAATACACCAGATGCAAGACTTAAACATTCCCACTTCTCTCTGCCACCTTAGCAGTAAATCTGGTGTGAGGATCACCCTCATCAACAGCCTTTCTTTTTTGGTCTGGATTTTTAAGATCTACTAGATGTACTCTGTGACATTAAAACATAAGCAAACAGACATAAAATGAAAAACATACAAAAGTATATCACAATAGAATTTTCAGTATTAGGCCACATGATTTATTCAGTAGTGTTTATGTTCCCAAATTACAATTATGTCTATCCATGTAAGACTACAAAAGTTACCATTAGAATTGTCTGTGCTTATAAAATACCAACATTTTCTTTTACTGTTATATACTCATTAACACCAGTCTGCAACGAGTCACATATAATCATAGGCACTTCAAAGGCTTTAAAGACGTTTACAACTTAAATGCATTTTTAAAGAACAAAAATTTAAACCTCTACTTGTACCTTCAAATTGCAAATAATTAACAAATACAGTGGCCATAGAAATCTGCAGCAACTTCTCAAAATACTGTTAGAGTCTTTGGGTTTGCTTAGGTTCATCAGTAGCTTACTACAAATCTTCCTTACAGGAGATTTGTTTAGTAAGAATATGACTATACAGTTTGTAGTAATAATCCAATTTTACACATTAATTGCTGTTACAAATCTCACTGAAGCTACAGGTAAGCTGAGAAACAATGCAAAGTGTAAAATTGATATTCTGACACTTAAATTTATACAAAGTGGAGGTTGAAGTTTACATAGCTGAAAAATTACATTTACACTAGAAGTTACTGTTATCTGAATTATCTGAAGACAAATTGCACCATGACAACTACAAAAAGGCATTTTTTGGAAACAGATAAATTAATGAAATAAAAACTAACTTGTAAGATAAATCTGAGACATGCTGACCAAAATTAAACAACTTTCATTGAACCATAGGATAAAACAATAATTTTCATTATTTTATATTTATGCATAAAGTTTTAAAAATCATTCAGTGAACATCAATGGTTTTATAAAATAATGCTTTGCCACTGTTATTCACAGAACACTGCAAATGTTAAGTTTTAATTTTACATTTTTAAACGAATATGTGAAAAGTTTTAAATACAATGGGGTTTTATCATAAAGGTGCCATAACGGCTCTTTAATGAAAAAAAAACTTCATTATTCTATGCAAAAGCTTTATTTAAAAAAGTTCAGTGATCTCATAAATAGAGACACTAAATAGGAATTTTATGCATAAAACTCCTTAGTTGGTGCCTTTTGATAGGCAGCACAGGATGGTTTACGTTCACCAAGGTCGTAACTGCCTTCATCCTTCTTTCTCATGCGATACACCAGCAGCAGGATAAGGAAGATTGCAAAAAGAAAACCAATAACTCCGCCAGCAATAACAGCTGTAATCAAAGAAACAGAGATTCACAATATGCCAGTAAAACAAGCTTAGCACCATACTTCATCTCACACAGTAAGTTTGCTATTATTTTCAAATTGCAGGAAAGGGCTCCCATTATGCAACTGTCTTCATTATTAGTATCCTGAAATATACTGTCAGAAAGCTTGTTTGCATTCATGAAGGCAATCATTTAAAATTACATTCCGCTTACAAGTCAGAGATCCAACAACCCAGTTTTAAGAAAGCTATTAAAGTTTTTTAAAACCTCAACTAAGATCACCACTAGTACTGCCAGAGCATAAAGTTGTCTTTCAAACTCATTTTTCAACAGTTACATTTTTGACATTAAAAGATTTTGTTACCCTAGCTAAGAAATGGGCTTTTACTTTTCTCTGTCAGTTTTCACTCTGAGTATATGCTGAAATAAACTTCCTATTGATCAATAATAGGAGAGAACACTTCATGCATTTGTGGGTGTGTGAGAAGTATCAACTCACAACCAGACTTCAAGAGAAAACCCACGTGCTTCCACTGATGTGGATTTAAGGTTATTTCACATTTTGATTCTCATAGGAAGATGTGGTCCAAAACTATGTGATTTTCATGGCTCCCAACTCCCTTTCCAAATACATGGGGGGAAAGTACACCTGTAAACACTGTCCTTAGGCCAAAAAAAAATCTCACAGGTAATGAAAACATTAGTGACCTGCTTGTGCCTCCCTGGGTTATGCACAGACTCTAAATAGAGTCTATATTAGACTATATAGACTCCATTATAGAGTCTATAAATAGAGTCTATAGAAATAGACTCTATTTATCTGAAGGGATTTCTGTACCCTAATGGATTGTGCCTATCCATCCCCTTCCATCCACCTATGCCTGCCATGAGCCCCTCCCAAGCAGTGTTCATCTGCACCACATCGACCAGACAGCAATGTGCTCTTGGGAGGTGAGAAATACATTTCTTCATTACAAGCATGAATCAAATTCCAGCTCCTTTTCTGACCTGTGAAAGCTCCAGATACTCAGCTGGCAGTGTTCAACTTGTGGGCATCATATCAATTAGCGACAGACTTCACTATTAAGTATTTCCCCAAGATGCCCAATTTATTCTCATCAAATCAACCACTGGCTACCCACTAGGAATGTGCTTAGTACTAATGTGTTTAATGGTATGAATCTGCCAAGAAAACTCAAATGTTGAGCTTGCATTATTTGATACAGATCCTCTCTGTTTTCCATTTTATTTCTGGTGAGATAGACCTTGGCAAACACTGCCTCACCTGCCAGAACTTCTGTTCTCTGGAAGAGGTTTTCTGAGTGCTTCTGAGTGAGCACGTCCGTGTCATCCCCTGGCTCATCGCTCTTTTTCTTGCCATCCACCTCAGGCCTTTCCTCTTTATCAATTTCTTCAGGTGACTGTGGCACAAAAAAGAAAACTGAGCATTGCTTACAGAGAGGGCAGA
Source organism: Geospiza fortis (assembly GCF_000277835.1). Taxonomy (NCBI): domain Eukaryota; kingdom Metazoa; phylum Chordata; class Aves; order Passeriformes; family Thraupidae; genus Geospiza; species Geospiza fortis. Next base: position 5,617,088 of record NW_005054344.1, on the reverse strand, counting down.
CCACAAGTTGGTACAGTCACTGCCTGCTGCGGGCAGTCATGTAGCTGTGGCTTCATGCACATACTGCACAATACCAACACATAGGAAGCTTATAGAGCACAGAAAGCTGGTCTAGACATTGTAATTGGATCTATTTGTCGTCATCATGTCAGAATGAAAAACACTGCCCGTAAGTTTAAAACCTCCAAAAGTACATTTAGCAAACAGCTCTTAATATTGCCTGTGTTTATCAGAATAACAGCCTCTGAAAGAAATAACAACTATGAAATTAACAAATCAGATATGTTATATGCAGAACACCTTTGAGAGTAACTTAGACAGTATCATCTATGGTGGTAGAAGGAAATACTAAAATACTTAATGGAACCTGCAGAGTGTTCAAACTACAGCCAAACCATACAGCATTCTCTTTTGAGAAGGAAAGTTTCACAAAGAATTTTTGAATAACTCTTTGAGAAATATAAAAAAAATTACAGCTCTGACTCAAAAAGTATCATGATACATTATTTTGCATCTCTTTTCTTTCATGTGAAATCCAGATGTTGCCATACAGACTTTTTAGTAGGAATGAAAACAAACAGCTCTGTAGTCATTTAGCAGGCTGTGGTAGTAAGTGAAGTTTAGGGGTGCTTTTTAATCCATATAAATAGAAGACTTAACATCAAACCATCAAAAATGTACAGTGGAATAATTTTAAATGGTCTTGCTCTCCACCACGCACCTTTGTTTGTGCAGGCACCTTGGTCTGCATTTTCACTGTGGTGGTCTCAGCCCTGGATGCATCACTAGTTGTCGGTAACTTTGGAACTGTTCTGGATGTTGTTATCACTGCGCTATCCTCATCTTCCTCAGCACCTGGGGACAAAATGTAACACTTCATTGACCTGTGAAATTCTTTCAGACCAATTACATTTTTTGTTATGACAACACCAAGGTAGAGATGGCTGCACAGCCCACCATAGGCAAGGGCCTAGATGACAATGCCTACTAAGATAAAGATGTGTGTGCAAACAGTCCACCCAAACTGCCAGGGGGATACTTGCCCCAAGTGATCCCCTGGAAAAGGGAGTGCGTCAGCTGCTATAAGTAGCAACCAGGAAATTACCATGACACTCTTCAAACAGAAGAACCCTTCCTGAAAAGAGGTATGAAAAACCTTTAACACTTGCAATAGGGGCAGAAAGTCTGGAGTGAAAGCAGCAGCCATCAGGCCTGTGCGACATGGACAGACCCCAGTGCCAGGGGTTCTGATGAGGTCCCACAGCATCAGGGGCTCTGCTGGAGCTGGGCTGTCCCACCCCCCCACCCTGTGGTTACCCTCAGCAGCTACCTCCAGCTTCCCCAGAGCCACCATGGGCACCCCCAGAACCCACACCCTGGGGTGCACAGTCTCCTCCTGGGCGTGGCAGGAGGTGTTGGTGGGGCCCCAGGCCCATATGGGGGTACCCAAGTCTCCAACAACAAGGATGTGTGGACAGAGGGTCCTGTACTCTCAGACAAGAGGAGCTTCCACACCCATGGCCTGTGAGAAGGGTGGCTGTGTGCACGTGACAGTTACAGAAAGTGATTTAGAAATTTATAGTTGCTTGTTACCATTTGATAAATGGTAGGTATTGTGGTTGTCTGTTGTACTGTTGATATTAAGCCTAAAAGTACAGTTCAGCGATTGCTAGTTAATTACATACCATAAATAAATCAATACACTTATTTATCCTTACTTAAACAATATGAACTGAACTGTTTTTGCCTGTCACATACTGCTTCAACAGAATTTCTCTTCTACAGCACATCTGTTGAATTCTAAAAAACTAAGTAGTTTCTACCTACAGGAAGAGTACTACTACTTTATGTTTCAGTCACTAGGAATTCACATAGTTTTAAACTCCACATAATTCAGAAGCCCTTTTCTTTTGAACTGAGTAAGAGGACAAAAAACTCCCTAAAGATTACCTTAAATTTAATTTCCTCCACATTCAAAGCCGTGCTGGAGTATGAAGGCTCCTTTAGAATAAGGTAATGGACATGTCTAATAAATATCCTTTAGTGATAGTGAAAGGAAGAAGACACAGGAAAGAGACTAAATTATTAGCAAAGCCTGAAAGAGGAAAAAACAATTGGCCCATTCTTGGACCACTCCTTAGGAATCTCAATGTGTTCTGCTCGTTACAGGCACCGGTTGCCCAAGTAACCCCTGGGTAATAAATCTAGCAAATGTGCATAAGAATAGTTCCTAACAAATAAAACGCTCCTACAACAGAATAGTATGACTCACTCATTCCAAACTGATTTTTTAATTTGTTTTTTAAAGAAAGAAGACAGGCTGAAAATATGAGCACAATAATGATGTTTTGAAGTCATGATCAAGAATTACATACATCTGGTATTTAAAGGAGAGGCATTAACAAGACAACACCTAAAACAATCTCTGAAGGAGAGGCATTAACAAGACAACACCTAAAACAATCTCTGTATGGTAGAAAAGAAAATTTAGAATCATTAAAAAAAAGATACTGGCACAGAACAGTACTGGGAAAAAAACTTTTAGAGATACCAAAATTACAACTTCTAGAATGAAGACCTCACAACAAGAATCAGGTATTTTCCTGAAATGCAACTCAAAGATCAAAAAATCAACATCCTGCTTCAAAACAGAGGTGTGGAAAGGCATCCAACAGGAAAAATTTTCTGGCTCTGATTCAAGAGTTTTCTTTGAGAAATAATGGCTCACTGGATAGCTCAACCTACTTTATCTTCTGAAGTTCCTCTATATTACACAAAGCTTTCACAGGCAAGGAAATTAAAACTGATTATCAGATTAGAGATCTGATAAAACACATCTTCAGAGTACTGAAATGTATTTTATTCTTTTTATGAAATGAAAAGTCCCACTTAATCACAACCACTCCTCCAAATCCTTAAATGCCACCTTTGCTTCAGGCAATGGTTGTGTCTGCCAGACATAATGGAGAGCATTACAGCCTGAACGTCTTTGGCTAAGGAGGGTGCAGATCCACGTTCGCTCAACAAATGGGCAACTAATCTCATCCCTGGACTAGTCACTAGATTTGCACCACAGGTACCCAGTTCTTCTACCATACAGCCTCAGGGGAATTCTGACAATCCCCAAAAAGTTGAAGCAACTATCATTTAGGCTTGATTTGGGGACCGGCGAAGACACATCCCCCATGGTTCCTGCTTTCTAGTTAGCTTTATCTAAACAGGTCTCTGCCTGGCACGGAATAGATCTAAACAAGGAAGACACTTCGCTTGCTGAACTGACAGTAGTATTTTTAGAATTACCTGTAAATAGGACTGAGAGACCAAAAAAAACCACTCACTAGTCCTCTCCAGAACACAGCAACAGCATTTCACACAGTATCATGTTCCTTAAAAAGCACAAAAAAGAGCATCACTAAATCCAAGTAAGATGGGAAAGAAAAAGCCTACAGTGTCATGAGTGTGACTTCCAAGTAGGTTGTCAAGAGGAATTCTGTGAAATGGTTGGAGTATAAGAACTTACTTCTTCCTCTGGAAAATATCACTGTTACTAAAGCTGGTTTCTGGATTTGGTCAGCTCAGATTTTGGTGCTGGCTATTCACTGCCTCGAGTCCCTCTTATTGAGGGCACCACAAAAACCCTGCAGTAATTAAACCCATAACCATCTTTGTGGTAGAGCTGAAAGCTCTCCACCATCACACACCCTCTTTTATCCACTCTAACTTCTTCAGGACATCCAACTGCTGTCTTCAGTGTAGTCAAAATAGCTCTAAACTGTGCTGTAGTATAGGAAATCCCTAATCTAACCCTCAGTGACATGTCTATTAGCCACCCTTGGATGACAGGAATGTGAATACTTTTTAACACTCTTAGTGCTTGAGGAAACTTGTCAGGAAATCAAGATTGTGCCACCTTCAATTACTGCACAGAAAGTAGAAATTACTGTATAGGTAGTAGTATTTTTTGTAGAAAAAAGAACGCAGTAGTTAGCGCTCTTGACGTGCAAAGTAGGCAGTGATTAACACCTCCTATCAAAAAAAATCAAATCATTTCACCCTGTCTTTTGGCATCCTCTTTGTCTGCTGCTGCACATCACACTCTGGGAGTACCACCACCACAAGCAAATTTGTGATAAGGTGGGCACACACATAACCACCATCTCTTTCACACCTTCCATCTCTATCAGCAACGTGACACTCACTAAAACTACATATTTTCAGCTGACTTATCTCACCTCCACCCACTGAACAGTCCCCAAAGCAACCCTTAATCAACATGGTGTTAGGCACCCGGAGATGACACTGTGAACATAACTCTATGCCCTGCTAGGGAACTGCAGCTGAAATAAATTGAGACAATGCAAGGATGTAACATCTCTGGTAGCTCTCACACAAAGAAAAAACCAAGAAATCAACAAAACTTGGAGGATTAAAAGGAATAGTCCTAACTATACTTTAGTATAAGATTCTGTCCAGCACATCAAAAATACACTTTCAAACAGTATCACAGTGGATTTCTATGTCCGAAGACCTGGAGAGCCAGGCAGTCAATGTCACGAAGCATGCTTGGGGCTGGCTTAGCAGGTGGACAGAAGAAGTTCTTGCTCCAAGACAATCTGAAAGGCACTTACAAGCGGGACTGAAGCAAATGGATGATGAATTCTTGCTGTGTTGCCTGCACCATGGCAGGGGAAGCACACCAGGAGAGGTGTGCCTGCTGAGCATGCTGCCATAGGGCGCCCAGGGCCAGCCCTGGACCCATGCTGGCACCCGGGAGAGCGCCTGTGCCCCGCAGCTTCCCCAGCATCATGACCATGACATGCAGTCCCCCAGCCACCCCCAGCCACATCACCCCTGTCCCCAGGCCCCACACCCTGCTCCCACAGGACTCCCAAACTGCCTGCTGGCCTTGGAGTGCAGCGTCAGCTTCCCTCTCGGTCAAGAGCCAAAGCAGATCTGCTCTTGTGTTTCTTGAAAAAGCTCCACCCCACCACAACTCTTCTCCCAGAAGAGTCCCCAGTCACAATGTCAGAATACACACAGTTCATCCTGAGCCAATGTTCTCAACTCAAGCTGCTACTGACTGAGAAATGTTAGGTTGGGGAAGAGAAGAAGGGGAAGGAGAAGTTAGCTTGATTTTCTGATATATATTACCATGAGTAATTTTAGAGAAGACACAAGAACAAGACAGAAGGTTTTTCAAAGAACTTGCAGATAAATCTGACAGAGGTGGTACCTTTCCTTCACGTAATGGGTAGTCATGCTGCTTAGCAGCTACTTTCATTTATCTCCAAGACCAAGGCTCTATTAAAATCTTTTATGCCAGATGGAAAAGTAGCAGTAGTTATAAAAGCATTTCAAGTTGTAGATAGGCTGGAAAACTATTTCTACTTTTTATTATTATGTTACTTAAAACACCAATGCAAAAAAGAGTGATGTTAGACCGAAACATCTCCTCAGAAACTGAGACTACAAGAAGGAAACAACAGACTAATTAAATCACTATGGATATTCTACTGTTGATGTAGGACAATAAGAAGGCAGGCATGGCTTCTCTGGAAACTGCTGACCCATGGATTCAGGTTCAACACTTGGGCAAATGCACAACAGCAGCTGAATGTACACAAAGAAAAAAAAAAGAAAAAAGAAAAAAGAAAAGGCTATGGGAAGGGAAAGAAAAGAAAAATCAGAACACCATCACCTTTGATACTCCTTACAAAAAGCCCTCAGCCAATTTCTGGTTTGAAATGTGTCATGCCTGAAGTGACATTTGTCCATGTTAATGCTGTTTGAAGACCTTCAAGGGCATTAATGGTGGTGCTGACAATTCCTGTTTATTTCCATAGGCCTGGTTGGCAGCTAACAATTTTCACAGCAAAGAAAGGAGTCAGCAATGTTGTCATCTTGGATCTGTTTGCTTGGACTATGCTTGCTACATAGCAAGAAAACCACTCTTGAGTGGGAAGGCTCTTCCTGCTAGGAACATTACATTACACCACTGAGTATCAAGTAAAAGAGAGACTGAACATAAAATGAGAAACATCGATCAATGGTACATCTGCAGGACACTTCCCACAGAAAACAGAGAGCAGTAAGTATAGCTGGAGTAGGGTGCAAAGGCTGCTACTTTGCTTCCCTGATCTAAAGACTTTTTGCTTGGTTCAAAAATATTAAATCTGGGTATACTGTCACATGAGCTCTTTGCAGGGGCATCCAGCTTGTCTCAGTCTTTCCTGTTTTTTGGTAGGAAAGAAACAGAGCCTGCCAGAGACAGCCGCAGTGCACTCCAACTTCCACCCATGGCTGAAAGCTGAGCACAGGAAAAGAAAGAAGAAAGACAAGGTGTTACTGTTGGTGAAGTCTAGAGGTAGTTTCTGTGGTTTTGGCTTCACTTTTACCAAAGAATTGTTAGGCTTGGAATGGATCTCAGGAGATCATCCAGTCCAACCCCTCTGCCAAGGCAGGGTGACCTATAGCAAACTACAAAGGAATGTGTCCGTGTGGGATTTGAATGTCTCCAAGGAGGCACTCTACAACCTCCCTAGGCAGCTTGTGCCAGTGCTCTGCTCCCTTCAGTGTCAAGAAGTTCTTCCTCCTGTTGAGGTGTTCTAGTTTATGGCCATTGCTCCTTGTCCTGTCACTGGGCACCACTGAAAAGAGTCTGGCACTGTCATCTTGGCATCTGCCTTTGAGGTATGAGAAAGGATCTCACCAACACCTATAGTTGATGAGATCCCTTCTCAGGCCCAGCTCCCCCAGTCTCTCCCCAGATGCTCCAGACCCCTCATCATCTTTGTGCCCCTCTGCTGACCCTCTCCAGTAGCTCCTTGTCTTTCCTGTACCAAGGAGCCCAGAACTGGACAGAGCTCTCCAGATGTGGCCTCACTAGGGCTGAGCAGAGGGACAGGATCACCTCCCTCGACCTACTGGCCACACTTTTCCTGATGCACCCCAGGAAAGCATTGGCACTCCTGGCCACAGGGGCACTGCTGGCTCATGGTCAGCTTGTCACCCACCAAAACTCTCTGGTCCTTCTCCGCAGAGCTGGGACAACGCCCAGCCTGTGCTGGTACTTGGAGTTATTATTCCTCCCCAGGTGCAGGATTCAACACCTCCTTTGTTGAATACTGGGTTAGTAAGATCTGAAGCCAGTCCTTGTATAGTCTTTTTCACTTCAGAAGCAGGTCTGAATTTTGAATCTTTCATATTAGAAACAGCCAGACACCACAGAGGGATGGAAAAAAACAACGCTAGACCATTCCTCATACAACTATTTATTGTCAACCTATTTCCTTTTTGAAGCTTACAAAGTCACCAGCATCTGAAGACACGACAGAATGGGATGCTGACTGAAAGCACATTTTTCTGGAGATCAGAATAGCCCTCAGACAGTCCTGGGAACTGAATGAAATCACTGATTCACTAATATATTCTTTTCAAATTAAATATTAGATTTCTCCTCAAACAGGTCTACATCAAGGAGGTCCAATTAAGCCTCTGATCAACCTGGCATATCAAATTACCCCAACAGAAGACTCCCAAAACACAGGTCATCATCCAGGTATGAATGATGATGGGCCTGGATTTGCCTGGCAACACAATCAGATGTCTGCAGAAAACAACCCCAAAAATCCATCTGAAAAATCTCAGGTGTGCCTTACAGGTAACATAGACAAGATACCAGAAGAAGGGCTCATCCTTTGAAAGTACACAAATTATACATAAGCATCAAGACATAGTTTAAAAAAAGTAGAGTAACAAACACGTAGGTAACACACTGGAAAAATAAATGGGATTTCCACAACAGCTCAGCAAATACAACAATAAGGAAATGTCTTTTCCAGAACTACCATAAAATCCTGCATTTAGCTTTTAACATTTGGAGTCTCCAAGCAAGTCTAGAAGATACTCCTCAAAGACTTTTAAAGAGAAATTATTAAGGAGGTTTCACTGACACTTTTTTTGAAAAATTTTGAGCTAGCTGCATGTCCCTAATGAGTGTTTAAGTCTGAGAACTCAGGATGTTGTATTTAAGAAATTCTTTATTCATTATATGGATGTAATTTCCTCAGAGAAAACTCACAGTTTTGGCAGTATCTAGATTTCTAAATGTAAAAGAAAACAACAAAAGGAATGGACACCATGTTTACATGAACCTGATTGCATATAAGAGAAAACAACGCTGCTGCTATGTTTTCTTACAGAGTGCTAAATTAGTACTATGTCATGGGAGAACTAAGCCTTCTCTAATCCTTATTTCTAAACTCCAGGGAGATCTACACAGAAATCAGAGGGAATGGAGAGAACCAGCAGAGAGAAAATAAGGCAGTGAAATGATGCAACTCGGGAGTAAGAGAAAAAAGCAGAAAGTTAATACTTAAAACCCAGCCCACAGGGGTGCCCAGTGCTCTATAAATAGCAAAGCACTCACAATATTCACTGCAAGTATCATCTCCAGCTTAAAAAGCAAAACTGCACAGATTTCCCTCAAATAATTGCATTACTTCTTACGCTTTTAAAAATCAATTTGTGACATGTTGTCTCACCTGAGCCTGACCCAGAAGAATAATCATCATCATCAATTGGATAGACGCCTGATGCTTCTTCAACAGAGCTGTTGTCAAGGTATAAATCTTTATCAGAGGTCAAATCTGCTCTCTGGAAAACAGATAAGAGGGAATGGTTAGAAAGATAACAGTTCTCCAGTGCAGCAGTCTCTTCATCTTCAGTTCTATTTTCTAAGTTGATGGTGGCACACTGAAGTTTGTACTTTCAGTTTATGCCACACATTCATCTAAGTTGTTAAAGAAATTTGTAAAAATTACAGCAGTGCAAAAAAAAAAAATCCAAGGCTGCACAATGAAAACCACACTTCATTTCATTAAATGCATGAATGAATAAATAGGATTTGCAAATATACTCTGCAGAGCTTCTGTAACAAGAAGCAAATCCCAGGACTGAAGCCTTCTTTCTGGATCTCAAATATACAAATCTACAGTCTGTCACATGAAGTCTGTTCATTTGATCTCAGATGAGAAGGAACAAAAGCATGTATGAAAAACTATCTCAGAGTTTAATCAAGCCAAACCTCACTAAACTCTCTAGTAGTAGTTAGAATGAATGACTACAAATGTTTCTAAGACAGTGCTATTGATTAAGGATTATGACATTTCCAGCCAGATCAAACAGCATCATGCTCCAATTCCTAAATGAACGCATCTCTCCTAAAATTTAACTGCATCTTCAACAGGCTAAAAATCAGGTTTCTTTGACTATCACCACATTTCTACACCTGCAGATATTTCCCCACTAAAGACAGATTCTGTTAAAAGGAGCTCAAAATAGAGCAAGGTATCAGCCACCTTTTAAATTGACAATTCAGGCTTAGAAAGGCTAAGAATTGTCTGCTTCCACCTCAGTCTGTGCTTTCTTAACAGAGAATAAACTTTCTTGGGAGAGCCAGTTATCCTGGATGGCTGAGAAGGTACCTGCCACTATTACTCCGATTACTTTAACCAGCACTTCTGTCAACGCCTGTTTGTCATGAATTTTGAAGAAAATATGACAGTTATAAATGGAATTTCAAGTAAAAAAAACCTAAATAACAAAATACTATACCAAAATTCATATATTCAGTATCTCATATAAGCACTCAATTCTGCTGCTCCGAGTCCCAAAGTTTTCCAATTTACTTATTACTGCATGGCATTGACTGCCCCTTTTATTCTACCCACATTCACTCTAACTTTCCTAAAGGAGTACCAAACTGTGAATAGGGTAACTCCTGTACACAAAGATTCATATCTGACTTTACAAGGTAACTTCTTCCTCAGAGGTCTTCCCCAGCGGTCTAAAATTATTGTTAAAGACATCTGTGATTTCTTTTTTATGATTTTTTTCTGGCAACAGATTCCTGTTTAAAGCTTCTTCACGGCAGAACACTGCTCTTCAGTTTGATCTACAATAAAAAATTATTCTTTATGAAAAGCAGAAAGGCCATGCTGATTATTAGTGTATTTCAGAGTAAAAGATCTTTGCATGGGGGATACTTAACACTTCTCTGAACAGCTCTGAACTAAAACAGTATTACCCCTGTTGATCTCCTCTACAGAGGAAACGAAAACCCACTTGATTCTTGGTCAAAGTCTATTCCTCCTATGGCCACTCTTGGGGGGGGATATATAGGAGGGGGGAAAAGTGGCCTGTTATTAAGATAAGCTTACAAAACCTGCTCTGATTCTGCTGCTGTTAGTTCACATGGTCTGCCTGGAACTGGCTGCAGTCCAAAGCAGAAATTCAAGATGATGTCTGGTCACTGTCAAACAATTTAATTCCTTTAAAAGATGTCTCCAAGAGAAGTCATGAAGTACCTTAGTAGGTGTATAGGTGGTATTGTAATTAAGACACAGCTGAGGCTGCTTCCGTATAGGAAAACAACTCCCTGTCATAGGATAAATATCCTGCTCTCGATCCAGCTGCCACAATGGACCCAGCCACTTCACCCTATTTTGCTTTCAGACACAATTATGGTACAAAACACACCACTCCTCGATATCAGGCAGGAAAAAACAAAACTTTTTTAAAAGGACATGCAGGTGGTTGGCTGCGAGTATAGAAAAGGCATACAATATTCAAAAGGTATCAGAGGCAGTGAATGTTACCCAATGCTACATTGCAGGAAGAAAAAGAGTATCTAAATGTAGGAATTTCCCAACAATGGAAGTTGCTTTTGGTAAAAGGTGAGAAACAGCGTGAGTTTACAAAAGTAAGGTAGCCTTCATGAGAACAGAAGCATCACACAACCATGCCCAGAATTTTTAGTGTTCAGTAAAAATATGAATTTATCAATAAATTTATTCTCTAGACCATTTCCAACTTCTGTCTGTACTAGAAGCAAACTGTATTAGGAGGATTCAAAAAACAAACACCAACTTCTCCTTCCCCACTCAAAACAACCAACCTGCTTTTCTTTTTCTTTCCAGCCTCAGAGAACCCAGAAAAGACAGAAATGACTCGTGACAGCTCTTCTAACAACTCAGTTTCTCTAAGACAGATGAGCAGCTAACCCAACCCAGCCCAAGCTGCAAGTGCCTGGTCAGCCAGGCTCCTCACCATCATATTCACTCCCTTTCTTTCAATGAATTATGTCTCTTTGGCTGCCAAAAGCTTTCATTTCTCACTATGCTGAGATGTTCTCAGGATTTAAACCAGCTGAACACAGAGGAACAGAAATGGAAGAGAACTGAGCAGCTTTCGGCAGGAATTTGAGTATCTGTTGTATCTTACTCTGAGGATACAAAGAATGCAATGTGAAACATTATTTAATATCTAGTACTGTGGATGGCACAACTCCATCAGAATGAGCAAACTACTGCCCATAGTCTTATAGAACCAGTACAATATTTACTACAGGGAGAAATACATGGTACAGTGAATTGCAAATGCATTCACATCAGCCATCAAGCTCCACTTGAGGAAGATGCTTTGCAGCCTCTCTGACCAGAGCCCCTTGCCTCAGTTCAGCCTGTTTCAGTACAAATTATTCTTGTCTGGTGGAACTCGGGCAGGATGCAAGCATACTCTCAAATCAAAGGCAAAGGAAGCATATTCTAGCTTAAAAATCTACAAGCATCTGCACAGATAAATGCATTCACTGCACTGTCTTCGCAAGCTGGCTAGTAGACTTGGGGTAGAAGCACCCCCTCTACACCCACAGCTTGCACCTTTTATCCCAGTTGCTCAGAAACACACAGATGCCTTAGGCCACTTGGAATGAAAACTGCCTTAAGGTTCAGAATAAAAAGAAAAGCCTGACAGTTAACAAAAAAACCCACAGCCATTAAAAGAATTCAGTGAAGATTAAGCACAGAAAAATGAGAGAAAAACAGTGAAAATAAAAGAATACCTCATGGTGTTTAAGTCAGTACCAAGCACTGAAGCTATGCTTTACAATTTGACGTTAAGATATGTTAAAATAAACTTGATTTAGTATTTGCTCTAGAAATGTTTTCTCACTTGTCAGCTGGGAATCCATGGGGGTCCATGGACTACTTCCAGGATGTTCACAAAAGACAAGTTGGAAAAACAAATCTGTTGTCAGTAGGCTTGGACACAGAAAGGTCTGTACTAGCATTTCAATATATTTGGGAGGAAAATTTTTAAAAGTTAGCAAATTCTTGTTCCATAAAACTATTTTAAGGTATTATGAAGACCAGATATTTCAGTGACTATTTCCTGTGGCTAACAATTGAAATGAGAGCGCTCATGTCACTTTTATGTAACAGCCTTATTTTCAGACCTATTAAAACGGCAGAACACCAGGCAAGGATGTCTCTGCTATCAGCCCTTTAATCTGGCCCTGAAGCCACAAAACTGCTCGTTACCTTTTGACAGAGATTGCATTCTCGTCTATCATTGTTATCCCACTTACATTTTTATTCTAAGAATATAATGCTGCAAAATCCTGTGACCTGAATACTTCACATGCTACATGCCAATGATCACGGATTCCTGCCTGGTTATTGGCTACATTGGCATAAATCTAAATCTCATGGAAGTAGTGTAAATTAGCACCCATTTAGTACTAGATAAAATATATTTCCATACCAATAATATGTTGAATTTTAAATCTCAATGTCTTTATTTTACTGTATTTTACATTTACAGTAATTTTTGATTTAATAAACTTGGATCATGCAGGACATATTTAAAAACAAACAAACAAACAAACTCCAAACCCCTCAGTTTGACACTGAGAGAGGAAACAAAGCAAAAAACCCTTTTTCCTGTCTCATCATCCCATAAAAGATGTAAATCATCCATCAAAATTACAATGACAAAAAATGGAAAACAATCATCAGACAACAGGAGGTTTGGGAATGGATAGCATATTTTGTTTGATAAATTTACAAAGTGCCCTGTCATAGCCATTCCCTTTTCCAGTGCTGCTGTTACTGTCAGTCCTCCCATTCCATGGGGGTGGTTTAGGAGTAAGACATTAAAGACTTTTATGCCATATGGATGAAGCCAAGAAAGCTGGTGTGAGCAGCAGTGAAGGAGTAATGTCTACCGTGGCTGTCGTGGCTGTTCAAACTCAGACACTGGAGCAATGAGTAGCTGACACGTGGAAGGAAATACTTTATTATTTACAGATGAACTCAAATTTTTGTTCTCTGTCTTTGGGTATATGCATGGGACAGAGAATTTGAGGTTTGCAGCTGTGTTACTAATGATACTTTGCCTCCCTTCTTCCCCAGATGGAATTCTTTTAGATGTAACCCATTTAGTACACAGAGAACCAGAGACTAATATTTTAAAAGTGATGTTGTATTACAAATTTCTAAGCCAGAAGTCTCTGAAAACTTGCAAGCATTACAGCTGTTGATTAGGCAGAGTTCCTCCATGTAAGAAAGAGAAAGAAAACAGATTTTCTCTTGTATTAACACACAGTGCAGTTTCATATATGCCTGTATGAAAGCATGCTCAGCTGGTGAGTCTGAGTTCACTAAAGTGCTGTACACTACATGTTTGGAAAGCTAACTATATGAATGCATTCATCTAAAGCCTGAGAGTCATTGCAGAGGTTCCCACTGAAGGCTGGAGAAAAGGCAGTTGTGTGAAGAACTCTATTTCCCTCTAGGCATCCTGCAAAAGGAACTATCATCTGCCATGCAACAGGATTTAGTCCTAACAGATCTCAGCACTGCTGACCTTGCAGCTGGCAGGTGTATTCCCATCACTATCTGCCAATTCTTTGCTTTCCTTCATCATACTAGGAAAGGTGAAACTGTCCCATTAAGATTTGTTAACCTTGTCCAGGAATGAGAGGCATGATTTATTAAAAAAAAACAAAAAAACAAAAAAACAAAAAAAAACCACACAAAACTTCAAAATCAGATTTCCACCTCAAAACATCATGTTTTTCCAGAGAAGCATGCCAACCAGACCAGCATCCACTTTCCACTTCTCATTGTGTTACTGGTTCTCAGAGATGAGCCTCTCCTGGCTCCCTCAGTCTGCAATTTCCTATGCTGTCCACATGTAGCCAGCTACGAACATGTAATTTTGATGAAGGATTTTATGTTACAAGGTACATTTACCACTAATTGTCTTCGTACAGATGTCTGCCTTCCCTTTCACTGATATGCCCTATGGTTGGCCACAGTAGAAAAGGAGAGAAGTAAACCCCATTACTTCCTTCCAAGGGGACACTGCCCACTTTTAAGGACTCACAGGACAAAATCTTCCCAGCAAACCCTACCTGAGGTGCACTGTGCCAACCACAGTGGAGCCTTCAGTGGAACTGCTGGTGGGATGTATGGTTGTGGGATTTTTTGGGAAGATACTAATAACTGGTGATATCCTTTAAGCACAACACTCTAAGGACTCCCAACTTTCTTCCTTGGAGGAACCATCCTGATTGCACAATGCTGATATTAATGGAACAGCTACTGGCTGCAGGAGACCTGCCCTGCACCACAGTCTGGGTAATTGTGATCACAGCCAAAATATTCTTTCCATAATGAGAGGCCCCAGACTGAATTTACCAAGTTTGAGAGCAAGGATTTTATACAAAAGACATATCTGTATTGCTTATTTCCCCCAAATCATTCTGACAGTCACCATCTCCCAATTTTACCTCGAAATGGCTTTAAATCCTTGACAATCCTTGTGCCTATCTGCATGCCCAGTGTGAAACCCTGCAATGGCAACTGCCTGGATTTACAAAAGCCAGCCCCTCCTCCACTGCTGCCTTTGGCCAGTTAAATAACAAGCCTTGACCACCCCGACTCATTCTGGAGAGCTCGTTTCACAGGTATTTTTAAAATCTTAGAGGACATTTGCTGTCCCTCCTCCAGTAAGAGTGGAAGAGTAGACTGGCTTTGTATGGGTGTCCCTGCCAGGGTAGCGTTTGCCTCTGGTGATGATGTTGGTGCCTGCAGTGGCGCTGTCATCCTGCACGGTACGCAGCAGAGCCACTGCTATGGCTGGAGCACCTGCCAGAAAGATTATTCACGCTCCTTGTACCTCATGTATAACTTCCTGCACAAAACTATAGCCTTAGGCCTCCAATCTCTCATGACAGATAAAGAAAGGGTTTGACTGTTCGTGGCTGTTGAGGAAAGGCAGAAAGCCCAAAATAAACACAAGTACTGCAAACTGCTTCTACTACTGCTCGTGCTCAACAATACAGAAGTCTACCAGAAGAGATGATTTACAGAGATTGCCTCATGTCAGAGCCAAGAGTCTAAATATGCTGGCTTTTAGGATGCACACAATCTGTTACACCAGACTAATTACCAAAACAGAGGCGTGTTTGACAGGGATGGCATTAATAAAACAACTCTTGCTGGTGTCAGGAATTTCAGCAGCCTATATCATGGCTCACGCTGAAAAAAACCACATCCAAGGAGACACCAACAGGCCACCACCACGTCAGCTACTGTTCACTTACGGCCACGCACTGAAGAAATTACAGTGCTGCAGTTGATAGGTTTGAGTTCACACTCTTCAGGAAGCCACAGAAACTCATGTGCCTGTTTTCTAACAGTCATCTGTGCCTTCAGAAATATTCCCTAATGTGCAATTACATGCCGTATGGTACACTGTGTGGTACCGGAACTTAAAATGGCAACAGGAAATTTTGTTTAACCTTAAATGTTTTTCTTCCCATTATATAGACTCACCAATCTGTGCAGTGCGTCTTTGGCCTGCTTACAGATTTGGAGCTGAAGCCTATCCTATCTTGAGGAGAAAGATAAATATCCTCTGAAGCTCTGGACTGTTTGTGATGAATTCCAAAGGAAAAAGCCTCTCTTTCAATTTATTTTCACAGCATCTTATTTCCAGCTGTGTATCATTTATCTACTAGATGCACAATGAGACCAAACTTTAGTCCTTACCCAGAAATCGTCTTGCCCATGGTGGGACAGAGGTTGCTGTATGAAGATGCAGGAGGGAGACGAGCAAGAATAGTAGCAAGAGCTTTCTGTCCTTACTGGAGTACCAGGAGCATGATCTGTGATAAAGAACACATCAAACTTCCTCTACGGTCTACGCATTAGTTGCCTTACAGCCTGCCCAGGCTGTAAATTAGGCTCAAGCTCATGAGTAGTGTTAAAGGACTCCTAGCCGAATGAGACCATAGTTACACCACTCCAAAGATGTATTCATCATCTACCCTGAGAAAGCTACCTGTATTTTCATTCAGTTATAATAACTTTCTGCAAAAACCAGCCTTCACATCTGTGGATCTTTGCCCCCTCTACAGTACACTGAAGAGCAGTTCTGCACAGGTTACAGGTTAGGACCAAGAGACCTTCCTAATTCCATGACCACATGAAAGTTACTCAAACTTCAAAACAGTTACTTAGAAATTACAGAGGGGCCCACCAAATCTGATGTCAACTGAGTCAAACAGTACTGCTGTGCTGTTTATGTGAACTCCCCAGCTTGATATTCTCTAACTTCACACCATATGGTCTTTTCTTGTATGTGAAACCCAGAAATGAACACTGCAATTGTCTCCTTCACCTTGAAAACCTCAAGACTGCTTAACAGTCAAATACAGTACATATGAATTCTGTTTCCCATGTAGAAGAAGAAGTTTAGTATCAAAGTTTCTCTGGGTATCCCCAAATTACAAGACTCAAAGCCCTTCCAGGCTTTCATGCCAAGCCATCAATGGGTGCAAAGAAAAGTTTATTCTGCAACTCTGCCTCTGACGTAGACACAATACAACAGGGAAGCTATTTTAAAGGGGCTACAGCTGGATCAGCTTCCAAAGTGCTACTCCAGACTGAAATTTTAAAGGACAATATACAGGCGAAACAGCATCAGAAGCCAGCAATGTGCATCACAGATTGATTAATCTCAATTAGCACAGCAATTTCCTGCACATTTTCCAAGAAGCATCCATCGGTTTCCCTAAAAATAGGATCAAAATCACCATGCAAATTGTTGTCACAGCTCAAAATGCTAATCAGTTTTTTAAGGACATGTCAGCCCATGTGCAGACAGGTTAAATTTAAGGCACAGCTATGACTGAGAAGCTAAATGCACTCCTTTGAAAATGGTGAATGTAGAGGTCAGCCTGTCTTTGAATCACCAGTCACAAGTCTGACAGTAACAGCAGAAGCAGGTAGCTTTTGGTGTAGAGGTCAAAACTGCAAGTACCTGCCCCAGTCAGTGCTTTTAAGTCTAATGCATACTGGCTCTTCCACACACACCTCCTCTCTCCTTTCATGCTTTACTGATCCTTTTTGCTAATCAATCAGAAGAACTAACACTTACATTTTCCTCCCTCCTCTTGAGAGTGTGGATGAATGATTAAAGCTGCCAGGGTAACCTCTTTGGCATGCATGCCAATAACTCCCCACCTAATAGCCTTTCCTCTGCCTCACTGCCCTGGCCCACTGGTGATTACTGCAATCCCTTGAAGTGGTCAAATTGCAGGGCAGACCCCATGGAAACCTATTTGGAGTTGTTCTAGTTCATACCAAAGAATAATGTTTTTAATACAGATTGTTCTTTTTAAAGGTCTACAAAAGCAGCTGTAATCAATCGTAGTGGGAGCACTGCAAACCTCCACCAGGTTTCAGAAGCCCCATATCAATTCCTTTCCAGTCCACAGACTTCAGCAAAATAACCCCACATGAGGAACTGAGAGTCAACTAGCATGTAATCACTTAAATTAAGATCTCTTTGCCATTGGTAGCAAGAATTAGCAATAAACTGTCTCAATCAGTTACATTCCTTCTGCATAAATAGGACAGTTACATATAAAACAACTATATTATTATAGTTACATTAATCAGCAATTAAATACTGCTAGCAAGTGTTTTGCACAGCAACTGAAGTTTGTCTGAGATAAGGAAGAATCAGACTTCACAGTTCAAGGAGTGAGCATTTCCAGTTCTGTAATGCATAATCTGTTATTCAACAGGGACTTACTCATTGAGTAAGTTCTGTGACTACCTCAGTGGACACTCCTGTTTGTCACCTGCAGCCACCAGCACTTCTGGTGACATCCCACCAAAGCTGCCCACAAGCAGAAAAATTACTACTGGTAGATCTACAATCTGCTTGATCTTTCTGAAATTGTGTGCAGTTGTAGCAATTAGCTGCAGAACTTCCCTCCCTCCCACAAACACATGCAACCTATTTCAGAAGGTTAACTCCACTAAATTAAGAGAAATCCTGGATTCTCTAGAACAGAGAAGAATGCTGGTGGTAGCACATTTATATCCCAGGCTCACCAGATTCTTAGTTAAGGAAACTAGAGCTCAAATAAGCTGTAAGTGTGCTTACATGAACACCTTTGTACCAGGTCTCTCAGTTTCACTGCAACAGAATATGTAGACTGGGCACACAACACAAGAACAATTAATCACTCTTTAAACAAATATACAAAAACCACCCAAATCATCATCTTGATATAACTTCAGGTGCTAGTAGAGAAGATAATCTGCTCAAAAGTGGTACTGTATAATGATGCAAAATGCAAATTGAACTGCAGATCAATGTAAATTTTGCATTAGCCAGAACATGCTGGATATGCTGACTTCTTTCTCCAGTCCAGGAAAACAATCACTTTATTTATTCAGGTAACTACTTCCAGATTGTTTGATGGTGTCTGGAAGCACAGAGGTAGGGGATTAGCTTGTCCTAGGTCAAAAGCACTGGTAAATTCAAAACCTGGTTAAATTAGGCCACAGTCTCTGCTGCCAGATGGATAAATGGTATCAATGCTACCCTTTCCACTGGTATAGGCTTCCCAGACACCAACAGTAAACACAGACAGCGTTGAGACACCAGGTACATCCATGTGAAATGTCTCTTTGTATTCCAGATCCCCAAACAGAAAGACAACAAAGATGATTTGATTGCTATTTCCTGGTGTCAATGCATCTTGCTGGTTTCTAAGATTAAATTGTTGGATTCAGCACTCTGATCCCATCTTACTTAACTGAATTTTTGCTACAAAGGCTTGGTTTTCATATCCTCTTTGATGCCTACAAAGATAAGAAATGAGTTTACTTCACATGGGATAAAACATCATTCTAATAACTTCCACTATAAAAGCATTTGAGTGAAATCAGAGATGGGGTGGCTTGTACAAGCTATGTGGCTTCAGAAGCAGTCTTCTGTCTGGTATGGTGCCCTTCAGGCATGATTCCCCTCCTTCCACCACCAGGGAGAAGGAACTGGTGCAGCACTGACACAAGCCCACCTGGCTCCCCAGCCAAAGACAGCAGACAGGTTGTGCTGGGGGGGACACAGCATCCTGCCAGCAAGGCCAGACAAATTCCTAGCCAGCTGGGGCTGAGGCAAGAAGGAAGGATTGTCTCTCCTACCCTCCCTCCGTCTCTGATTTCCTGGCCGGCTCCCTGGGGCCTGCAGTGCAGCATCAGACTGGACAAAGGAACCAGAGGGACAGTTTCTTCTGAAGACATACACAGCCCAGAGCTGTGTTCAGAAACTAGATGGATATAGTGAGCAGAACCATTAAAAAAGAATTTCAACTGTATAGTTAGGAATGTCTCCCCACACGGTTGCCCATACCACCTGCACAGCAAGACAAAGCAAGGCAGAGCCTTGGTGAGGCAGTCTGCTGGGAGCCTCCATACTGCACTTCCACACTGGAACAATTAACAAGCATTCTTAGTCCTGAGAAGAACCAGCAAACGTGTCTGCTCCTAAAAACCCCCACAAATGAATAAGGACATGGAGAGCATCAGGCTGAAACTGCACTGTAAAAGGTACGCTAAAATAAAAGGGCTACTCCACAAGCAGTGGAAGGGCTGACACCAGATTTCCAACAGGTTCCCCTTTCCTCTTTCTTTCCCTTGTGCTACTGCCTCCCTATGAATTGTGCACACAGCAGAACATGGACTAAAAAACTCTGAAGATATAGGAATTTCTCAAAACTAAATATTCAACTGGAATTACATAAGGAATCATTGCAAACAGCACATAATGGTTTTGGTTTAAAGCATGGTTAAGAAAGATGTTGATTTAATTGAAGTTTTATTGATAACAATCTCTCAGAGTTCTCATAAGCAACTACTTTTAATAGAATTGAAATAAGCTTCATATTGATTACCTTCAGCTGATGTTTTAAAAATAATGCTATATAAAATGAGCACCAAAAGAATTAATACATTCATAATGAAGGTATAGATAAATTACACTGCATTTGACAAATCTACTTCCCTTGATCCAATGGAAAGCAAGCCAAGTAAGTTGTCTGACAGGATTTTAAACAGTCACAGGTCTGACTGAAGAGTAAAATACAACAAAGACTTTAACGGTATTAAGTATCTTCTAACAAAGAAGAATTCTTTCTTTCTAGCATTCATACTTTAAATCAGAGTTCTGCTGGAGGGAACAAAGATTCCTGTATTGCTATAGCCCAATCTCAAATCTTCATATATCTGTCCCAGCACCATCAATACAAGGTTAGCACCACTCTACAATCTTTACTGCCTTATCAACAGTCTACAGCTTTTAAAAATCTATATGCCTACAAAACCTCCGGGAGCTGTTACACATTGAGGATTTCACAGCATTATTGACCTGGGCAGCCTCTTTATCCTCAAAGTTATTTTAAGCAACTTTCTGCCAGCAAGCAAGTCTCTTTGTTAGGCTTTGTCTGTACGATTGCTAAAGCACTGCTTACAATACAGCACAAAACAGGGAGCAACTAAGCAGAAACCAGAATGAGATCTGTCAAATTCTCTTTTCATTTCTTTTTTTCCTCCACTTTCCTGTTATGCTTCTAATACCCTACAGATCACTGCCCTGCTGCCAGGAATTCTTCCATGCACCTGAGCCACATCCTAAAGGGGGCAATGTGAATGCACAACAGACAAGACAGACTGAATCTATGTGGTTTTGGGACCACGCTCTCTAGCTTGCACACTTTCTTTTGCCTTGTTTGTATATATATATATATACATATACAGTGGAGAAACAGAACCTGGCAAGTGTATTTACCTCCCGAGTAAGAAAATACATCACCTGCCTGGTGGGGTGAGGAAGACAACAATAAAGAGAG
This sequence comes from Geospiza fortis, assembly GCF_000277835.1. Classification (NCBI taxonomy): domain Eukaryota; kingdom Metazoa; phylum Chordata; class Aves; order Passeriformes; family Thraupidae; genus Geospiza; species Geospiza fortis. Next base: position 5,596,033 of record NW_005054344.1, on the reverse strand, counting down.
GTCAATTCCTCATACTTGGAACTCAAACTCTGAACACTGCTCAATTCTTAAATCCCTTATCAGATAAAGGTCTCCAGCCTGAGGATCAGATTTCTTCGGCATGGTAGGAAAAGCAAATCTCAACCTGATACAGATCAGCATACATCAAAAAGCTATCTCACGGTCTTCTGCATGCTCGTGCCTGGTGGTATCCACAGAGAAGGCCAGTGCTAGCACAGCAGTCTTCCTTGGATGTAACTTATGAACAGCCACAGCTGAGCAGTCACATCCATGCTGCTTCTACTTCTACCGCCAAAATATTTACAAGGCGATCCTGTTTGAGGGAGCAGCTCTTGCTTGTACTTCTACTCTGAAGCTTTGTATCTTGAAAGCTTGTGTGCCCAGTGACCCATACTATCCCTTGGTGTGATCAGAACTACTAGGACCTAGGTTGTTTTAATCCAAGGGCACATCATAAAATCTAAACTGACAGCCAACACAGGCACAGAGAAGATTTAGATTTGATACCAATTTCTGTATCACACTTGATAACTAGACTCCCAGCTGAGGACCAAGATACACAGTGGAAGCTGCCCAGGGAGAAGGTAAAAGAAAGAGATTTAAACTTTAATCCACAGAGTCTTTGCTAGTGGTTTTTTGTTCCTGGGTATTAGATCAACTTTCCTATTTCCTTGTTAAACCTGTACCTTGTGGAGGGAATGGAAAGAATGGATGTTTTATAAGTTATAAATTCTATAATGCCTGCAAGTCCCATAAAACAGCTTTTAACCAATGTCCTATGGAAGTAACTAATTCAGCACTGACATCTTTCTGCTACTTAACATGGTTAAAGGTTGGCAAAAATAGCAGACAAAATGAGTAAGTAACCTGTCGATCTTGTGTTAGTCTAGATAAAGTGCAGATATATTCCAATTATCTGCACCTTATTTCTAACAGTTCTGCTTCAAAAATACAGCACATAATCTGCTCCATATAGCTGTCAATCAAATGGACAAATTCCCTTCAGTTTTCATTGCAGATATGTCTAAAGCAATTGCACTTTGCAAGGATATCCCAAGATTAATAACAAAACTTTAATTCAAATCACACATTTTTCTCTGCAAGCAATAAAAAAGGTAGCTACACTGATGGCATTAGAAAGCTTCTTAGCTCCTGTTTCTGTTTGCTTCAGGAAAAGGGTCACTCGGTAATTAGAAATGGAACAAAGGAAAAGGGGTTTCATCAGTCTAAGTGTTATGGATGTCAGCTGCTTAACAGACCTGACCTTGCACAAACCTGCTCACCTCCCTGGATCCTATGAGCTTAAAAAAAAAATCCAAGGACAAAGAGGGAAGGTGTAAAAACTCTGCTTAGGGAGACCATACAGCAAGACATTCACACCACTCCAAGACAATGCAGAATACTTTTGCAACATTACTAGTGCAAACTTGCATATGTACATCTAAGGAAACAGAGGTCAAGAACTGCATTGCAAATGACAGCAATCAACACGAAGCAACCTTTAAACAGAAGCATCTATACAGCTAGAAGTATAGAATGCTCATGTAATGTTATTTTAGTAGAAAACGTACAGGACTGATAAAGAGTAAACCTCTCTTCAAAGGGCAGGGCAAGAAGTGTGTAAATCAGGTTTCCTCATAAACATACATGAGCAAATTAGATCAAGAAGTTATCGATAAATACAATTCTTCAAACAACACAAATGGAAGCAGCTTTTTATGGTAAGTCGAGAAAGAACATAAGGAGGCAATTGCAACATGTTGCATCATGGAAGGCAGCATTTGATTATTTGCTTTGACAAGACAGAAAAGATCAGAAAAACACTTCCCTATGTCTTTCTTATGGACAACAACTGAAGAAGGGCAGATGAAGACCACAGCATTTGAGAACTGAGAAGGTGAAGATCATTTCTGCTGAAAATTAAAGTCATGTCACTTCATTCTACTTCATAATGACATTATAAACAAGGACCACTAAGCAGAGGAACAGAATACCTACTGTCATTTGATGAAGGAGAGCCATCAACCCATTTCATTTAAGAAACATGAGTCTGTACTGGACACATCCCACATAAAGTAATGATACTTGTCCAGTGAAATATGTAATTGCACTTTGCTTGCAGAAAAAATTGTCTTATCAAGATATGCTGACAGCTCCAGAGTTTGCTGTCCTGAAACTGCTCACTTCACAGCCTGACAGAGCATGGCCCCCTCTGGAGACCAAAGCCCCAGCCCAGCTCCTGACAGGGACTGTCCTTCCTCCACTAATTACATGTGCACACACACAGGCCCACGCAGCAATCCCCTGGGAAGCCTCTAATGGGCTGGGAGAGCCGATTAGTACTGGCTTACAGCTCAGATGTGTGCAACTGAAAGGCTTACCAAGCCTCCATTTCATTCTTTTTAAGTTAGTTTGAAGGGGGGGAAATGAATGGTTATGAAGAACATCACCAAAAAAAGTGACATAAAACACAGCGCAAAGCAGTGGGGTAATGCCTCAGGTATCACTTTCTAGAATGAGGTCCATGTCAGAAGCATTGATGCCTCCCAGAAGAGAAAGGCAGAACTTTCTCTTTTTCTCCCCAAACACCATGTCCTTCATGAGGTGGTTTACAATTTTTAAAAGAAAGACTAAGCCATGTTCTGCAGGTCTAATATTATCAAAATGTGCTTTGGAGGTCACTCCCTTTTCTATGGCAGACCATGGGGCAGAAAGGAGAGGAAAAGGTCCATCCCACCTGAACCCTGCCCACAGTGCCAGCAGCTACTGGCCACACCATAGTAACACCACTGCCTCTCACAGTCACCATCTCAGCAGCCACCGGATTGAGGCAGGCAGCAAACAGCACCAGGAGCCAAAGGCATCCCTTTGGGCAAGCTGCAGCCTGCTTTTACAGAAAATTTCAGCAGCATTTTCTTCATTACTTTCCCAGCAGGGCTAGTTTAGAGTGGCACGACATTTGCATTCAGAGAGAAAAAAAACCTCATTTTGTCATCAGAAAGCTGTGGAGACATTTCCAGCAAGCTATCTTCAGATAGACATTTCCAGCAAGTTATCTCCCACTGCACACTAATTGCTTTGTGGCAGCTCCAACACAAGCCCAGCAAGGCTCTGGCCAGCCACTGGGATTTGCTTTTTTGAAACCCCATTTTGTGAGGATGGGAGAGGGCTGTGTTGTTTCCCTCTCTGTCTTCATTACTCTCTGTGTCACATTTCAGAGGTAACACAAAATGGAAAGCAGTTGGGTTGGGAGCAGCCAAAAGCAGTCCTTTGGCACTTGCTGAAAAAAAGGATATAAGTGGCACTTAAAGATCCAACCACAAAACCTCAATATGTACAGACCACATACAGTGGGAGGGCTGCAACAGTACTGCTTTTTTTTTTTTTGTCTGTTCTCTTTTAAAATCAAAACATGAGATTTAAATAAAGGTATAATTTAGAATACCTCACCCCATTGCTCTATCTTACAATGTCTTAGGAAACTAACTTAATATCCACTATTGATGTATAAACAAGATATATAGTATCCTATATATCTTGGGATATGCCATTATCAATTTATAATCAGCCCTATCATCTATAAATTAAAGTTCATGTCACTGAAAGAGTTGCTAAAAGGAGCGAGCTTCTCCCTGACTTTCAAGCCTCCTCCACTGAATCACACAGCTGAAGGTTCCATTTTGTTGGAGAAGGCTGTCATTCATGACATTATGCAGCACTGAAGGAGCCAAACAGATTAAATGGACATCTGCATTTCCAATCTGCTATAAAAGTGGTTTAATACCAAGCAGTGTTTAAACTGTAAAACTGTCTGCAATTTCTGCTCTATAATCTGTGAGTAATCAATCTCTCAATGCTGAGCTTCCATTACTGCTTCTCTGCAAGTAGATGGAAAAATTTCCAGGGCACATACTTCTTATTTATACCCCAACACTAAAGAGGAATTAAACACAGATTCAGTCTGCATTCACAGTGATCCTGGCACACGTCAAGTCTCAGGCTTGTATTTTCAAAGCAAAGCACAGAAAGTACTGTGAAACATCCAGTTATGGCAGCTATTTGGCATTTTACTTCCCCTCTGAATGCACCATTGCAATAAATACCCTGAGGACTTGCCAAAACAAAACAGAGTAACCCATCAGAGCCCTCATCCTCCTACTCTGTGAAACCTCACTACCTCAGAAGAGAGGTGCTCAGAGAAAGGACAGGATGCAGCTGTGGTCCCATGACACCAATGGAGTCTGGCTGCTTCCAGCTTGGGAAGCCATCCCAAGCAACAGCATCAAACTCAACATCTTTCTCAGACTTGTTGCTTGATGTTGTAGTGACTGTGGGATTAAGACTGTGCTGCTGGGGATTCAAAGGCTTGCTTCTTTTAACAATGCAATCTGTGTTGACAAATTTTGCTTATCATGTAAGTGTCCCTTGCTCTAGGGAGCTACACAGACACTATGCAGAAAAGCTATGCAGATCAGCAGCTGACCTCCCTGCTCAAGAAAACTGGAGGTGTTTCCATTTAAGCAGGGGAAAGCCAAGAAGGAGACATGGGCACTCTGACCCAGGTTGGAGCGAGGCCAGAGCTAAAGACAGGTAGTTCCCAGAGGATCAGTGTACCTTGTGACAGGGTCACACCTGGATTACACTGCTGCCTCAGCTGGACATGAGCAGGCCCAGGCCAGCCCTCTTATGCAAGAGATGGCTTCCAGAGTGGATTAATGCTCAGCCTTTCCACCTTCCTTAATTCTGTTGTGCACAGGCTGTTGCAGAGTTCTCTCTGACATGGTATGAAGCATGACTAGCATCACCACCTGTTCACCCCTTTGATACCAAAACACTGACACCTTCACCCTGCCCCAATGCCAGGCTTCATGTGACAGAGACCCTTGCTTTTACTGAAGTGGTCAAAGAGGTTGTTCCACAAACACACTAGGTTACATCGCCCAGCTCAGTGTAGCAAAAGTGAAACAGCTCTCCCCAACAGGGATATCAGTGGTTGAATTCACGTGTCACAGCTGACAGCTACTTAAAAGCACTCCCTGCCCTATGTATTTATTCATCAATAAATTCTGGGTATTTAGCAAGTGCCCAGCACGGTGGGCTGGACCAGGAGCTCAGAAGATGGGCACTGCTCCTCACTCAGCTCTGCTGTTGCCTGCAGTTACCAAACCTCAATGGTGTCTCCTACATGGGATGGGGGTTTCAGCCAGCCTCACGGGAAGCTCCACAGCCTGAAACATAACATAAGCCTTGGATGAAACCTGAAGTATTTTTCCAGTGTTATCTGCATCTACTCCTACTCACTGTGTCCCTCTGCTTAGCACAGGGAGACAAAGGATCAAAGCAAGTCCTTGAAGAGTCACATACACACGCCTTTCCCTCTCAACACCTATGTACAATTAGGTTTAATCACTACAGATAGAGTTCACTTGAAGTTTTGAATCCACTGGCCTTGTGCTGGTTTATCCAGTTCAGAGCTTTGGCACTCTCAGATGAGACTGAGGAGGGGGAGAGACAAAGTCACTCTGTATTTCAAGCACCTAATTTTACATCTATGCAGAGCAGCTAAATTTAGGACCAAAAGGTCCTTCTACACATCAATGGAGAGACGCATACTCCAGCAGGGTGCTCACAGTCCTGATTTTATGTTTGAATTCAGACTCCTCAGCTAACAGTTGAACAGTCCTTCCAAAACATGGTAAGCAAGGGAGTCAAACTCTGACTGAAACAGCATGTATGACATCAGGCTGCAGTAGGTCTCACTGAGTTTTGGAATAATGGTAGAGAGGCACATTACAAAACCAGCATATTATCTGCATCTTCCAAGGGAACAATTACTGTGACAGCAGCACATTTACAAGACTCTGAAACAAACCTCAGTATCTCAGAGCTGCCATGAGATGTGCTGAAGAAAAACCCAAACCCCATGACTTGGGGCTCCAGACACATACTTGTGCAGCTGATGGTTTCAATAAGAGACCTCTGTTCATCTGCAATGACACAGTATAACCCAACCAAGTAGGCGACTTGTCCCTGGGCTGGAACAGCAAGTACTCATTTCTCTGGACAGTTTATAGGGAAGGGGAAAAATAGCAACCACAGCATAATTCCTGACTGCAGAGCTCTTTCAGCTAGAAGAAGCTGTACTTCTCTGGCCATGTACAACAGCAGCTATTCCAGCTATATAAGCACCTGGATGTCACTGTCATGAAACTAAATGTGCAGACTTGGCTGTATAGAAAACCAATTCTGCTGGATAGCTAGCACAGCATTATGTGCCAAAAAAACTTCTTCCAGGTAAACTTTCTACCTTTCCCACTGCTTCTTATAGTCACTTGTTGACGGATGTGAAAATTATGTTGTTCCACACTTGGAGAACTATAACTCTCCTCCAGTTCTTAATTTTACCCTGTACAGTCATGAAATCAATAGTAACACAAATCCCTTCTAAATGCCATCCAGCACATAGAGGAGAATGCACGCTGAAAATAATGCTCTAGAAACAAGATTTTTCATGTGCCACTTGGAGGAAAGGAAACCAAAGGAGTAGCTGCTTTGTGATACAGTCACTGAAATCCTCAAGACACACAACTATTCAGACTTGTGCTATCCCAGAAGGATGCAATGGTTTGTAAAACCTGCAGACTGTGTATTTTACTGTACTGTCTCATGCACAATGAGAATGAAGTATAATCTACTAAGGTTTTAAATTAAACATCCTGTATCTATCATGCCATGGGACAGAAACCAGTCAAACCAGTTCAAAAGTCACAGTTCTCTTCTATGTAAAAGAGCCTTGTATACCTATCAGTTACAGCATAGCAGGAAAATTGACCTAAAGCCAACCTCTAAAAGGGAGTTGTGACTGTGTTAAAAAGTGCTTGAAGTTTCTTGTAATTATGCACACCTATTCTACCTGCAGACAATAAGAACTTACTCCCCCAGTGTAAGTCAGCACTCCAGTTCCTATTCCTGTGCCACCTTCTTCACTTTCGACCCAGGCTATTGATAAATGCCCATGCACTACGAAAACCCCCTAAGGATACCTGCATATAATGCATTTACAAACAATGGTGTCCTGGTCAGCACAGATGAAATTACCTTACAGCAGCTGAGAAAACCTTCCAAAAGGGACAAACTGTCCTAATGTAATAGGAGGCTGTGGGAACAAACAAGGCGAGAACAAAACAAGACAATTATACAAAAGCAACTTCCCAACAAAGGTCTGGGAGGCAATTACAGGATACTGGTGTGCTTCCTGGCCCCAAGGTGAAGGACCATTGCTGTTCATCAGCAACAGGGAAAAAGGAAAAGAGAAAAAGCACAAGCAAGCATGGAGAATTTAAAATCCATTCCTGGAGAGCCCAAACTGCCCACAGGGTCAGGCTTGGAGCATTCAGCTTCAGAATTTTAGGCAGGTATTTGTATTGAGCTCCATGCCCAAAATCCTATTTTAATCACTGGAAATTTTGTAGATCTGGCCAGGGGAGTCCTGTTGAGCTCCCTAAACACAAGCACCTAGCACAGCTTGAGATGCCTCAGGCACACTGCCCTGTTCCCAGTTCCTGCTTCAGATGGACAAGTGCCTCCTGCAGTTCCCATCACACCTTCCAGGACTAGACCATGCAAACCTCCCAGTGCCAGAAGCTATCTCAAGTGTCACAAAAAAGTTATTTGTCTTCTGTGTCCCATGCTGGGAGGGCTAGGTTAGCAGGCAGGAGGCCGTCTCTGAACTGGGGACTGGTCTGTGGCATACGAGACAGAAGACCCTGAGTGAAGTTGTGCAGATGTCTGAAACACTACTGGAATGCTCAGCTTTGCAACATAAACAAAGGTCAGCTTATCACCGTTCAGGGGCAGGACCCCTGCACTGCAAGGCAAGCTTTGGAGAGCCAAATCCCCACCTGCTCCTCACAGCAGCAGACATCAGCCTAAACTTCTGCATCCCATGTACGCAAGTTGATTACACAGGATACAAGACCTATGCTCAGATTTTTTTTTCCCCTATCATGGTGGTTTTTTAACTAAAAATGCCAGGCACAGAAAGTTTCCAAACCTTCAAAGCTAATTTAAGTAACTTTTTGTTTCAAGAAGTGAAAAGAACACTAATGTCTTTTTAACACAAATCTATTAGACAATTTCTTTAACAAGTGGAAAACCAAGAAACCAAATCTTCTCCTTCCTCCCCACAACTTTGATTTGCTTAAACTGGTTATCCTTGCTTCTGTGAGAATCTGCAAGAGAACCCTGAGAATCTGCAAAAGAACCCTGAGAATCTGCAATAGCTCCTGCACCAGTGAAGGACATGTCTGAGCTCTCCCAATATACCTTTTCTAGAGACTACTAAGGTCCCTTCATCTCCTGCTGCCTCCAACACATCCATGTCAGAGGCTGTGGGAGTGCAGGCTGCTGCATCAGCCACAGCTTCTTGCAGAAGGAACAATACTCCTCCCCTCTGCCATAACGAAAAATATGTTAGGAAGGACTTGAAGGCTGCAATCCCAAACTGGATCTTACATAAAATGAGCAGCTGAAGACAGCACAGTGAACCATTACCAGTTGCTCTATTAAAACACAGGTAGATCTCCTACTTCCAGAGTTTCCCATTGTACAGATCATCAGCCATACTTACACGGACATCAGCAAAAAATCTTGGTGAACATTTCATTCTTTCTTCAGGGCCAGAAAGACAGGTCCAGGCAGAATTTGCCCAGACTGTTACTGATGTTTCTGTCTTGGCTGGGTTAAGCCAGAAACTGGCCAGACAGGGGAGTCGATAGTAGCTCTCCCTTCCTCATCAAGGTGGTGATGAAAGCTCCAAATAAGGCTTCCAAAATAAATCCTACTGTGACATTTTTAGGGCGTAGGCACACCCCAAAACCACAGAAACCAACAAGAGGGCTTTTGTTCTCTTGACTGAAGTCGAAGCATTTCAGAGCACTCCACTAAAGACCAACCAGAAAGGCTACCTATTTCCTTCCTTCCCAGGCTCTCAGAAACACTAGCAATGGTATTTTTCTTCAACCATAAATCAGGCTGTCTACTAACATACTGCAGCATGGTATGTAGAATTTCATTTGTACAGGCAGTCAAAAAAAAAAAAGAAAAGAAAAAATACTGTATACCATACCTCATTCACTTCTATTAAAAAACAGGCATTTTACTTTATTGCAATAATTCCAAGGGGGATAAAAAGACAATTTTAGATTAAAAAAAATAAAAACCAAAAAACCTGTATACACATATACACACAAAAAAAACCCCACATTCAAAACCCCATTCACAAAGTCCAGTCATCACCAGAAAAGGACAAGTCTCAGATTTTAATTCCTTTATAAGCTTGAATTCTGTGATCAAATTAAACATATGAGCAATTAACTTTTGCGCAAGTATCATATAAGCTTTACTGCATATACAATTAGGAAGCCTGGACAGCTTCCTACAGAACAGCCATTCCCACAGGGGCTTTTAATTTCTTTTCAATACAAGTACTTCTTGTGATGAACAAAAAACAATACACAAACTCCTCACAACAGCCTGAGGATCACAGCACAGGCTGAGGCACAGGGGAAGGAACAGAGCAATTTTTTTAATCTTTATTTAGAAATTTAGAAAACTTACTATACTCATACATTTCTTTGATTTTCCCATAAAGTGTGGTTGCTGCAATAACAGTCCCAGGTATGTAAGCAAGCTGCTTGCTCTATGTTCTGTCCTTTATAGGCAGAAAACACATTCCAAGTTTAAACTTGCTCAATGAACTCTATCACCTGGGCCTAAATTTTTTCCTGTGTAAAGCAAGACATCATCTAAATGTTTCTACTGTTTTCAAATACACGGGCAAGATTTGCTGGTTGTGTCTTCCTGATATTGCCTTGAACCAGCAACATTAAATCAAATGTCTCTTGCTTAAGGGAAGGAATAAGCATTATTTTCAAAATTGATCCAGCATAAGTACTGCATGTAAATTTAGACTTAGTTATTTGGGGTAACTTTCTTAAACACCAAACTCTTAAGACTGCTTCTGGTAACAGGAAAAAAAACATCTTCATTTTATTGGAGCTACTGAGTGAGAGATGTCCCCTCTTCAGTGCCTGTAATGAAACTCTCTGTGCCGGTTTTGGCTGGGATAGAACTTGTTTTTTTCATATTGGTTAGTACAGGACTGTGTTTTGAGCTCGTGCTGAACACAGGCTGACAATACAGCTATAAAGTTTTAACAATCTCATTTCTGTTATTGCTGAGCAGGGCTTAAACACAGAGCCAAGGCCTTTTCTGCTTCTTGTACTGCCACAGTGGCAGGGGCCTGGGGCTATATGGGAGGGGACACAGCCAGGACAGGGGACCCAAACTGACCAAAGAGCTATTCCACAACATGACATCAGGCTCAGTAAATGAAGTGGGGAGAAGGAGGAAAAGGGAAATGTTTGGAAGGATGGCATTTGTCTTCCCAAGTCACCGTCACACCTGATGGGGCCCTGCTCTCCTGAGGATGGCTGCCCATGGGAAGCAGTGAATTAATTCCCTGTTTAGCTTTGCTTGTGTGCACAGCTTTTGCTTTCCCTATTAAACTGTCTTCATTCCAAGGCATTCCAGCTTCATTCCAGCTTTTACCCTTCAGCTTCTCTTCTCTCCCTGATGTCACTTGGTGGTTAGTTGCTGGATGGGGTCAAACCATGACACCCTACCTTGTGTGTGCTGAATCCAAAGCACAGATAATATTACTGCCCTTGGAGAGGCAGCCTTAAATTATGGGAACTTGTTCCTGACAACCACTGACAACAGAAAAGAAAGGAAAGGAAAGTTCAGGCATATGCTTCTAAGATTATAGGTTGTGGAAACACTGAAGCCAAAGCTGAGGAATTTTTTTTTCCTTCAGAAATAATTAAATCACATTAGAAAAAAGAATAGAGCAGAGGTAGCATACAAACCTATCTTTTATATCAGACACTAATGGAAAAAGATACAAAACCAAATAAGTTTAGGAAAACATTAACCTTAATTATACTGTGAAAATCCATAGCTGGCAAAACAACCATCCACATCTAATACCTACTTATTATGTGCCTTAAGTAAAACTGAGTACCTAACTCAAGAGAACCCCTGCTTAAAAATTAAACATAAATAAACAGAAGTACAGTAAACCTCCACATTTTAAAGGCAGTGCTCTTAGGAACAGTCATGAAACAACAGTTGTACTACAGCATCTCATTTAAGATTATGTTTAGAAAGAGATGCCATTAGAGGAAGAAATTTATTAGAAGAGAATGCAGCAATTCCTGCCAAGCTGTTTGATAGAAACCAGGCACCTATATAACCTAATCTGAACAACTTCCCATTACCAATACCACTTCCTAAAAGGAAGGCATTAAGGTTGAAGGGCTCTCACAGCAGCTACCACAATTCACTACACAAAGCAAAGCAATCTAGCAGAATTCCTTTTCTAAAAAGTAAAATGGTCATCCTGAGATGTCTTTCCAAATCAGAATTATTTAATGCTTCTTAACAGAGAAGGACTTGTAGCATACTATAGAATTTGCAAGTAATTTAGTTGTTTACATTTTACAGACACTCAAATGGGACTTGTTATCCAGCCCTCCTCCTTCTACCTTAGCTCTTGGTCATGCTGAAGGCAACAGTGCTGTCACTTATGGTTTAGATAAAGAGACCTCAGTGCTCACTCAGTGCTGTGGCGAGAAATACTCTTGACACAGCGTGGATCTGTATTTTTATCTCTTTGCAATCTCACTGAAGACTACAGCTTTCTTTTACACAGCTGAAGTATCAAGTTCTAGCAAGGAGGCTGTAACACTGAGCTCTCAGTACTCACCTCTCTTGAAACTCAGATTACCAGGGAAAAAATGCTCCCCTCTTATTAGCCTTTTACAATGAAATAGCTATTCATAGATTCCTGAAATACCTGCAATTCTTTTCATTCATTAGGAAGAAACTCATATAAAGCTTAATGGATTGCAGAAACATTATACACTAACAAAGGCAAGATGCTTCAAGAAACAGGAGGAATGCTCATTCAGCATTGCACAACACCAAAAAATTATAGAAAGAAGCAATGTTAAAAAAGGTATATTTTATAAAAAGTTCCCACAAAATATATGTGGGGGAAATACAAACAGAAAACTGATTTATAAGTGATTTATGTATACACTTTCTAAAACTGAGTAGTTTGAATTATTGGAAGAGAATTAAAAATAGTAGACAGTGGTAAAATATTGTTGTCTCCATATGAACCATAATAAACCATAATAAACCATAAATTATACCTTCCTTGTGAAGTTCTTTTAAAGGCCAGTAAAAGCAGAGTGAGGTGACATGCTAACAGAAATCCCACACTACAGATTACACTGTGCTCTCAAACTCACACAACACTTTTTTTTTGAGATGTATTCCCATGGCATAATTGAGAGGAGAGAGGTCCAAAGCTGAAGCTTCACCTGGAAAAGGCGAGGTGGAAAAACTTCCTCTGCCTATTTTGCTTTTCTCAGCATTATTCCAGCAGGTGTCACAAACTTTGAAGGACAAATAGAGGTCATATCATCAGTGGGCACTAGCTAAGTCTCCACACCAATACAATTTGGAAACCTGCTTACCCAAGAGTCACACCAGAAGCATGGCTACTGGAATTCCTCAATAAAGCAGATTTGCCAAAACCAAAAATCATTTTGCCACGCAGCCTACAGCAGTTACTCCCACCTCACAGATACCAACCTCCCTATATTGCTGGTGAAGCAGCCTCAGGAGCAGCCCAGCCCTCCACTGCCAAGGACAGACCCACCCACAGGAGCAGCAGGCATGGCAGTGAGGAAAACAGAGAGACAAGAAGGAAGGAAAAGGATATACTAGGGCAGGTGAAATAAAGGGGTAATTCACCAGTATAGCTTCTCTTCAATAGAGTACCTCAAATTTTACAGTAGCAAAAGCAACCCAGTAGCAAAGATGAATGATAAAAAGGTTGAGCGACTGCAAAAACAAAATATGATGAATCAGTGACTGCAGAAAGGCAGCATTTCATCGCTAATACACCCCAAGAGGATAAATCATGGTGAAAGTCCTATTACATGAAAATTCAGCCACCTGGGAATTCAAACAGTTAGCAGCCAGATCTTTTTTTAATCACATTCATCTGTCATCAGGCCTAACAGCAGAGAGGGAAGGATTTGACAAAGCCAAATCCTCTGAAACTAAGCAGAACTGACTGCTTCAGTTCAGAACTGAGGCTTCAGAGGTACAACCTTACTGCAATCACTATGTGTGTGTATGTATGTGCCTACAAATCCTGCCAGCTCCCCAGGCCAGGGGCAAAACATCCAGCTCCAGAGGAACATGTGTGTGAGCACAGCTTCAGGCAAACCCTTGACTTCAATAAACCAGAACTCATCTGTGCCTGATCTACATGGGACAAGGCACCAAAGCTCCTCTGGTAGGAAACAGTAGAACCAGAAACATGAACAACTTACAGGGACAGTGAGTATATAAAAGCAGAATTAGGGTCTCAGTTGCTGTGTCATATGTGACACAGATTTGGAGGACCCACTCTGCAATGCTGCTGAGGTTCACATGCACCAGTACCTACAGCTGGTGTGAGCTGGCCAGCTCAGTGCCAGACCAAAGTCTTCAGCTGTAGATTCCCAGATGCCACAGAGAGACTCCAGCCCTCGCAAAAATGCACTGATCCTGCCCTGAAGAGTATTCTTAAGCAAGAGCAAGGCAGTGGCCACCCAAAAGCCTGGGCTTCAGCCAGGCCTGTGCAGCAGTACCAGAGACAGGGGAGACCCCATGGGTTTATGACCCCCTACGCTGCTCAGTAATTTGAGTTTGGGGCAGGAGTGAGGATCTGCAAAGAGAGAACAGCAGAGAATTGCCAGTTACCAAGTAAGAAAAGCATTACTTCTTTACAAATACTTAGCTAGAAGAGCTTGGAATGGAAAGCATTACTTAACTGAAATGGGAATATGACACATGTTTTAATTCAGTCACACATAGGAATGGCGAGTTGACAGAGTTACACAGGCAATCACAACCACTGGTTTGCTTCATGTGAAGCACAGAAGAAACATCCTTTCTTCCAATGAAGATCTGTTAAGACTCACAAACTTCTGTAATTTTGATTTCCCCTTCAAGAGCTGACCAAAGTAAATGAGCCACTTGTACAGCACTTTCTTCTGGAGTTACTCATCTTTTCCACTGAGATAATTCCATGTTTGTCTGCAGCGATCTGCATCCCCCATCTCAGTTGCATTCTTAACTTTTATTGCCAAACACAGCACATAAACCGCCTTCAGTATACAAAATTTACTTTTGATAGGAAGCAACAGTTCCTAGGACAAACTTGCAAGCAGCCAGCTGCCTGTTCTCTGCATTTTTCAGCTCCTCCTGCTCAGCCTGCTCCTCTCAACGCAACACTTTGTGACTTCGCCTTACTTCCATCTTTTCACTGACACAACACTGAATAAAGCAACTAGCGCAGTGTTAGTCTAAGTGTTCACACCATTCCATATTTATACTGAATTTTGTATCATTTTCTCTTCCCTCCAGAACACTAAAATTGCTTGTATTATTTTTCAAGTTCATAAATAAACTAGGCAGCAGACAACAGCACGCTCTGGCCTGTCTTAGATCAATCCAAAACTGTGAAAACACTTTGTGGAGAAATAGAGCCAACAAAACCTCCAAGGAACATATCTGGTCAGTTTTCGCCCTGTACCTTGCTATCGCTTATGGATTTTGCACCTGCGACTCTGAACTTGGACCTTTATCAGATGCCTGCACGCATGTCTCACTTTATGCACAACAAGGAGTCCCACCAGGGACTCCATCTGGGCTTGCTCAATGGGCTTAACTTAGAGCATGTGCTTAAGTCATGGATTGCATCTGATTTTCTTAAATTTTTCATTCATGCTGAAATAAACCACTCTGAAAATACAAGTTCTCTCTTTTTTTTTTTTTTTTTTTTTTATTTACAACTCCAGAATACTTTAGGACACCATACAAGTAAGTGCTTGCACTTTAAGCCCCTAAGATCTTTTTATTTAGCATCATCAACACTTGATCAGTCCTAAAAATGAGATACATGCAAGAGAAATGAAAGAATAACATCTGGGATCCACCTAACCTGAACATCATCACCAGCCTCTCCAGACAGTACCTACTGCATACATCCAACATGAGGCCCAGCAGGAGCCCACCTATCACAACATGAATGCCATCACAGTTACACAAAGTTTTATTTAAAGGTCAACAATCATCAGAAGCTGAAGAGATACAAGTGAGGTGATGGATCAACCATATTTAGTGTTACGCAACCAAGAGACTTTTTTCCAGTAGTATCTAGTCATAAGCAGAGACTGGGATTTTCCTAAATCCCAGCAAAATAAAGAACATCATCCAGCAGAACAAAGCTTGTGCGCTAACAGATGTAGAGTCCTGCACAAGGAATCACTGTCATTTCAGCTTCTCTCCCTTGATGACTGAAATCCTCAAGCATCTTTATCTTGGCTTCTGTTACTGATGCCCCATGGCCAAGCCACAGCCCATGGGCCCACAGGCAGCACTTATCCCACATGGCCATCACATGCCAATGGCAGGGCCCAGACCCCCTGGAGCGGAATGAGGAAGAGTTCAGGGACCATGGGGCACTGGGGGGCTCCCAGCCACATGCCCAGCTCACCTGCTCCCCTGCAGGAACACAGCTGGCAGCAGAACCATGAGCCTCCAAGCCACCCCAGCCCTCCTCTGCCTCTGCAGAGGTGACAGGGGGGCTTGGGGTATGATCCCCAGGGGAAGCTGGTGGCAGGGCTCAGGCAAGAGAGCTGTCCACCCCACCCCACTGTGGGCACTAAGGATGTACTTGGGAAATTAGGATGGTCACAATTCTCTGAATGCCCCTTTTGCCAGTTCAAGCATCAACTTAATTTGGGGGTTAATTTCATTAAGCTGTAACCATGAAACAGTCAATACTTGTTTGCATCTATCAAAGTTATCAGTGGGTATCAAGCATGACCAAAGCACCTTCCTTTCACATATATATGAAGTTCTGCTAAATCTACATCCTGTGTGCACACAGAGATGTAGCTACAGAAAATGGCTTGGAAGAAAAGTGAAGAGAGCTGTGAGCATGTAAGGAACTTTTTTTTAAGAATCACTTTGGTGAAGTCTATTTAAAATAAATCTCTTTTGAAAGGCGTTGTAATGAAGATCTGCGTGCTTGTCACCATGCACTTTTACAGGACATACTTCAAAGCATTTCCTTTCTTTGCTGAGACGCCACCTAAACTTCTATCTTTTTCTGTCACGCCATATTTATTTTTGTTGCTCAATGTTTATTCCTCTATAAATCAAAGTAGTAAAGAAATAGATGTGCATGTATTTATTATCAAAACAAGTAACAGGTCAGCTATCTTTGTCATGATTTCACTCTAAGGAAAAACAACACCGTTCCATACGCTGCTTCCTACCTGAGGTTATTCCATCCTTCAGCATCTCTAAGAAAAAAAAGCTCTAGTTTTTTTTTCTTTTTCCCCTCTAGAATAAGATTTCCAATTCCTACAACACAAACTTCACTGAAGTCAATGGCATTTGCTCAGGCACAACCAACAGTAAAAGCAATACTAAGTATCCCAATGGAAATTAGTAAACGCTCCAGTAAATTTTGCTCAGAAGCAGACAAGGTGAAAGATGCTATTAACATGAGCTACTTTATGCTGCACTGCTCTAATATTCAACACTGAGCACCATCCCAATTCTTCAGTAATTAGACTGATACTGATGTGGTGGAGGGGGAGAAACAAATACTGGTTTGTGGGAAAAAGGGAAGGAAAGAAAAAAGTCATCACATAGCAGTGTATATATATATATAGCTTACAAAACTGCTTTTTCCTATACAGATTCAGAACATAATCATGTTTTACAAAGCCCGAACCAATACATTTTCATCCAGAGGATACCAGAAAGTTGAGTTTATTTATTTCTACAACTCTTCGCTCTGCATTCAACCAAGACGTCATCAGGTTAGGTTTCCATAACTTAACTGTCTGCAAGGCCTATAATTCCCCAAAAGCAGAGTCCCTGACTGCCCAGGTGACCATGCCAGGCTGCCCATTTCATCCTTAGGGCACCTTTCTCACTATGCACAAGACAGAAGAGTCTGGGAACAGGCACCCAACCACAGGTACCACAGCCCCAGTGCTGCTGTGCACCCACAGCATGCTCAAGAAGGAGCCACTGAGTTTGCTGCATTGCATGAATGCCTGCAAGCTACCAGATGAATTATGCATTTCGGATAGCACCGGTTTCTATTTTTGTGGTGCTGAGATGGCCATGTGCAGCTGAAGGTCTGGACTCTATTTTTTTTCTGAGCAGAAGACTTAAAATACTTCAAGTTTGCTGCCTGAGGGTGGGAAAGCAGCTTATGCTATAAAACAAGAACCTTCTCACATTGTTATGAGAGGTTCTAATTTAATGTAACTGGGGTACAATTTTAAGCGGGTGGTTTGGTTTAAATATTAACTCTGGTGGTACATAAGGCTTTATTCAAAGGGCAAGTTCAGCTGCAAAGTGACATTCACAGTTTACAAACCAAGTGTAACACAGCAGAGAACTGCCTTGTAATTAGATGTGGTTATTGAGTAAGAAATTATATAGATTTATTAGAAGGTTGATTGGTATAATAATATGTTTTATATTTAGAATTAGGCCCTTGAAAGTTACTTTTAATCCTCAAAGTTTCATATGCTGTGGTTTCTTTAAAAAAAATAAAACCTCACACAGAACACACTGACTGAAAAGGAAATTAATAAAATAAGAAGCATTGACTTTTTAATATGGTAAAAGTATATAACTGAATTCATCTCCATAATCCAGGCAGACCATGCTGATGCGTGGAAATCTCTGAACTGCTGGGCAACAGGAACTGTACATTTGAAAAAGTAAAGTCTCTACCTTGTTTTGACTCCTCAAGGCAAGTCTGCAACAAACTGCCACTTAATGCATAAGCAAAATACCACTTACCAATCATTTCTTTTCAAAAGATCCAGCAACACATCCCAAGCTGTTTTTTGATGCTAGATTGCTTGGCCTTTACTGATTATGGTAAAATCAGTTCAAATTTTAGGGCTGCTTCGTTTGTACCAAGTCTGTTGTTTTTTTAAGAAACAAGCCAATACAATTCTGGGCAATTCCTTTTGGTTCCCCTTTGTTCTGCCTTATAAATGGAGTTTTGCCTTTGTCATCAAACAACCATAATGCATACATATGAATTATTGTTTTCCTGCCCTGAAGAAAATCCTGCCTGCTCCAGCCTGAACCCTACATGCATTCACACATTCCGGATGTTCTGGAAAATGGTATCTGTAGAACACCCAGACATCCTCTAACACTAAAGCTGAACAGCAATCCCAAATAGACTAATGCTTCACTTCAGTACTGCTTTCCTACTTCCCTCTCCACAAAGACTCTCTGGTCCTAAAAAGACACCTATCAATTCTGGATGCTTAAGCTTCAGAGGTGGATCTACTGACATTCAAAAACAGATTTAAAAAAAAAAAAAGGTGTTCAGAAACTCAGCTGTGTGACATGCATAACAGTCACCTAAATTCATCAGTAAAAACCAAAGCATTGCTTGAGTAGATGATCCATTTCAATCCTCCCTGAGAAACAAACAAATTAATATCTCTAAAAGGATTTGTCTGGGAGAACTAGCCCCTTTCTGAGTGCTGGAAGTGCCAGATACCCACATCTCCATCTGGACCCACTGACAAGCACTGAAAAGGGACATTCCAAAGCAAGCAAAAAGCAGCAGGTGGGGAAATACATTGCCTCATGGAGATCTGGGCAGGGAGGGCAGGAAGAGAGATGCCTTCCCAGCTGAAGCTGCCTCCTGGAGAACCTCATTCATCAGGTATGAGTGACTGATATTTAGCAGCTAATAAATACTTATTAGATAAGAGCTAAGTAAGTTTTAATATCTCATTTAAAATATTAGCTAATTTTCACCATGTAAGTAAGAATTTATAACCATATGCACTGTAACACATGGACTTCAACTTGGTTAATTCATATGTTGAAAGCCCTGAATAACATAGATTTTCAAAGATAAAACTGATGAGATACAGGTAGTGTACTTCCTGCATGAGCATAACAAAGTAATAACTGATTTGCTGATGCTGAAGAAAGAGCTAGAAGTTCCTTAGATTATGCTTAAGTATTGCCATGACAGCCTATCAGTTCAGATGTTAAATACCACAATGGGTACTTGTGGTTTTTTTCCACCCAAGCAGTCAGCTCCAACTTGCCAGTCTGTCCCACTTCATCTCCTAGTGAAGGTGGTCCTCTGTTTTCACAAGAGCTACACAAGAACATCCCCACTTCCCTGGGTCATCCTCTGGAGTCCCACAAACAATTCCACCATCACCATCTCTCTCATCTCTCACATAACTTGCAACACCATCGTGATTCCCTGATGAAGGAAGGGTTTGGAGGAGGTGAGCAGCTCAGGGACTGGTGAGAAGTCAGCTCTTTCACCTTCTGGCACATGTAGTGGGAATGACAATGCCATGTACCCACTCACTTTCCATCAGGGCTTCTTCACTTGGCTCCAGGACAGAGCAGAGTGAGGAAATGACTGCAGTCACATCCTCCATGCAACAAACACAAACAAACAAGCAAACAAAAAAAAAACCACAACAAAAACAAAAGTAGAAGGAATCAAAAGTTACAGGACATGGATTGTCTTCAAGGTTTTCCCTTCTTTTCAGGGAAAGCTGCCTCTCTCCTATCTACTGTTGCAGCCACTTTCAAAACATGCATAATCCTCTGGAATGGCATTAATTAGCAGTTGTGAGCAGTCACAGAACGGTTTTCAGCATGTAAAGTCACACCATGGCTCTTCTTTCCTTGTGTCTCTCCACCTGACTTTCTCAGTGCCCTCTGCACACACAAGAGCTTGGCAGCAGTAACACAGCATTACACCATCTCCTCTACAGAATCTTCAGCAGAGTCTGACACTTTTTATTAGTTGAGGGAAGATCTCTCCACATTGGAAATAGAGACACCCAAAGCAGCTCTGTTAGCAGGAGTCATCTGAGAGGTAAAAGTGAATAGAAGTTGATTACCTTTTTCTCACAGAAGTGCTGAGACACCATCACTGGAGTTCCATGCTACTTCACCCCTAACTTATTCTAATTTTACTAGAAATCCAGTGTATTTACTTACTGTGCATCAATCCAGCCATAATCATCGAATTAAAAAGTAATTTGAAATTAATGAAATATGGAGAAAATATACTTGGATTTGATATCTGTGGTATTTCCAAGACTGCCTGGAACTGCAATCACAGTGAGGAGGGTATGACATAGTAACTACATATTTACTTGTTTGACCATGCCGCTGCCAAGAGACACACTGTCCTTTTGGAAAATGTCATCCATTTCACAACTTTCCCAAAAATACCCTTACTTATGCTTTTTTGAACACCCTAGCATACAAACACAAGCATCAAAAATACAAGAAAACTAAGAGTCACATACTGCCAAGTTTCTTAATCACAGGCTTCTTCTCCCAGCATTAGAAAAAAATTAATCCTGCTCTGCTTGGCATGCCAGTGTATTATCTTAAATAAGTAGAAGGGCTGAAAGAAAGTCTCCCTTCATTTCCCAAACCCCAAGAGAAAACGGAGGAGTTATTTCCAGAGCATGTACTCAATGACCAGTGAAGCCTATTCATTTTGGTCAGTCAGGATCCTGCACCACACCTAAGGAACACATTTGCCTTCTTCTGTTGCATCTTACATTGCTTGGAGAGGATTAAAAATAATGGTGGAAAAGGAAAAAAAAAAAAACCAGCCTTAAAAACCTTATTAAAACAACTCTAATTTGCTTGGTTTGTTCCTCCTCCACTGGAAGATGTCTCCTCATGCAGTAAGTCAGCCTTACAGTTTCAGATTCTGCTTGGATTTTAAAGCAAAAAAATCTCAATAATTTGGACAATAGGGACATATGGGGGTCTCTGCTGCACAAGCAGGGACTTGGTACACCCCAGCCATCTTCCTGCAAAGGTTAAATAGCTCCCCAGGAAAGCCTGGATGCATCTTCCAGTCTTCTGCTGATGGGGAATTTGCTGTTGGGGTGCCTTGTGCTCCAGATCTTCTGTAAGCAAAAACTATGAGGCACCAAACTTGTTTGTCAGATCTTCATGCTCTCTCACTACTGAGCAGTTTCTCTACTTCAAAATGACTGTCTTCCAAGAGTCTCTGCAGAGAATAGGCTTTGTTCAAGTTAGGTGTGACTGAGAAAAGATAAAAGGAAAAACTAGGTGCTTTGAAACATCCGAGGAGCTGAAACCCAGAAAACATTAAGTTCATGCTCTGCCAATAACTTTAATCTCATCCCTTTTCTTTGCCCTGACAGGAGTATCAGCACTGCTCAGTGCATACTCTAAACTCTGGGAACATTTCATGTAATTGACCACAAGTGAAGTAACACAGATGTGCTTTTCCCTAAGCTGGAGGCTCTTTGGCCAGGGGAAGGTGGGTTTTCAGTCACATTGGCAGTGCAGAGGACCAGGAGGACTGCATGGAGGGAGCAAGGAAGGAGTCTCCTGCAAACTCTGCAGCTGGAGGCTGCCCAGCTTCCCTCCTGTTACAGCCAGCTACTAAAATATACTCAGTGAAACTCCTAGTGCACTTTTTCAGACCTGTGTGAGTCAAGTTTGACTCAGATGATTTTCTCAGAGTTCTTTACTCCTTCTTCTTGCCTTTCCTAACCTGAGAGAGGATGTGGCAGTTGGATGTTACAGCTAAAGCTATGTTTTCTGTACAGTGCAGCTCACCAATTATAAGATTATTCTTAGCTTTACCCCCTGCAATTTTTAAGTCTCTTACTCCTGCTGTCTCTACAGATTCAGGCTTCCCACTTCAAACCCCCTTCTTCTCATGCAGACCCTTCCTCAGATGCCAGAGAAAGGGTCCCTCTGCCTCAAAGGAAACCTCAGCTTACAGCCCTCTGACTGCTCTCCGAATAAACCTCTGGCAGGCCAAACACCAATTCTTTCTCAAGGGGTAAATATTAAGAAAAGGCTTTTTACCAGATGATTATTCCCAAAACTTTACTCAAAGTCCCACAATAAAGCCCAGGACCAGCATAATCTAATAGTCTTATTTATCCCATTCTTTCACACAAACTTCTTCCCTATACAGGCCTGCCCTTCATTACTGGAAATAAACTGCACCCAAACCTCAGCAAGGTATTTTTGCGTTTTTTTTTTTTCTGTGGCTAAGACACCCACATGAGTTTTTCTTTAAAATAAAACAAACTGATATTATTCAAAGGGAGGTAAAAAAAGAGCTCAGAGAGGACTCTCATAGCCTGCTCCTCAAACAAGGCTTCTCCTGTACAGCACATCAAGGCTATTTCAAGAAGCACCTCCCATTTTTCACCCCTGAGTACGTCAAAGTATGTCAGCTTAGGAAGCCAAAGAAAGAAATGGTTACTTAAGGGCAAGTGCAAATACCTTGAAGGGGTGGGAGGGAGACAGGGTTGGGTTAACAGGTTGCTCACTGCAGGGTATGGAGAGGTGTGCATCCACACAGCAGCTGCTGAGCCACGGATAATCCCAGCCCTCCCTGTGCCAGGCTCAGCATCTCCAGAGGGAGCACAAGCACTCGGGGAGAAACCACTTCCCTCCCTGCACTGCAGGCCTTCAGTATGGTCATTAGCTCACGCACACGTCTGCACTCTGGGGGTAGCAACACTCAACATTTTCCCCTCTGGTATCCATGGAGAGAGATTAGCACTCCTGTATTTCATTAGCCAGGAGTGCTAAGTAATCCACCAACTTGTGGAAAGAGTAAAAACACTGAGGTTAATGTATTTGGTGAGTCTCTGTTGAACGGTTGGGGTATTTTGTTTCAGTACAGCATAAGGAAAGCAGCTGTCACCTTGATTACAGTGCCCTCAGTAATCTGACACTTCAACTAGTCCCAACTTCAGACAGCTCCCCCTCCATCTGAGTGAACACACTTACTGATCACTTAAACAGACAAATGGTCATTTGAACAAAATAAGTTTTGAAGTGAGGCTGTAGATCAGAGGAGGAGCAATTTGCACTCATCATTCCCATCCTTCCACAGTCAGAAGGGAGAACACGGAAGTCTTCCAAGAAAATCCAAGGAACAGAGAAAAATGCCAAGCTGCAACATTTGGCTCCACACACTCACTTTCCAAAAAGCAAAGGGGGTGAGGGATGCAGCGCTCAAATGATCCATGTCTGCTTAAACGCTTGGTTTGCGTGCTCCAGGGCTGTCGAACAGACACAGCTGATGAGTCAAAGATGGAATTAGCATCCCTGATACAGCAACTCTTTTCCAGCCCAAACCAGTCACCTCCAGGCTTCTCCTTTAATTAAGGTCTGGCCAAGACATGTCAGCAGTCCAGCATCCCCTTCCTGCCAACAGCTCTGCCAATACTTTGGTCACTCACAACTCCGCCTCACTCCCTGTTTTCCATTGCTGTGAGCTGGGTGAGCAGAAGGATTCCTGAGAGTGGGCAAAGGCCCAGAGCCAGCCCAGATTTTCATCTACCTTTTCTTCTGCTCTTGGATCTGTACTTGCAACATGAGACTGAAGAGCAGTGCCAATGCTAACAGTTACCTTTTGTGCCTGATAGCACAAAAGCAGCAGGAGGGAAAGAAAAAAATCAGTCTAATGAGGTTGGAAGCAAGAGATTGCAAAGAAAAAGATCAAATAAATAACTTAAGGCATAAATTACAATTAAGTGCACTACAGTTACCATGTACTGTGCAGTATTGTTCAGAAATATCACCAGCACAAGTTAAAACATCCCACACTGAACAAAAAGCAATACTTCTTGGTAGTCTTACACCACCACCGTGCTGATAATAGCATGAGAAATTGTACAAGCGACAGGTCAGACAGAATTTAAAAGCCTTCAGTTTGTGTTGCTCTGTTAGTTTTTATCTTCTCATAGAAACAGTCTACACCAATACAGACAATAACACAGAGCACTGCCCGCCCCTGCAGTACACTATTTTGCCACTGTTGAAAAATAAATTTGTTTTCTCCCCATTTTCTTTTGAAGACAAAAGTCCATTAAGACATGTCTTCCATCTGCTTTGATTTACTCAGAGGAAAGTCAAAGTACTTATGCTTTATGCTTTAACTGATAAATTTACATAGCTACATGGACAATGCCTTATAATTTCATTATTTATTTCCCTTGAAAATAAAGCAAACTTTTATTTATAAGCTGCTTTACATTTTAGAGGTTTTCACTAAAATAGAAGTTCAGCATAATACAAAACCTTTACTCACAGGTACAGAGCCAGCACTGAACTTCAATTAATCACAAAAAATAAAAAATTAATCCAGAAAATAAAAAGAAGTCTTAAGGAAGGGTAACTGACAACTGCAAAACACAGGAGGACGTGTCTCTGATAAACTGAAAGTCTTTTCTGTTAAGCTGAGCACTGTATTTACCACCTGGCCTGCAAGGGCTGCTTTTATTCAAAAGCTCTGCAGTAAAATATATGCACGTGTAGAGGATGAAGACTTTATCACTGAAACCTTCTGCAAGAAATTAGGGGAATGAGAAAGACTCACACACTTCTGCAGCAAAATTAGGTCAGGACGCCTTTGAACGGCTCCATTTGAAGGCTGTGCCAGACTTCAGATCAAATACTTTTTAGTGCATTAGGCCCAACGGCTTAAGAGATGAACTTCTATACTGCTGATAATTATTACTGGTATTATGCATTGCTGCTTCCCTCTCCACCTGTGGATAATTATAAATAGCCTAGATTTTCCAGTCCCTGACATATGCCACTTGGTTTATAGCACTTCCAAAACCTATCCTTTATAACCACAGGTCACACATTCCAACTATGACAACCACGTAACTCCACAGAGATTGCTAAATCATGACTTGCCCCACACATGCTCTTATCTAAATGCTTCCTGAATATAGAGAGATGGCTAAATGGCATTAGCATCACAGTAATTAATGATGTGAAGCTGGAAAGTGCCAAGCTGGTGATTCAAATGCAAACCTGCCTCTGCCCTCCTGCGCCTAGGTACAGCCCTGGACAGTGCAACCACGGAACATCACTGCCAATGGCTCCATCACCTCCTGATGGGGCTGGTGCTCTCCTCCATGCCAGCTCTTGCTCCTGATGGCCTTCAGGGCTATCTGCAAATAAAACACAGTCCAGTAGCCAAGCTGGGAGGGAAAAGGCCACGGAAATGTCCCCATATATATAAAGCAGTTAATCATACACCTCTTCCCTGCTCAGCTTCACTGTTCACACTCTGAGGAATAGGCAGTAGAGCCCACCAGACCCATACTCAGTCATGTTTGTGGAAATTTTAATTTAAAAAATCAATCTATAAATAACCTGCAACAATGCCTAGGCATTAAAACTACTTCATCGCATCATTCAGAATTTTAAGTCTTTGAAAATTCAGACTTTTCCTCAGTTTTTTTAAGCTCTTAAAATTCACAGCTGAATTCACTCTAGCAAGCTTGGTCCTTGGGAGGGTTGTTAAGATACACCAAAACATCCTACTCGAGTTTCCTACTGCTCCTTGTTTTGCTCTCCTGTTAGGTGACACTACTAATTGTACAGCTGCTACAGCTAGCTGCCAGAGACTGCTCTAAGGAGGTTTTCCAATTAGATTAGCTGAATTGAATAATGAGAGAGAGAGAGAGAGATTAGCTTTTTCTGTGCATCTCTAGGAAGCCATAGAGAAATCCCCAAAAACACTCTTGCTAATCCTCCCTTAGGACCCTCCATCTCTGATCACAAATACAGAAATGCCATGTGAGCAACTTTACTATGTGGGAACTGTGCCAGCTCTGACTGTCTGTACAGCAACAACCTTCATGACAAGGGATCCTACCTACTTTTTTTAAGAATGACAGTGTCTGCCAGAAGTTCTCCTCAGTCCTCATCAGTTTCCTCAAGTCAAATACATTTACCCATGTAAACCAGAGGAGGCAAGCCTCAGATGTTCGGTGAAACAACAAGAAATGGCAAAAAAGAATCACAGCAACTCTTACCTGTACATTAGAGAACCACCACATTTCTTTCTCTAAAGGAAGGGGATTTTTTGTCATAACCTAAAGCTCCCAAATTCTTTCAGTGCAGATAGAGAAGGTCAGAGAAAAAACTCAAAAATTAAATACTGACTGGCACATGAAGTCAGTAGCATCATAAAATATTCAGAAACACAGAAGACTTCTTTAACCCACAGACAACATTAATGGTTCTCAAAAAAAGTATAAGAAAATCTACATTACTATTAAGTTTATGTCACCAGGCAGAAGACCAATTCAAGGTGTCCACCAGAAGAGACCAACATCAAAACGCCAAGTCACCAGCTTTTGGTTAAATAGGAGAGAGATGGTCAAGCAACAGTAGTGTACGCACAAAACCCAAACCAGCCAAGGGCAGAATAAGCTGCGAACAAAAACAAAAGCAAATAAAGGTATTTCCCCTTTCCTAATGCCCTACAGTTGTGAAGCACACAAGAAGTGGCATTTCCATGGCAGCAATACTATTAAGAGTACTGTCTCAAACCTTTTTGAATCAAATGCTCTGTGTTACCAGGAGCTCAGAAGTTCCCTCCATCAGGGAGAGCCAATGTCATGGGCACACGACTGCCTCTCCACCACAGCAGAAAGGCTGTTTATTACTGAGCCTGAGCCCCACTGAAGGCAGAGACCCCCCTTGCAGACACAGCCTGGCTCCTCAACAGAGCATGGCTGGCTGGGCTAAACAGCACCAGAGAAAAACACCTGCAATAGGCAGTATGACTGGAGACAACAAGCCAACTCAGCTTCAAGGCCCTGGCTCCCCTGGCACCTGCAGACTTAAAAGAGGTTAAGTCTGTTTTTACCAGGTGGCCAGGGAACCTTCTTTCCTCTCCCTCAAACACTGCACAGTGACCATCAAGCAATATTGAGATGTCAAAACATTATCCAAACACGAATCATGAGTCTTCATTAAGGCTGTGAAATAATATATCTCTTCACAGTCAGTTATCAGACTTGTTCCTTCTTCCAACACCTTCATAGCATTCCTCTCCTCCGCAAACCCACTGATGCTCTGTGCTGCAGGAAGGGCCACAGCTCCTACCAGAAGAGCAAAAACCATCTCATGGTTTGCCAGAGGGCTTGATCACTGCCAAACTCTCAGGAAATTCCTGGAGACATCTGTCATGCTTCCATGCCGCAGACAGACATGTCCACTGAAATATTTTGGTCAAAAGCCATAAAAAGGCAAATTCAATTGCAACACAGACAATTTCTGCTGAGCCAGGAGTCCATTCAGGTCACAGCAGCTCTGGTGGGACCTCTCAGCCTGGTCAGGTCAGGTACAGACCTATGCTAACCGCTATTCCTGGTTTTTCTTCTTAGACCCAAATTTTTCCAATTCATTCACATTTTGCAGCGATGACCATGCCTGTCCTCTTACCAGGGCTTTGAGGGCAGAGAAAAGGCTGTGCTGGAGAATCAAACCAAAAGCACCAATGGGAGTTACTGAGGATCAAATCATACACATGGGGGAAAATTTATGAAACTGTTGTATTAAATTACAAGCGAAGAAACAAGAAAAAAAAAAGAAAAGAACACCTTTTGTTTAAGGCTTTTCTTCCTGGTAAGTAAAGGCAGAGAGGCTGTCCCTTCCACACTAATTCAGGCCAAGAAAATTATTAACACAGTTTTGAGAGAAATTTTGTTCTGTTTATTTAACTGGGAAGCACGTTCTCTGGGGCATTTCTTGTCCTGACACTTGAAAGACACACACATACACAACAGAATAAAAAAAAATAAAATGCATGTAAAATAGAGCTCCATATAGAATAAAGTTCTATATAAAACGCATAAACACACAAAGTGTCAAAGACCTTTCAAGCTAGAACTGCAACAGCTGGAGAGAGGTCAGTGCTGAATGCTCTGTGGAAGACAGTCTCTGTGAACACATAATTTCAAAAGTACCCCAAGAGGTTTCACTTCATGACATCTTAGATATCACATTAAAAAAAAAATCAGCCTTCATGGATGAGAAATAATCAAAGAGCACATGTCTGAAAAATCATAAACAGCTTCACCAAAGACAAGAATTTAGAATATACACATGGCACTTTAATAACTTTTTCTGTCTATCTCCAGGACTAGCCATTTTTGTTGTTATACCATGGAGAAGGAGATTTGTGAGTTGCAGATCCTACATATGCTTAAGCTACCAATTATTCTAAAGCATTAATCCTCTAACTTTGGATGCTGCCTCAGCAGTTCCTGAGAACTTTACACCTTTTCTCAATGACATTTACACAAGCCCGTAACTAACACAACCAAATTCCACACACTCTGCTCACGGATGCTCCTTGCTGGACAAACACTCTCCTTTGTGCTTGCACTGCCACCACCGGCAAGTACCAAGTACCTCTGAGCTCCCAAATGGGAGAAGATTCAGTCCCCAGACAGGACAGAACCTAAAGGTTTTGCAATCTGCCTTCCACAAAAATCATCAGAATCTTGCTTCTCAGCAGCATTCTCTTATGCACATCCTTGCTGTACGAATTATACATTATTATTATTATTATTTAAAGGGCTAAGATGTATCTATTTTTATTTATGCAACGTCACAAATTTATATTTAATGGAAGCTCAGTTTCTGGCTGTCCCAAAGATGGTGTGTTTCCATTACTGTGAACTACCTTCACCTTTCCGCTCTGCTTCCCTTGCAGGCTTTCATTTTGAATTATAAGAACAGCAATGTCACACCTCAGTGCCTACGTGTTAGAACATGGAACCACACTTGAAAAGGATTTGAATGGAAAGGCTTTGTGGATGCTTTCACCTGGTAATCAGTTTAAGTGACCTCCTGATTCTGGAATCTCCAGAGTGAGCACAAATAAACAACCTGGAAAAGGAAGAATCTGTCTCCTGGACATCACTCATCTCCGCAGCCTGCAACACACACCACGTATTCAAACCCATTTCTAGCCTTCCCCTGCAGACCCCAGTCCAAAAAGCAAACAGGACTCAGCTCTTAAAGACAAAAGATATCAAGTGGGTGGGGTTTGGCTGTGCCCTTCAGGTACTGTGTCCAGCCAGCTACTCCTGCAGATACTGAAGAATCCACACAGCTGGAATTAATACAGCTCAGCCCAGAGAATGAGGAAAGCTTGCTTCTACTTGTATAATTAATGGAAAGACATACGAGAAGAGATCCCGTTGAAGGTGGGAGAGGGAAGACCTGGCTAGGTTATTCATTCTTGTGGCAGCAAGTATGATACACTTTTTTTGTTTTCTATTGAAGCATCCTTAGTCTTGAGGCTACACTGGTCATGCACCCAACTGCTCCCTGAGAAGTACTTCATCTCCCAGGCTATATTACTTTAGCAGCACTCTGTCCTACAGCTCTGTGAGAATCAGTCCTCTCAGCCCACATAGACAGTCACACTTCTGAAATACACTTCAAATAACAGGGATGGGTCACCTCACACCAATCTCAAAGGTGACAAGTGACTTCCATTAGTGTGGAAGCACCTCTAGAGAAAATTATGCATTAATCAAATGGGAACAAAAGATGTCTGACAACATAATATTTAAATACAGACAATATATTCTGGTTGTTAATCACAATGCTAGCTTCTGAACATTTTGATTCTGTGCCTGTGTATACCACAGGCTATTTGACCTTCTGTAAGTCCCTTTGTCTCCTTACTATTAATAAAAGTACAATGTATTTATCTTCACCCTCACAACTCAAACACAGCCAAACAGGTTTTTATTTGAACTTCCTCAAATCAATTCACCTTGGGAACAAAACAATTTAGCTTAGAAGGGAGATTTCTGAAGAAGTTGTTTATATATAAACTAAAAATAGTGATTTAAGATGTAGCAGACTAGCTCAGGCTTTAGTTAAACACAGCTTCTATATACTACACTCTAATAGCCTATCTATGGACAAGGCCAATTTCTGCAGATTCATCACCACCCTATTAGTCATTATTTCACTTTAAATGAAACACCTGCTTGAGACATCAACAAAAATAATTTGCTCAGCGCAAATGCACTTGTTGCAAATGGCTGTTAAATGCTGCATATTTTCTCCCACTGCAATCAGTATTCCAGTACTTCTGAGGATTACACATACCCTGTTTTTCTGCCTAAATATCTAGTATGCTTTTGAAAGCATCCCCCAGGGCTGAGCTAATCAAGAAAACAACATACATACAGAGAACTGTCATTAATAGAGGGTCAAACACCAATGCAGTCTGTACTCCAGAGCTTGGAAATTATACTTCAATGCGAGCAGGAGAAATAATGTTCCCAAATCACTGAATAGTGTCATGTAACCTATGAATAAATTACTAGTCCTGAAAAGATTATAGATAGCAATTTATTACCACCTTGTAAGCTTGAAGTGAAGATAACCAAACAACAAGCTGTTCACAGAACAGCCTCCAGTAATTCTCTCATGCTTCCTACAACACCAACTGCAAAGTGACTTGAATGTGGACCAAATCACTTGCTTATGACTTGTGCATCCTCTCTCAAATGCAGCAGCACAGAGGGCATCTTTATCATTCAGATTCAAACAGGGTCTTATATGAGGCTTCAAATAAGCTTGCCAATCTCAAATATAACATTTATGTTAAAAATCATAGTCTGTCAAATCTATTCAGAAGACAAAAGAGCACTTCTCCATAACTAGACAAGAGCTCTTTGTTCAGCCACTGAGCCTTACTAAAGCCTGCAATTCTTTGCCATAAGCAAGATGGTTAAATTGCTCAATGGCAAAAGTCAATTTGGTGAGAAAATGCAATTAATAAATGCCATCCATATGCCTCTGCTTGACATTTTATAAAGACAACTCGACACAAAGAGCAGTGCAAATGGAGAACTCTGCACATGACTGGCTCCTCTGCAGGCTCTTCTCCAAGCTCAGGAAGCCCTGCCAAAATGCCACGTTCCCCACCAAGGACGGCAGGCAGCTCCCCACCACCCACCCCACCCTCCCAGAGGCATTAGATCATGGCTGTGTTTGACATGCAACTTCTCATGCCTTGCACCTCTAATAGTCAAGAAATTAGGGCTTTATCTTGTCATCCTGAGATTACACTCAATTTAGGACTACAGAAATTTAGATCCACCAAATCTCCAAGCAAAATCCAGACTTACTCCACACTCTCCAAAGTCCACCATCTTCATTCCATTAGCTGCAGTAACTGTCTCAAACCTACCACCAAGGTGTTATCTGCCCAAGAACCACAATCCCAGCACCCAACTTCAAACCCTAAGATATTTGTCCTGACTTGTTCCTGAAGATGATGCTCTCATCTACTTCTTTGATAAGGATCTAGGAAAAAATGCAGAGAAAACATCTCTGTACCTCAGGCCTCAATACTAAGTCAGTTCCAATGCAGACCCCAGGGCTAAGATACAAAAAAGAGGAACTTCAGTGTTTGATCTGGGGTCAAGATTCATCTGTTCTTTAATTTTTAAATGATAATCTAACCTGAGAGAGAAACCCATTTCCAGAAAGTGACTCCTGAGAACATCCATCTAAGGGGTGGCTGTAACACCCAAGACTGGTGGCAAACCCCAGAATTTCCAGTGCATGTGGTGCAGGCAGCTGTTGGATGGCAGAACCCAGAAGTTCAGTCAGAGCAAGGGAAGCAAACAAGGCAGATTCCAGGTGTTGCCAAACCACAAAAAGCAATGGATGAACATTTATTAATTCTATAATGAGAAGAAAAGGTACATGTGAATTGGAGGTGGGTAGAAATAAATGAAGACAGAAAAGACTTCCTCTCTTCTTTGGAACTTATTTGACAAAGCAAATTTAATGCACAGCAGAGACACACACTGCATATAAATCTAAATACCAGCTATCTCTTCAGCCCTTCTTTTCCTCTAATTACTATTTCTGAAGTCTAACTACCTTTTTCAAAAAAACATCCCTCCTCTCCAGCACACTATCAATTTTCCAAATTCCAAAACCAAAGTAACCATTAGAAACAAATGTAGGGAGATTACAGCATCCTAGTTCTCAAATACTAAATACTTCTGACAAAATATACCAAATATCACCCTTGGGTCATTGTTCAATGATTATATTTATGCTAACAACTCAGCAGTCAGATGCTTACACAAGAAACCGACAGATCACTCAGGTGACGCCCCAATGCTCTGTTTCACTGACAGTCCCAAACCCAGCCTCACAGGCATGTATTGATGATGGGAAGCAGTCCCCAGACTCCAGAAGCTTCCTGGGGAGAGATGGACTCAACCTGCTGTGAGGAGAGCAACACCATAACACTGCAGTATGCAGCACAACCTGCTAACCAGCAAAGTTTCTCAGTGTGCACTTGGGCATGCAGACAGGATGCGACTGTCACACAAGCTCTGGAAAAGCATTCGTCCCACTGCTGCAAACCAGAACGAAACGGAAAGGTTTATCAGCCTCTTGTGAATGGGAGCTGACAACTACAGCTGGATACTTGGCACTGCTCTCTGGTGCTATTAAAATCAGCAAAAGCTGGCTCCCAGCAACATCAGGCTCAGGGACTCAACCTTTTAAAAGGTGCATCAGGCCTCTCACTCACAGAGCTTTCCTTTTCTTTCCAACAGTTTCAGGTCGCTATCTTTCCCTCTCTTATAAGCAAACCAAGAAACTTTCAAAGTAGCTAGAAAGCACATTCTTTGCCATTCAGCCAAGCCTGGGTGAATCCCCCATGTCCTTCCAGACTCACACAGGTTACCAGAACCCACTGTAACCTGATGTCTCACCGCACACTGCGCTGATGGCAGAGAAGCACTCTGCAAGCCCCAGCTGCAATCCACCAGCTTTGGTGTGGCTAACACTTGCCACCAGGCAAGTGTGCAGGCTGGCACTAACAGGGCTTCTCTCTCCCTCTCCATCACAGCTCTGTCCCGAAGCAGCTGCTCCCCCGGGGGAGCTGGCATGGCACAGCACGGCACAGCACAGCTGCGGTGTGACAGCCCACAGCACGGCACACAAAGCACGCACCCAGCGCCCGCAAACCACTCCCGGCATCGTTCCGTGGCAGGTCTCACTTCCAGGGCATTCTTAACACAGTGCTAACATCTCCTTGGCCCACCCCAGTAAAAGTGTTGGGTGGTTATGCGTATCAACACAGGGAACTCATTGCTTTAAGAAACAAAATCTGCTGCAGCTTCCCGCTCCTCTGCTCAGAATTATTGTGGATAATTTACTTCATCAGAAACAAGATTTTTACAGTACGGTTTTGCCTAGATAATGATAAATAGTAGAATCTAAAAACATGAAGAAATTTAGAGCTAAATCCATTTGACAGTGGTATGGAGAGCTGGGAGGGTTTTTTAAGCATCCATATAGAATTCTTCTTATGACGAGGACAGACTTCTGCAGAGAACACAGATTTGGCATCTATCTTTCCCAGAGACTGGTCTACAAAATCCTATCTTAAGGGACCGTGAAGCTGCTGCCAGGCACAGTTAAAGGAAAAAGAAGGGAGGTGAAAGAAAAGGAGAAAGACCAACCTCCTTTTACTTTTTCAGCCCCTCCACGACTTTCTGGCAGCAGTAAGGGCGCTGCAGCAGAGCCAGGCAGTCTCCCCCCCTGCCCCCTGAACTGCACGGGATATGCCCCAACAACCACCTCACACTGCCACAGTGCGTTCATCCTAAGGCAAAAACCCATCAAACTTAATACTCTGCTAATTACTGTGGCAGTTTAATAGCTACTCCACCATCAGAGAACTTCGTACTAACAGCATTTCTATAAAATTAAAGGATATTGTAGCTCATTAGCCAAGGGTGTTTCTGCAGCACAGTTATACTTAGCGGAAACAAAGGTCAGTGTTCTACCCAACCCTTTTTTAATCAGTCTTTAAGAAAATGTTTTGCAATTGTACCCTTAGAAATCCCTAACGATGAGGCAGATTTTATGAAGGCTGTGACTTGGCTAATTTATACAACAGCTAGAGAACTTCAAAAGTTAACCCAAGCTAGTGACGTTATTTAGTTCAGTGAAGCGGCTCGTTTTAATTGGATTAAATTGTCATGGGTTTTTAATTTCATATTGAAACCTCAATTTATCATTTCCTAATATTTGCCCAAACACTGCATCAGTGTCATTTGCATACCCCTTCCCTCAAGACAATCTCAAATCCACAGAAAAGACGGAAACCGGCGGAAAAGACCAAAACCCTCTAGCCGGTCCTCACCGGCTCCTGCCACGAAAGGGTGGGAGGTTCGCCGGAGAGAGGCTTTCCCAGAGGTACAAATCCCGGCAACAGAGCTAATTGCATTAAGCAGAGGGCCCGGTTAGCGAATACACTCGTGGCACGGAAAAAGTGTAAACAGCAGCATTATCCCGAGCACCTCGCGGCGAGCCCCTGGGGAAAGGCCGGCCGGGTGCGCAGCACGCTCGGGCTCCGCGGAGCCCGGACCGGGGCTGGCCGAGAGGCGCGCAAGGCGTTCTGTCTGAGGGCTCTGGGAGCTCCTGAGCCGCGCAGCCAGGGGTACTTGCTGCCTTTTTTCTCTTTTTAGCCACGGGCCGTGAGGAGTGGATTTTGCAAGGGACGGTCCCACCTCACCGCCCGCGAAGCCGGGGGAGGCGG